>NW_028270190.1:30319142-30665808 GCF_037043375.1 Chiloscyllium plagiosum | reverse complement strand
GGAGTGGTGTAGAGTGGGAGAGAGAGTCATAGTAGATTCAAGAGAGATGGGATGGATGTAGAGAACGAAAGACACTGGTTGCAGCGAGTGGGAGGTGGAGAGGCAGGTGTGTGGTGACACAAAGAGTGACATGAGAGAGTTGGAGGGCGGGAGAAAGACAGAGAATGGGAAGTGGAAACAGAGAGGAAGAGGAGATAGAGACAGTGGAAAGGGAAGGAGAGAGTGGGAAGGGAGAAAGGAAGCGAGAGAGAGAGAGAGAGATGGGAGTGGGAGAAATGGAGAGACAGAGGAGAGAGTGCAGGTAGATGGGAGAGACACGGAGACACTGCAAGGGTAGAGAGAGTTAGCAGGGCGGAGATAGTTGGAGGGGGAAAGAGTACGTTCGGTGACAGTGAGGAAGAGTGTGAGCGTTAGAGAGAGATAGATTGCGGGAGTGGGGTAGAGAGAGACAGAGTGGCAGGGGGTAAAGAAGAAGAGACAGAGAGATTGGAAATGGGTTATAAAGAGTATGTCAGAGAGGAAAGTGAGAGCGAATTCGAAGAAATCTAGCCAGAGAGTGTGAGGGAAAGGATAGGGTGGTGGTGGAGAGAGATCGAGAGACATTAGTGGAGTGAGAGAACGTGTGCTCGGGACAAAGATCGAGTTTCTTGGAGCAGAGAGTGCGAGAGAGAGAGGAGGAGGAGAAAGAGAGTGTGGCGGACGACAGAAAAAAGTGGGAGCATGAGGAGAGAGGGAGTGGTGGTTGGAGGAAACAGAGTGCGAGAAAGTTGGTTGGGGTGAGTGAGGTTACTGGGTTGAAATACAGGGAGAGTGGGAGTGCGGGTAGTGAGATTCTTGGATTGAGAGAGACATCGAGAGAGAGTGGCAGGAGAGAGTGAGTGGGAGGGAGATAGAGGGGAGGTAGTGGAGACAGATGGAGAGTGGGACAGGAAAGAAAAAAGAAAGAGGAGGGCGGAGAGAGGGAATGAGGTGGAGAGACAGTGGGGGCAGTGAGAGATAGTGCGAGAGAGAGTGAGTTGGCAGAAAGACAGTGAACGAGAGAGAGGGAGGTGAGAGGTGGAGACAAAGACTGAGAAGGTGGAGGTGTTCAGTGAAGAGAGAGGGAGGAGAAAGAGGGTGCTAGAGGGGAGAGAGGAAGAGTTGGAGGGGAAGAGATAGAGAGAGGGAGGAAGGAAGGAAATAGCGAGAATGACTTTAGGGAGGAGAGAGAAAGCGAAAGATGGGTAAGAGAGAGCGCGTGGGAGAGGGGAACACGAGCGAGAATTGGAAGGATAAGAGACAGCAAGAGAGAGAGAGTGGCAGGTGGAGATCGAGAGAGTGGAAGGGTGAGAGAGCATGGGAGGGAGAGAGGGAGTAGGTGAGAGAGAGGTTTACTGGGAGGTAGTTAGAGAGAAAGTGTGGGTGAGAGAGCGAATGAGTTTCGGAGAGAGTGTGGATGTGAAGCGAGTGTGGGAGTGTTCGAGAGGGAGGAAGGGTGAGCGTGTGACAGATGTACAGAGAGACAGAATGGGAGGAGGCAAGAGAAAGAGTGTCAGTTGGAGTGGTTGGAGAGAAATAGAGAAAAGGGGTGCACAGAGAGCGCGCAGCGATGCAGAGAGATGGGGAGTGAAGACAGAGTTGGAGCATAGGAGAAAGAGAGAGTGGGGAGAGAGAGATTGGGAGAGTGAGAAAGACAGTGGTGCGAGAGAGAGAGAGACATGTTGGGAGCAGAGGAGAAACAGAGTTAGAGAGAGGAGAAAGGGAGTGATCGTGAGAGAGGGAGAGTGGATGGTGGGGAGAGAGAGTGGGAGGGAGAAAAGTGAGTGGGGGAAGATCGAGAGAGTGGAGGCTAGAGCGAGAGGGAGGAAAGAGAGGGTGAGGGAGAAGAGAGTGTGGGGAGAGAGAGTGGGGGTCGAGGGAGAGTGGGAGTGGTTATAAATAGCAAGAAAATAGAGGGAAGGAGAGGACAGATGGTGGAAGAGCGTAGACAATGAGGTAGAGATGGTGAGGGGCATAGACTGAGACAGAGTGGGAGGTTTAAGTTAAAGAGAGAGTGAGATGGAGCAGGCAGATAGTGAGAGAATGATTTTGTAGATAGAGAGAATAAGAGGGGATAGAGAGAGTCACGGAGGGAAAAGATGGAGGGAAGGGATATGCAGAAAGAAAGAGAGGGTGTGAGACCAAGGAAAGGGTGAGAGAAAGTGGTTGGTGTAGAGAGAAAGAACGAAAGAGTGTGTGACTAAGTGAGACAGAGAGAGTGAGATAAGGAGAGCGTGAGAGAAAGAGGGGCTAGTGAAGAGAGCATGGCGGGATAAAGACAGAGAGAGGTGGGAGGGTTGTAGAGGATAAGTGATAGTGGGTGGGTAGGCTATCACGATGCGCTTGTTGGAGGTAGTTGGAGGGGGAGAAAGAGTGTGCCTGGAGACAGAGAGAAAGGGAAGGCGGGAGTGAAACAGAGAATGGTTGGAGAGAGAGGGAATGAGAAACAGAGAGAGTGAGTTGACAGCGAGGGAGGTGATACAGATTTGGAGGGTAGAAACAGAATGGGGAGTGAGGAGAGGACGCAAGAAGAGGGGGAGTGTGAGATTCAGAGTGCGAAATGGTCGGGTGAGAAAGATGCAGTCGGAGAAAGTGCGAGGGGATAAAATGGGGAGAGAGTGGGAGTGGGCGAACAGGTGTGGGAGTGCGGAGATAGAGAGAGTAGAGGTGAGAGATAGAATTTGGGCGGCAGAGAGAGTGGGAAAGGTAACAGAGAGGAATATTTAAGGGGTAGAGAGGCAGTGGGGTGGAGAGAGAGCGGGTGTTGGGAGAATGCGAGGCACGTAGAGAGAGGGAGAGAGTGGGAGGGGGTAGGTAGAGTGGAGAGTAGTGATAGAGAGTATGAGATGGTAGAGAGAGTGTGCCGGAGAGGGAGAGAAAGAGAGTGTGAAGGAAAGGAAATCGTGTAAGTGTGTGAGAGAGAGTGGGAGGTTGCGACAAAAGAGTGCGGTGAGCAGAGAGAGTGAGATAGACTTAGGGCGAGATGAGTGTGTGCAAGTGCAAAGAAAACGAGATTGTTTGAGAGGACAGAGAGCGCGACAGTGTGTCAGAGGGAGTGAGACTGTAAGGGTGTAGAGAGAGTGGTAGAATGGGAAGAGACAGAGGTGTTTGGAAGAGAGAGAGCTAGAGCGACAGGACCCTGGTTTGAATCGCACCTTGGCGCACTTACACCTTCTCCCCGTGGCTATCTGGGTTTCCTCGGGGTGCCCCGGTTTCCACTCGCAACAAAAACACTTGCAGGTTCAGTGAACTGATCATGTTAAATTGTGTACAGGGTCATGTCGCTAAGGTGTATTTGTCCGAGGTGAATGTAGAGTAGGAGGGGAATGGCTCTGGATGAGTTACTATTTGGATGGTCTTGTTGGGCTGAAGGCCCTGTCTTCACATACAATGAAAATTCAACGGATTTTGCTGACTATTCAATATACAATTCGTTTTCCTGTAACTTTTTTTATTAAACGATGTGGATGTAAAGCAATTAGTGAATTGATGAACTTTATATATATAAATCGAACTCCATTTCACTGCCACACAACTCTCTCTTGGCGCTAACTGAGCAGCAAAATGCAACCTCAGAATCCACTGCCTGGAAAATGGAAGCACAGCTACAACAGGAAAGGAATCAACTCGATAAGCCTGAGAAATGAGCTTGATAGTGGTAATATCTTGTACATTTGGAAGGAACTTAATTTCACACTGGACCAAAATTTACAGAGAACTGGAATTCCGTGTAGGCTCAGTCGGTTTGCACTTTCTCTGATGAAGCGCATCGTGAAAGGTACAATGCTGCAGTCAGTGATTGTAGTCTTCAAGTGTTTCATTTACAGAAATGTTTCATTACAATATATAATTTAAATATTGAACGACACTGTGTTAAGGTAACCATTACTTCTCTTTTGATTTTTACCGAGATTTGTGGCATTTCGCCCGAGACATGTTTTTTCGCCTACGTTTCATGACTTGAATTCCATGGTTTTGTATAACATGGTGTTCCACAGGAACTCAGCTGCCATCTTATAAAATCTAACTATAATGATGGCTGGTCTTCTACCCAAAAGCGATAGGCTGCACTGTTTCCATTACTTTCGTGGCCAGAAATCCTTATATTTGATGCCTTGGTTTTTATTGCCTCATCTGTGAGAGAATTCCGAGGTTCGCCAGTGTCTGATTGCCGACGTTTATTCTAATCTCAATGCCTTTACCTAATACTGTAGCTGCTTGTTTTAGATGTACAAGCCCGGGGAATTATCATCCTTGCTTCCAATGTGTCTCAATCTTTGTGAGTTTGTCCCTGAGATCTCCAGTCATTCTCCGAAAGCTTGTGGGATATGACCCCAAACTGGTCCCACGACAAGCTTGTCAGCCCAGAGGTCAGTCTGGTCTTTCTTTGCTGCAATCCATCAATGTCAGGTTTGTGCTTTACTATGTAAGGAAATTAGAACTGCACTCATTACTCCACAATGTTGGCGATGAGGTCTCACCAAGACACTGTACAGTTGCACTAAGAGACCCTTACTCCTGTACAGAAATCCCCTTGAAATTTTGGTCAACACGCCATTTATCTTCCGATCTGCTTTCTGCTCATTCAATATTGCAGCATTGGATTGGAGATCTAATTTCGGTGATTAAATGTGGTCTGAATTCGATGGATTTGACTGAGACAAGGTGGGGGAGGGGAAATGAGCAAACTAGTGAAATCCGAGTTCATCCCTTGTGGTTGGAGGGTTCCTAGGCCGAGGATGTGGCGCTCTTCCTCCAACCATCGTGTTGTTGTGGTCTGGCAATGGAGGAGTCCAAAGGCAGGCATATCCTTGGTGGAGTGGGAGGGGGATTGAAGTGTTGAGCCACAGGGTGGTTGGGTTGGTTGGTCCGGGTGTCTCAGACGTGTTCTCTGAAACGCTCCGCAAGTAGCCGCAAGGCTATTTGCGGAGCGTTTCAGAGAACACCTCTGGGACACCCGGACCAACCAACCCAACCACCCTGTGGCTCAACACTTCAACTCCCCCTCCCACTCCACCAAGGATATGCAGGTCTTTGGACTCCTCCATCGCCAGAGCACAACTAGACGACGGTTGAAGGAAGAGCGCCTCATCTTCCGCCGAGGAACCCTCCAACCACAAGGGGTGAACTCGGATTTCACCAGTTTCCTCATTTCCCTCCCCCCACCTTGTCTCAGTCAAATCCATCGAATTCAGCACCGCCTTCCTAACCTGCAATCTTCTTCCTGACCTCTCCCCCCCCCACCCCAGTCTTACCTATCACCCTCACCTTGACCTCTTTCCACCTATCACATTTCCGACGCCCCTCCCCCAATGCCCTCCTCCCTACCTTTTATCTTAGCCTGCTGGACAAACTTTCCTCATTCCTGAAGAAGGGCTTATGCCCGAAACGTCGATTCTCCTGTTCCCTGGATGCTGCCTGACCTGCTGCGCTTCTCCAACAACACATTTTCAGCTCTGTACTTCAGAATTTAAGTTAGTATTGTTGATATCTGTGTCTTTGGAATAAGTTTTCATTTGTGCATACAAAGCATTTTGTTACTGTGTGAGTAGACATGACTTTATTGATGCAGCTGAAGTCATTTCACACCCTATGACGCAATGACTGAGCAATGACTGATCAGAACCGCTTAAGGAACTAAATCTGGGATTCACATTGAGAGTCTGCAACCGGTTATTTATAATGGGTTTTAGGATTGGAAACAGTGCGCATTTTATATTATGTAATGGGATCTGGAATGAGTGAATTTCACTTTCATATTGAAGTCTCGAGGCAAAACTCATACTAAATCGGAACAAAACTTGTGATTTAATAAGCTGAGTGTGATATGCACCGAAAAGAACAATCCTGATACAATTTCATGACTGCAACTTTACGCACATTGAATCATTTTAGTGACTTTAAAATCTATTTGTTCTTATTAATTAATAATGAAATGTCTCAGTCACGTGTTCAGTTTCCATCTTGCGTTAACAAGATTGGCAAGACTGAATGGTTTATGCACAATCATACATTTTCAGTCATCCGTGTTATTGCCTCATAATTAGTTGAAAGCATGGCAACATTGACTCATGTTTACCTCAACCATCCCACTTGATAAATTGAGCTCTGCACATCCAATTGGAAATGGAAGTCAGCTATGTAATAGAAAGTGTAAAAAATGGTGTTGAAGCAAAAGCTCTGTAAAAGAATCTAAGTAGTATTCGGGATCCTGAGCTTATGCCTGACATACCGACACTATTTAAGGATGGGGATGACACTGATATGGATGGGGGAAAGGGATGTTATTCAAGGAGAGCCATTGAGCCCCTTATATGTCCTGATAGTCTTCAGCACACAACAGATAATAGACAATAGACAATATGTGCTGGAGTAGGCTATTCGGCCCTACGAGCCAGCACCACCATTCATTATGATTATCATGGAAATTAAATCGACTTGACTCAATTATTAGCAAGATCAAAGAAAGGAACATTATTTTAAATTCTGCGGAATTGACTCCATTACACTAAGCCAGATGCCTCATTGTAAGGAGTTCTGAGCATTGTTTTGATGCTTTACTTATAGTGTTTCTTATCACTCTCTCAAGGGCAAAGACTGGGAGAATTCAAGTTGTTATTCTCTCATCCCCTTATCATAGACATATTAGTTCTTCAGCTTTTTATGAGTTCGATTATCGCAAGTTCGTGTTGGATGTGGACATAATTCGGTAGAAAAGCATTCTCTTTCAAACTTCACAGTAAATGGATAATTTTCCATTACATTTTCCATCTTTTTGTCATTTTATGCCATCATGGACAACGACAGCAACAACAAACAAAAATACAGAGCCAGAGTAGCTATACATCAAACAATGTTAAGGAAACACTAGACCTTTCATCAGACACCACCGAGCTTTGTGGTGGTATCGTCACTTGCTCGGGTGTCCCTGTCCATAGCCCATGTGCACACGTCACACTCGTTAACGCCATGGTAGGGTGGGGTCCACGCAATGCCTCAGCCCGTATGAATAGTCCTACCAGGGCGATTGCTAAAAGTTTGAGCTGGGGCAGCCCCATATTTGTATGAGGCTTCTAATCACGACTTGCACTTAATTGGTTCCGGTGCTGTCTGATGCCTACTCAGGCCCAGCTGCACACTTGGAATGTCTGGCGTGTATCCACTTGGCTCTTTCTGCGATGTTAACTGCTGTCTGTGTTGCACGTATCACTTAAAATGGTCCAAGCCACCTCTTCACCTTCCAGTTTTTCCTCCTGAATTCTTTCACCATTACCCACTCTCCAGGTGCTAGATCATGCAGTTCCCTCCTGTTGGTTGTTGCAGTGCTGATTTCACTTGATTCTGTGCCTTGTGGGCTTCTCATCTCCACCTCAGCCTTCCCCTGTCAGTCACCCTGTCGATCATCCTCCAGGACCAACTGAGGCTGTCTGTGTTGGCACTGTCTCGCCCATCAGTCTATTGCTCCGCAAACAAAGCATCCAACAGATCTACCCCTGCCCGCGCCGCGAACTGCACCTCTGCGTCTCTGTCTTCCTGCAGCTCCTCCCTCCAACGGCTGGGTGACCATTTGCATCACTGTAAGCTGAGCTATATGTGCTTGCTGTTCCATCTTTAGTTTCCGCTTATACTTTTCTTGAGTAAGCAATTTTTCAGCATGTATCGCGTGTTGTTCTATCAAATTCAGCTTTCCCGTGTCGTAGGTAATACATGTCTCTTTTACATGTTTTTGCTTTTTCGTCTTTCATTCCATTGATGAAGCTGGTCCTCAGGTGTGCCTCATAAGGCATGGTTTCTGCCGCAGTGATGTTGTCGGGTGGTGTCAGTTCACTATGGGCATTACAGACTTCAGTGAGGCACGAACGTTACTGGGACACGGTCTCACCTTCCCGTTGTTTACACATTGTAATTTTGGTCATGTCCAGTCGCACTGGGAATGCCTCCCTACAGGCGTTTGCCAGCGCTGCAACAAAAGCATTGAAGTCTTCGTTCTGCTCCGCTTGTGCGTCCGCTACCCTGCCATGAAGGTTTGCATTTGGCCAGGTATACATGATTTTCGTGACATTGGCATCTACCTTTCGTCCCAGGAGACATCTCATCTCATATCACGTGAGACGGAACTGATTACAGAACTTTGTAACTTCTTTGGCGAACTTATTACCTCGAACCTCGCGTGAGTTAGGCAACTGCCCATCGGCACTTTCCAGATCCTTCATGGTCCATGGCCGGTTTACCAACACTGGATGTCCCTCTGGACCTGCAATTTCAACCATTGGTGCTTGCAGAACTACCTGGTTCGTATGCCAGTTCCCTCACCGTCTGACTCATCATCCGTCGGAGAGTGACCGCAAACAGGCCCTGAATGCCTTTCTGTCTTGGAGTGGTCGTCCTTCTTTTGGGCTTCTTGCTTCAATTGGTTGTGGGTGTGGCGTGCTATCGGTGATCCAGCAGATCCTGAGGCAGCGGCCGCTGACGTGGAATCTTCGCCAGGCGGATCATGTAAGGTTGCTGTAGGTCTTGGAGGGCAGTCATCAAGGTTAGAATCTGAAACAGACTTTAGACACAGTTCAGCTTCGTGAGGTTGGTTTCCGCGCGTCTGCATGTGTGCTGGTGTTCGTACGTGTGTTTGATCTATCTTTTACTTGTGATTTCCTTTCCCTGATATCAGCCTCAGCTTTGCACATGTTATAAGCACTCCAATCCACGGGTTCTATTTTTCTCCTTCTCTCTCTCCTCCAACTTCGACCACAATATTTCCAGCTGTCTTTTACTAAAACTTCCTCCCTCAGGAAAACCACATTCCTCAATCCACAATTCTGACTCCTTTACAGACTCTGGGCCGTAATTATTAGCATATATTGTATTTTTGGTTGGCCATTCCAAGTCCTGTGTGGACTCTCCCTTTGTTTCCTCTTGCCATTTTTAGTGCAACTGGAAAAGTGTTCAGCTCTCTCTCTCTGTTATGTTTTCCCTTTGACTTGCTTTTTACCTCTGGAGGTCCCCTCTCGCACTGGGCGCGTCTACCTCAATGCCTTGGTTTTCATATACCAAGAAACCACGTGCCTGGTACGTCTTTGGCGAGTCCAACTCAGCCAGTGGTGGTTCCAAGTCTAAAGCTACCCTCAAACTTGCTGTCTCCGAAACACTCTGGAGACGGCAATCACCTTCCGTGGGGTTTTGCTGTAATATCACGTGAAAGTTCACTGAACCCTTTTCGTGCTGTATTTAATCTCTGATAATGAGTCTCTACGTAGGATTACTTAAGGCACGACTATTACCCGGACCCGTAGTGTAATGGAGTCAATTCTGCAGAATTTAGAATGAAGCTCCTTTCTTTGCTCTTGCCAATAATTGAGTCCAGTCGATTTAATGTCCACGACAATGATTATGGCTGATCATACACAATCAGTATCCTGCTTTTGCCTTATCCACATGACCTTTGATTCCACACTTCCGATTATAAACCTCCCGTTTCTGTGAAGATGAGGGGTTCAGCATTGGTAACCATCTTCATAGCCGACGTCATAAAAGTAAATGGCCTGAGTAATCCACAACCGGGGCTGTCTCGATAAACAGATTAATGTTAATGAACCAAGCCCCTGACTGCAAGGAGAACAAGTCCAATTGCTCAATATATTCGAAGGACAATACGGATGTATAATGCCACTCCTCAGGCCCGTCTGTAGTTATGAGGATATGAAGGCTTGATTCCCTGACAATGACAGTCAGGCGTACCAGTCAATACAGTAATTAGAACGAGTTTTACAACAACCTGCAAATATTCGTGATGAACTGAAATGCAATCTCAAACCTTGGGAGTCACGAGGTCAATATTGCGATATGTTGCCTGCTAAGAAATTTTTATCAGGCAATCAGCTTTTCAATTTACAAGCTGACTCACCTTTGTTTAATGCGATGCTTTTGCGATGCATTCCTTCTGGTGTCGCCGACATGTTCCAGAGAAATGAGATGAACTAGTCTAACAATTCCGGTCACAATTCCAGTGAGCAGTGATTTTGTACTGGGATGTCCAGAATGAGACCAAACCACGATCGAGGTTGCAAGCAAAATCGAAGATGTCCAATAACCTAGCGATCTCTATGCCCCATGTGCCAACCCCGAAAAGCTTAACTGAGACCAACATACCAACTGGGGACGCAAACTACCTCAGATGCCCACACAACAACCACTACTGGGCAGCACATTCCTGAGGGGACACTGGAAAATTTAACAGGCAGACCCTTATTTTAACTGGAAATGTAGCTACTAAGGAGAGAAGTGTCTTTGCAGCTGCCTTGGAGCTAACGTAAGGTTTAACATGTTGAATTCTAGTAAAAGGATGTCTCTCATTGTGCTTTTGGTGTAGACACGATTACGGAGCCTTGTAGGAACATAGAAGATTTTATCCTCATAGAGACAAGGGAAGGGCGGAAATGCCAGATCTGGGTAAGGCACAGCAATCAGAGCGGTAAGAATAGGCTGAAGACCACAAGCTATGAACTCAAATAGGGTGCTCCCTCGGCACTCAAACCAAGATATGGCTGCCCAAAGTGCTAAAAGTTTGTGTTCCTTCGTTGCTCATGCCTGGTTTAGCTGATTATGTGCAAAGTTGTACACACTTGGGCAAGGAGGGTTCCAAATCCACTCCCTTGCCTGGTGGCCCTTTTTACATTTCTCTAACTTGTTTTTATAAAATTATCTCGAGTACATTGGTACAAATACCGTCTAATTATAGTAGTTGAACTGAGTCAATGAACCGTCCCAACGGCTGACACGACTGTCACAACACCTTAGAAAAGTGGGAAATATCTGCACACGTAAACTGATAGTCTTTAATGTTTATAGTCACAGGCACACTAAGCCTAAGAATGGGGACCGCCGAAAATTGGTGCCTATGTCGGAATATCACGATCTTGTTCCAATAAACACCCGCACAGCAGTCAAAATTCAAGGACGACTCGAGTGGACGCATAGACATCGATGCAAGAGAGCACTGCCTCAGTGGGAACCCAGCTCCAGGTGGGACTTGTGGAGTTTCTTGGGCTCGTCGCTCAGATCCTGGGCCAGTGCCCTTCGACAAGTGCTCATTGTCCTTGTTGTCTGTGCTCTTCTTGCGATCCTTGTTAGTTTCATTAAGCAGTGTTGTGCGTGCTTTGTCTCACGTCTCCTCTCCATCGCATAATTAGCCCAGCTGGTCACAATCCCCCTTCACTGGCACAGGCCCTGAGCCCCAGATCCCAGCCCTAACAGCGCTGACACCACCGATTCGTGGGACTACCTGTCTGATTTAGAACCTCCACGTCTAAACAAGCCCCTTGGCTCTCGCTACCTTCACGCTATTGCTGAAGATCCTGACATGCTCTTTAGATGGTGAAAAGAATATGTACGATTGTGGAAGCCATTTTTTTGGGTGTTATTTCCGTCCTGTTTAAGAAACGATTTTGCTTAAGTGCCCCTCACGCCAGCAGAAAAAAATTCCTTGGTATATGAGCTGTGCCTGTCTCAAAGCCCCGTCGCTTTGCTCTCATTATGATGCAACGCTAATGTATAGTTTATCTGTTCAAGACGCCATGGTTTGCCTGCTCCTCGTTTCCTCACTCTGATGTATTGCTAGAACATATAGCTTAGTTGCTGAAGCATACTTAGCCCGTCATTTAGTTTACGATATATTGCTAATATATGTTGTTGCTCTGCTTAAGACTTCTGTCCGACATTTTTTGCAAGTCCTTGCAACAAACGTGACGTGATAAATTTCACTCCAGTCCACTTGTGGAATGTGTCATATCCATTAGGGCTGACTCTGAGAGATGTCATCTGACTCAGTACCTCCTCACACCAAACTGATATCCTGTAATTAACGGTCAGCCTGTGTCTGAGCTCATGCCTGATGTTCTGTATAATCCTGCAACGTTCTGTTTTACTTCGGAGTTCTGCCCAGCCGTACTTTGGACAGTGCTCTCCCCATTTCGTAATAAACTGTTAAAGCTCAAGGGCTGTCTCTGAAGGTTTTGTTCAACAAGTACATAATTCAAATCACATTTTCTTGCTGTGCGTACTGGCGAATCGATTTGATCGAACTGTTCCGTACACTACCAAATGGAAAATGCCGAATTTGTGACCACATTTCCCTTTTTGGAAACCCTTAACATGTGTCTTCGAAGTGACAGGTGGCTTACGTTATCAATAGAGTGAAACTTCATTGCATGTCTTGGAATTAAGATTAAAAAATTCCAAATTCCATTCCGTAATTGAGAATTTCATTGGCTCACAAATGGTTATACCTGTCTAATTTGTTACAGTCAATGCGTTCAGTCCATCAGTGATCACTCTTCCGTGTCTTTGATAAATCGCACTATTTTGATGCTAAACCTGTCCTCGGTGTCTACTTCTTTGATTCTGCATCTACTTAGCATGTATTTGTGTTGCGGCTGTCTATGTGTGGACATTTGCTACTATGATGAATAATGCTGCATTTGCATTTGCTGAATGTGTCACTCTCTGCATTTCTAAGTGGTTCTGTGTGTATGAGCTGAAAAATGTGTTGCTAGAAAAGCGCAACAGATCAGGCAGCATCCAAGGAGTAGGAGAATCGACGTTTCGGCCATAAGCCCTTCTTCAGGACTCTATGTGTATGTTTTGTTGCATATTTATATTGAATTTATTGGTGGGTCAATGTTTGTACGTCTGCACTAATGCAACCTTGCTTGTGAGAGTACGTATGTGTTTCACATTTATAGATGTTGCATTCTTCGCATGTATTAGTGCTCAGTGTGTGACTGTGATATTCTCTCTGTATTTGTATATGTCGATGAGTGTGTCAATTTTTGCATGTAGAAAAAGTTAATACATACGTCGGTCCTTATCTTCTTTCCACCTATTTATATCCATGTCTGTTTGTTCACGCACGCCTGTGCATAGACTTGAAAGTCCGTATTTATTAATTTGCCAATATGTGTTTCATTATTTCACTTTTTTTCTGTGTGAGAGAACTTGTTTCTGCCACATTAATTTCATTGGTATCACAATGGCGATGGGTTGGCCGGGACTTCTTTCCTCTGTCTTTCTCTGCTTCTGCACGTGTATTTGTTTTTGCCCATGTGTCTTTATATCTCTGTCGATGTGCACAACGACATCTGCGTCCTTTTGGATGTTTTCATACTTATGTGCCTTTTGTTCCGTGCATTGATGAATATCACTGTAAGACTGTGAGGCTTTGTAGTTAGTGTTTGATTGACTGTGTGATTGTCTGCTGGTGCCTGAGTATCTATGCTTAGTGTGGAATGAAAATAATATGTGCTTTTATCTGTACGCTAATATGCACGACTGCACGCATGCTAAAATGTCTGCATTTTAGCGCATTTTTCCTTGTGTTTGTGGGATCCAATGAGAGAGAAGTAGACACCCGAAATAAGTGACCCTTTCTCCCTCCTACAATTCGCAACACCATCAAATTACAACATTTTGCTATCCTCAAATGTATGGCAAAGTATCCGAACTGGACTTTAAAATATCCAACCTCAGTCTCTGCGAATACTCAATTCAAAGCAATTGTATAAATTATAATCAAAATACTTAAAAATTTCAATCAAAACAAATATCAAATTCAGCTGCGCAAAACTAAACAACAATGTCAATGCAATGAACCAAAAAGGCTTTCTTTTCAGCGGAATACGTTCAAGACTGGAGGATACACAATCACAGTAAAGGGAGAAGTCAAATAAAAATAAACACGAATCAGACCCTATTACTTGGTAGGTTTCCACGATGCGTCGTTCTGCAGGCATCGATAATTACTTCCAGATTGTTTTTGTGATGGTATATATTATAATTCACCTAGTAAAGAGGACATAACTCATATATCGTCATTTTCTATTCTCTGAAACTGTAAGAGCCTTCCGGGGGATATTAGGCAGGGAGCTTTCAAAGCTGCATGCTGTAATGACAACAAAGAATTGTTCTTCTTAAATGCAGCTGTCCAAAATCCATTTAGCAGTCTGCCGACATACTGACAGAACAACGATCGTCGCTATGAGATTCCACCTACCATTCATCGTGTGCCATCTCCTTTAATATGAGGTCTTGTCCGGACGTTGCTTGAACCAATTCCTATGTAGGATCGTTTGATCAGGTAACAACCCACGTTGAACCTCAAGCATGAACTCCCGAATATACAAAACCCTGTTTGTTATCACTTGTGTTTTCATTTTAACACTTGCACGTGATTTAAAACTCAACTTTAGCTTATAGTTTAGAGTTATTAGCTGCAAACCAAAACCGATTTTTCAAAATCAGATTAACGAAAAAAAAATTGACATAGTAAACATAGTTGATCACATGCTTCGAGCTGCATGGCTCTCTTTGCCTGTGAGAGGATCTATGTGCTTGTGAATGTGTTTTTGGGTGCTGCGAGTTTCCGTTTTCTGTCTGCAAATCTTTGAGGGTGATTGTTTGTGTATGTTTATGTTTGCGTTTACATGGATCTTCATGTTGTTCTCTTTATACGTATGAATCTAGTCTGTCTCAGTGCGTGATGCATGGTGGGTAAGTTTGTGAATGAACCAGTGTCTCCTTATCTGCCACTGTCTGTCCCCATGGTGGACAAGCAGGATGATGGATTAACAGAACAAGCCAGACAGCATGAGGAGGTGGAAAATTTATCTTCTCGGGTGCAGCCCGCCTTCTGGACTGGCGGTCGGTGTAACGGGCGCTGGGTATAAAGGGGATGGGCGGACAGGGTGGTGAGGTGGGGATGGTTGAGCACAAGTAGAGGGTACAGTGCATGGGAGAAAGGAATAAATTTGATGGCGAGAAGAAAGGACCAATGAGACGAATGGAAGGGAAAAGGAAGAGGCTATGATGGGTGTTGGGTTATGGGAAAGGACGTTATTTGAAATTAAAGCACTCAGCTTTGAGAACTCTGAGCTGCATGCTGCCTCGATGGAAGGTGAGGTGTTGTTCCACCAGTATACAATGCCATTCGCTGTGGCAATAGACGACGCCAAAGCTGGCCATGTTGGAAAGGGAGTCGGAATAAGAACTAAAAAGAGCGGAGACTGGTAGATCAGGTCGGCCCTGCAGGTCTGGCTGAGATATTTGATGAAACCGTTTCTTAGTTTGTATTTGGTCTGCCCGACAAAGAGAAGACCACATCGGGAGGACCTAATGAAGTAAATTAATTTAGATAAGAGGCAGGTGAACCTCTGTCTCAGCTGGAAGGATTGTATGCATCCCTGGATGAAGGTAATGGGGGTGATGTGCCTGTCTGTCCATGCCGTACTATCTGTGGTAGAGGATTGCGATGGTTCATACACACTTTCCTGGTAAAATATGATAACTCAGAAACCATCGAGATGGTGGACTGTACATGCGGGGCAAATGGTGGATATTAAATGAGAATTCAGGTTTACAAAGCAACTTAAAGCGTCAGAGGAATTGTGCATTTATTGTGGAAAATGTCCTTCTTCCAAAGCATAATAAATCTGAGTAAATCGATACACCAAAGTACAGTGGACGCAGTGACAATTAGCAAATTTAAGGATGAGTTACATGGCTTTTTACTTGGTAACGGGTTGAAGAAATATAGAGAGAAGGCAGAAAAATAAGGGTGATGAGCATATCTGCTATCACAGAATGGCCCCTTTCTGCTCCTATCGCTTATGAAGTTATGAACTTATGAGAGAAGAGGTGAAAGAAGAGAAAAAATATCGAATGAAGGCATCTTCAAATTAACTTTTCTTTTCTATAAGGGAGAATAAACAAGGAAAACGCATATATCTCAACATTTCCTCTCGTTGGAGACCAATCTCGCTAAGACTACCAAATTAAATGCTGGCAGTTAGACATCCACGACTTTCAAAACCATGTTGCTTTTACAATTGCCTCAAATTTGTGTACAGATCTGTTCTTTGGTTTCTCCAGAGCTCCTATCGAATTCTGTAATGCATTCCGTGCAATGTGGTTGCTGTTTCTAGATTTTTTGACATTTGCCTACGTGATTTCATTTGTGGATACTTTTCAGATTCATCCCTTTGTTTTGCAGTTATAAATTCTCTGATTAGCTTGACATCATCTCATCAGTTATTTTATGACAAATTCTCACGGCCTTTATTCTAACTGAAAGTCTAAGCAGACAGTTCGAAATAATAGATTCGACATATTTCAACTCGTGTTTGAAAGGTAAGCGGAGTATTTAAATGCAGGTGGGGAGCATCTGAAAGCACGTCTGCAAAGTATCAAGCAGACAAAAATTATTTACACAAAGTAAAGTTGTACGGACAGCTCTGAATCGTAGAACTGAATCGTAGATTAACGACAACGTGGAAGCAGACCATTCGGCCCAACAAGGCCACATTCACCTTCCAAAGAGCATCACGTTCACTCTCAACTCCATACCTCATTCCTGTAAACCTGCATTTCACTGACCATTGCACCGAACCTACAAAGCCCTGAATACTATCGGCAATTTAGCATGGCTAATTCAACTAGCTTGCAGCTATTTAGACTGTCGGAGGGAACTGGAACATCCCTTCAAACTATTTAACTGTCTACCTGGTGAACGCATTGTGCAACTGCAAATTGCAAATTCAAAACTGGCTATTGAGGAGGCCAAAATCATTAGCGAATGTCGACATTCCGGATGTTAACAGGGATAAATCTTGAAATACTTTATTACAGAATCACATAGAATACTGAAAGCCAGAATTTCTCACCAGCTATCCTGAAAATGTTGATCCCATGTGCCAGAAGTAGCAAGCCCACCCATAGCCTAACGAATTTGACGTAGATTTACCAAAGTATTTCATAGAAAGTCAGTTAACTGGGTTTTTGAATTGAGAACGCGCATACTGCCAAATTCGCCCCTTGCAAAAACCACCGAGCACAAAACCCCTGATATTCGGTATTGATTACCGCATTTTTTTTCTGTCTGGCCAGTGTACCAAAGGGGAAAAGGGTATTCTTTGTGTTGTGTATTTCCTGCTGTCAGACAGCTGCCTTCCCTGTATAGCTAAGTTGCAAGCAAAGAACAATAGTAGAGGCTCTGACCTGAGAGCCTGCTCCGCCACTCAATATGATTGTGGCTGGCTAAACTACACTGACATATTCAAAGCATATAAGATCTAATTTAATGGGTGGAGCCGGACATAATTTTCCCTCTTGTGTAACCAATGGGATCCATCAAGATTTTTCTTTTAAAAATGGGTCATCCATTTAAGACAGAAATGAGAAATGTTCCAGTTGTTCTGTTATACTTCGGTGAGTTATCGGGGTCTCCCTTCCTCAAAATTCAGCAAATGCAGGCAATAGAATTTTTTTGTTGAATGATCACTGAATACTGAGTGGATAAAAGGCTATCTTTGAATTTGGAGCTGAGGTTAAAATCAGATCGGGGATCACATTGGATCATTTGAGCAGGCTGGAAGGGTCGAGGGCCCTGCACTTCTGGTTCGCCGTTTGTTAAAAGGGCCATCTATGCTTAAATGTAGCATACGGTGGGGAAAAGTGCAATATAAAGCATATTCGTTACCACTATAAAGGAAGCACGTTTCTATTCAACAGCAGAACTAACTGGTAATGGTTTGCTTTGGTTATGTCAGAAGTGTGAAGGCCAATTCGGTTGTAGCAATCCAGTGATCATTATGGCAAGGCGATGCCTGGGTGTTTGGGCCTCATGACCACACTCAGTTTCCTTCAGGTCCTGAAGCGACCACAGCCACACAGTGTCCCTCCTCCTGGACTAATTCCACATTCCTCCGGGCTCACTCATTGACCATTTCCTGAAGCTTTATTGCACAATGAAAAACAAGATGTTTACACTGAGATTAGGAGACGAAGCAGAGTCAAAAGGTATTGTCAAATGGAGACAGGAGCAGGGAGGGGAATGGCGCAAATTGAGAAACACACAAAGTGGACTGGAATGAGAGACAGGGACAAGGAGAGGAGAAAAAAACGAGAGGCGATGGCATCATTTCCGTAACACCAGTGAAAGGGGAGAAACATGGGGGGGGGGGGGGGGCGAGAGTGATATATAATAGGACAGTGATAGAAGACAAAATTTGATGGAGAAATCAAAACATGAAAGGAAGCGAAGAAGCAAAAATCATAAGAAGGTCATTCAGCTTTCCTCTCGATCTTTTGTCCGTGTGATGCAAGCAGAAAATATGAGAGGTTTATCATTGCTTAGCTCCTCCCCAAAACAGTTATTATATGCAGTTGCGGGGGCGAGGGTGATGGTCGAACTCGTGGGGTGGCATTGGATGTGGGTAATTTGCGTCTGCCCTCTTTGTATAGTGGAATCTCTTACCGTCTTCAGCGTGATTTTCTTCGCCTTTTTGTTGTCAATCTCTGCATCCGAAGTGATCATCACATGAACCCATTGATGCGGAGAACCTAAATGCAATATTTACGACATCAAACAAATTACACATACATGTAGTTCTGGACAGGATATAGTATTGATTTATAAAATGTCCCTACCAGATTGGATTCACTTTTGTCTTGCTCGTAATTGTTTGTTCTATCTGCACATCTGTATATTGCTATTCTGCCTTCAGTTCACTATTCTTATCTGCTCTCTCTCTTCCCTCAATTACCATGCTTCACTCTATGCTTCTAATAGTCTGCTGCTCATTGATTCCATTTCACAAGCAATTTATTTCCATGCTTACGCAATTCCAGACTTCCCGTTTCACCTTCGCCTCGTGATCAGAGTGATCAATAAATGACACATGGAGTTAGGGAGACACAGGCGGAGGGAAATAGATGTAGATAGGAAGACCCAAATGCAGAGGATTTCAAAAGGAAGGACTGAAGGTGGTGTTTGGCATTAAAGACGAAGCTTCGTGAACCAGTTTGAAGGTTCTACAATAACTGCTCCACCCTGCAGTGTATGCCCCACTTAATATTTTTGATCGTCAATGGTGGTAAAAGAACTGTATACATAGCATTGAGTTAACAGGAGTCATCACACGGATACAGATAATACAAGTGAGTCAATGATTTCCAGGACGCAACCTCAATTGCTAGACCCCGGTAAGTTTGGTGGATGTTCAAGAAAACAATTAAGGAGCAAATAATCGACATGAGAAAACACTTGTGAACAACTTTCTGGTTAATCCAAAGATATTCGGCAAGTAAATCAAGATGAAGTGAATAACCATGGAACGATCAGTCCCTAACAAACGATCAGTTTGTGTCTAGTGGGCACACACTGGAAGAGTATTAAATGAGACACAATATTTGATCAGCTAAGTCCGCATTGCTTTGTTACCTGGAGGTCATGGCTCAGAAGGCTTGTTAATTATTTTGAAGAGGTGTTCAAGTGTTTGGCAGGCTATCAATTAATCAGTATTTCGGAAATAAATTTGACACAACTCCAAGCCAAAACGCATGAAGTTAAAATTGCAAAGGATGCAGCGGAATTTGGCAATTCTGATTTAAATAAAAATGCCCATAGACATAGCAGTTGGTCATGCTAAAAGCCAGTGTTTGGAACAGGTATCAGTGGGTACCACTGTTATCATTGTTGGGTCACTTAATCTTTGAGATGTTCACAAACCACTTTGATCTGCAGATGCGAATTTCGGAGAGTAGTCACACGGGCATGCTAAATAAGATTGCAGGTTATACAAAGCTTAAAGTTTGCGAGAAAATTTGTAGCTCGGGTGCTCGTTGCTGTGGTTCTGTTCGCCGAGCTGGAAGTTTATGTTGCAAACGTTTCGTCCCCTGTCTAGGTGACATCCTCAGTGCTTGGGAGCCTCCTGTGAAGCGCTTCTGTGGTGTTTCCTCCGGCATTTATAATGGCCTGTCCCTGCCGCTTCCGGTTGTCAGTTTCAGCTGTCCGCTGTAGTGGCCGGTATATTGGGTCCAGGTCTATGTGTTTGTTGATGGAGTTTGTGGATGAGTGCCATGCTTCTAGGAATTCCCTGGCTGTTCTTTGTTTTGCTTGCCCTATAATGGTAGTGTTGTTCCACACAACCAGAAGCGGCAGGGACAGGCCACTATAAATGCCGGAGGAAACACCACAGAAGCGCTTCACAGGAGGCTCCCAAGCACTCAGGATGTCACCTAGACAGGGGACGAAACGTTTGCAACAAAAACTTCCAGCTCGGCGAACAGAACCACAGCATACAAAGCTTAGCCAAGTAGGTGACATTAAATATATTTATATATATATATTAGATGAATGGATTTTGTCAGGTGACATTTTTAACCTGATAAATGTGACGAAGCAACAACCAAGGCTTGGTTTCAGAGAGGGGAAAAGGAGAAAAGCATTCCTGAAGAAGGGCTTATGCCCGAAACCTCGATTCCCATGTTCCTTGAATGCTGCCTGACCTGCTGCGCTTTTCCAGCAACACATTTTCAGTTCTGAGAGGAGAAAAGTCATGTTACTGCCCTTGATCAGAGATACATGAATCTGGCAAGAGAATTCAACCGGGTAGTTGACAAGCAGCATTGGATTCTTGTCGTTTTGAGGCATTCCAGTGTGAAAACAACATGGTGGTCAATTTGAATCTACAGAAAGTTTTGCTCAGTTCATTGCTGAACTACTGTTGCAGTTTTGGTCATCACACTGTCGGAAGATGTGGTTGCACTGGAAAGGGTCAAAAGAATGTTTGTCAGGAGGTTGCCTTGGATGAAGCTATGAAGAGGTTATGCATATCGTTTTTTGTTTTGAGCGTGCAAGTTTGAATGGGGATCCCAGACTGGTAGACAAGATAAGCACAGGCATGAACAGGTTGAAATGAAAGCCGCTGTTTCTCTTCGTAGAAATATCCATATCAAGGGAAAAGTATTGAAGTGAAAGGCAGAAAGCTTACAGGATGTTGAAAGAATATCGTTTTCGCTAGATGTGTTTGGGTTTTGATTGAACTGTCAGCGATAATAGTACTGGTGGGAAACGTCACGAAACTTTGAAAGTACTTGGATGAGCATTCAAAGTAACATACGATTAAAGACTATCGGTCGAGTGCGGCAAAGTTGGACTTGCGAAGTTGGTATTATTACCATTGTCAGTATAAACTTAATCGGTCAATCAGGCTCTCCAGTAATTTATCATTCTCGTGGTAACTACTGAGAACCATTACATTCTATGCACCTCAGTTAATACATTCCAAACTCCTCAGTCATTACATCTAACTCCATTTAGCCACTGCATCCCACTTCCCTCAGTCGCTACACAATACCCTGACTTCATACGTCTTAGTTAGGTCAGCTATCCAAGCTATCAGTCAGGTAAAGCTACTGACACTGCCTTTATCGTAAGTCCATTCTTGATCGGTTAAGTAGACCGAAACTGCGTACAATATTCAGTCGTGTTCTCATTTAAGGCATGTACAATTATCGCAAGACATGCCAGATCCTATATTCAAAACGACTTGCTTTGAAAAGCGACATTTCATTTACTTCTTGACTTACCTGCATGACTTCCTTTTGCAGCTAGGACAATCAAATGTTTTTGCACATTGCACTGTCTCAATATGTAGCCATTTTGATTTTAAACTGTCGTCGCCTTTTTGCAGCTACTATTGACTTCATCCTGCATTGTTTTCCACACTCATTCAATTTGTCAAAACGACACTGAAATTATCTGCATTTTCTCGCAAGTCATCACGCCACACAGCTTGGTGTTCATATACTTTCCCTGATTTTTTTCATAACCTACAAATCCCTCACCTTGCTCAGCATCAGTCTGAAGGTTATAAAATTCCGTAGGGTTGGATGGAAGAGTAAACGAATTCAAAGTAGAAGTCTCAGACCCTGAAGAGTCAGGCGAGGCAATGTCAATCGAAAATGTTGTCGATAGATCCTTGTGTCTTTGAGTTGGTACTCTTTCTGCAATAGGAAGAAAGGATGGTGGCATATGAGCTTACAGGTGATGCATCGTGTACTGTTTTGAAAGGTTACATAATCATTAGATAATGCATCTACTTCGCAAATAAACCCACTCCATACTTGCACTGCGTGTCTCAATAAAATACTCTTAGTGGGGTCGGACGATAGAATCAGAGCAGTGCCAAACCCGAAGTCGTCACAAGAGCACAGGTGTCATAAAAGTGACAAGCAATTGCCAGAACCACGTCAATACCGACACGGAGAAATGTTTGATGGATGAGAAAGAAGAGTTAATCGGGCTAAACAAGTGCATAAGCTAACTCTGGCGGTTAACATTAAGGGGAGTATACACAGATTCTATGAATATATCAAAAGGAAATGAATTCGGTGTAAGGAATTGGTGGACGAAGGTGGCAATTGTTGCTTTAACTGAAGCACATTGGCAAAACGGTGAAACATTACTTTACAGGTGTCTTTTCTTTCACCAGGAGGACAATACAAGCACAAAATGTCGGAATTTATGTTAAGAGGCGAGGTGGTATGGGAGGACTTTTAAAAAAATTTTACAGTGGTCAAATATTCAGTTTTTTTAACAATAGGGTTGCTCAGGAAGTTAATTCGAATTGCCTGAGCCAAATTTTCCAGTTGAGATCGTGTCGGAGAGAGGATGAAAGAAGATTCGAGAACGACTAACGCCAAAACTTCCTTTCGACAATAATCTCGTAAACAAATACTAGGGAGCAATTGACCAGTAACCCTCATGTAATTATTGGGAAGGCTTTTGAAGAAAGAACAAGTGAAGCATAACATGAGTTTTCATTTGGCGAACCAAACATTGAAAGCGTATTCACTGCCTCTTTGCCAAAGGGAGATGTTATAAAAAAAGCTTACTGGAATATTTCTACGAGGTAACAAAATGTTTGGCATTTTAAATAATTTATAATAATTTCTACAATAACTTTCACAAGATCCAACATGGGAAACTTAGGTAAAAATGTACAAAAGCGGCAAATTGAACAAGTAGGTTCCACGATTTTCAGAATGATGGGAGAAAGATGGTCTGTTATTGAATTGACAGCAGTGTGTACCACAGTGATCATTGCTGGTTCACTTATTTTTCATATTCTTAAGTAAAATAGATTTGTAGCTTCAAATTTGAATGTGTGAGCACTGAGGACCTTTATTAAATTATGCTGATACAAAGATTGGCCAATTAAGTACATTGAGGAACACGTTATTCAGTGACACATGGATACAAATACTTTGCCAGGTAGACGGTTGTGTGCCAGATGAAATGTAAAACTGACATATGTGTGATGGTACAATTTACAAGAAGGAAGAATCCATGTCACAACTTAATGAATGATTGGACATTCGGAATCAAAGAAGAAAAGAAGTGTCTTGCAGTATGTGGACCCAGATTGCTGAATGTGTCAAGACAGGTTGACGAGATAATTAAAGAAGCACATTGGTTAATTCCATTTCCCAGGTGCTCTTTCGCTCATAAATGCAGGGAGATAAGATTTCAGATGCAAATGACTGTGTTTCAGTCACTGTTGGAGTACTGTGAGCATACTGGTCAATGCACGATAGAAAGATTTGATTGCTCTGGAGTCGGTGCACAGAATACTTTCCACAAAGGTGCCTTGAATAGAGCTATATAGAAAGTTTGGATACGCTGGAGTTATCCCCTTTGGAGAGGAAGGTGCTGAATTGGTCGTGACAGCGTGGTTGAGATAAGAAAGGGCATCGACAAGCTGAAAAAAAGACAACCTCTTTCCCTTCATAGAAACTAATGAAACAAATGAAGCAACTGTCAAGTGCAAAGTAAAGGCTGAGGAGATTTTTGGAGTTAAAGCATATGGACAGAAGCAATATTGGGATTTGAAATACATTGGCTGGGAGTTTTTCTGCTCATCAACATATCAACTGGTAAAATGCAGTGAACCAGCATTTGAAGTGTCATAATATTCAAGACTACAGGTTTATTTGGAGGATTGGAGAATTATCAAGGTGGTGATATGCTATTATTAAAATTACCTCTGCGGTCGGACTGGAATCTATAACTCTGTGTTTTCTCTCCTGCATCATTGCATTCAACTCACTCTTTCACTTCATCCCGATCACCTCAGTCATTAAATTACTCACGAAATCCCATTTTAGTCAAATATGACTTCTCAGTTCCCAGTTCACGATTTCGACTCAGTTAAGACACTAACTCCCACTTCCACCAGTCATGAGGTCGTACCCGCTCAGTCACGACATCCTGCTGTCTGATTTACTGAATTCCATTCACCTTAATCACGGTCTTCTAACCTTGTCGGTCAACACATCAAATTCTCCTCCAAAATTCAATCTCACTTCCTTAAGTCACTCACTTCATCACTCCTCCCATGCCAGTCACAACATCCCACCATCTTCAGACACTGTGTTATATTCCCATCAGTAACAAAGTCCCAGTCCAATCATGCACAGTATTCTGTTACCGTCAGTAAAAGCATTACCCTTCATTCGGGGACTATATTCTATTCCTTTCATTTTCAACATCCCACTACCGTCACACGCTTTATTCTACTCCAGTCTTTAACAACATCACACTGGGCTGGCGCATTTTACCGCTCGACCATCACGCACTCTTTCACACTTGGATGAGTTACACATCCTTCTCCTATCAGTCTGCCAATTCATTTTTCCTCACTTCAGCATCCGCCAAGTTCTACTCTATCTCAGATGTTCATCTGAACTGCTCCGAATTACACTTGGACTTTGTGATTTTTGGGACTTTTTGTATATCAAGTTGAAGTTCAGGTTGCAGTTTGCACCCTGCGATGGTAGGTTTGTGACCAGCTGGTTCTTTACCACGCGGCTTAACATAATCAGTGAGCCTCTGTTGAAGCACTGTCTTCTGTCCTGCTTTTTCTTTACGTGTCTTGGTCTGTTAAAGTGGGTGATATCATTTCCGGTTCTTTCCGAAGAGGTTGGTAAATAGGATTACTACAGATGTGCTTATTGATGGAGTTTCGGTTTGAATGCCAGGGATCGCAGAATTCACGTGCGTGTTTACATTTGGCTGTCCGAGGATGGATGTGATATTGATGTCGTGTATTTCTTTATCCGTGTGTTAAGATACTAGTTATAGATGATAATGTCTTTTAATGACGAGTAGGTGTGTGTGTATCCAGGAGGCTAGATTTCTTCCTGGCTGTAGGGTGTAGTGTTTGATGTAGCCCTTGCAGGGCATTTTGTAAATGACATTCGAATTAGGGTTTTGGTCGTAAAGTGTCCTTTAGGTTCATCAGTAGCAGTTTCATTCCATTGGTAGATTTGTGGGCTACCAACACTGAATCGGACAAACAAGCAGGAAAATAGCCATCAGAATAAACGAACACCAACTAGGTATCAAGATTCATGATCAGCTATCACAACGATCCTTACACACAGACGAAGAAGGACACCACTTTGATTGTGACAGCACATCTATTTTCGGACAGACGAAACAAAGACAGGCACGGGATTTCCTAAAGGCCTGGCATTCAAACAAGAACTCCACCAATAAACACATCGATTTCGACCCCATTTACCAACCTCTGAGAAAAAAGAAACAATAGTTATGTCACCCACCTAACAGACCATGAAAATAAACAGAAATTGGGACAGAACACCATTAGTTGAACGGAGGCTCACATTTGACGAAACGTCTGAGAAAAAAAATAATAAAACACAGAACATCGATCAATGGAGTGCAGAACAGGCCATTCGGCCCTCGATGTTGCGCCAAACTGTGAACTAGTCTAAGCCCATCCCGACACTCCCCCATCATCATCCATGTGCACAGAGTTATGTTTGAATCTCACTAATGTTGGTGAGTTAACTACATTGGCAGGCAGGGCATTCCATGCCCTTAACACTCTGTGAGTGAAGAAATTGCCTCTGACTTCTGTCTTAAATTTATCACGTATCAATTAGTAGCTATGGCCCCTCGTTCAAGTTGATGGCATCATCACTGGAATAAAAGACTTTCATGTCACCCCATTCTAATCCTTTGATCGTCTTGTATGCCTCTATCAAATCCCCTCTTGGCCTTTTCCTTTCCAATGAGAATACAATTAAAGTCTCTCAGCCTTTCCTCATAAGGCCTTCCCTCCAGACTACGCAACATCCTGGTAAATCTCCTCTGCATCTTTTCCAATGTTTCCACATCCTTCCTTTAATGGGGGGACCAGAACTCTACACAATATTCCAAGTGCGGCCACACTTGTGTTTTGCATAATTGCAGCTTGACATTACGGCTCCGGAACACAATCCCTCTACCGATGAAACATACCATAATGCATGCCTTCTTAACAGCACAACCTGGTTGACAATTTTCAGTGAACTATGTACATGGACTCCAAGATCCATCTGCACATCCACACTGCCAAGAATCTTTCCATTGACCCAGTATTCGGTCTTCCTGTTATTCTTCTCAAAGTGAATCTATTCACATTTATCAACATTGTCCTCCATTCGTCACCTCTTAGCCCAATTCTGCAGTTCATGCAAGTCGTCCTGAAACCTGCAACATTATTCCAAACTATCCACTACTCCAACGACATTAAAGTCATCTGCAAATTTACTAACACATTCACCTACCCCTGCATCCAAGTCTATTATAAAAACTACAAACAGCAGTGGTCCTAAAACAGATTGTTGTGGCACACCATTCGGAAGCTGACGCCAGTCTGAATATTTTCCATCAACCACTAATTGCTGCTTTCTTGCAGAAAGGCAATTTCCAATCAAAACTGCTAAATTAATCTCAATTCCATACCCTGCATTGTCTCCAACTGCCTAGCATGTGGAAACTTATCAAAAGCTTTCCTCAGGTTCATGTATACCATGTCAACTGCCCTACCCTCATCGACATGCTTGGTTAACTTCTCAAAAAACTCAATGAGGTCGGTGAGACTTGACCTGTCTTTGATGAAACCATGTTGACGACCTGCAATCCGATCTCGACAGAGCCCACACACAACTTCCCACTTCTATCTTTGAATGGCGCGATCACGATTCTAGTCATCCTTTTCTTCCTCACAAAATTATAGAAAGCTTCATTGTTCTCCTTTATTTTGCCTCCTAAAGACTGCTCATGTCTTCTCTTTGATCTTCTGAACTCTCTCTTTATATACTACCTAGCAAGTTTACAACTCTCCGTCGTCTCACCTGAACCATGTCGCCTCATGGTCACATAAGCCTCATTCTTCCGCTTAACAAGCGATGCAATTTCTTTAGTAAACCACAGTTACCTTATGTTATCACTTCGCCCGTGCCTGGCTGGGATATATGTATCAAGGAAATGCAATATCTGTTCCCTAAAGCACCTCCACATTTCGAATACCTCTATCCCGGTATTTTGCTACCGCTTTCTTTGCATCCGACGTCTTGCCTAATCGTATTATAATTGCCCTTCCTCAATCTGTATCTCATGCCTGTGGCATGTTCTATCCATCTTCGTCTCTGAACTAATCGAAACCGAATTATGGTCGCTTTCCAAAGTACTCACCTGATACTAAATCAAACACCTGGCCTGGTTCATTACCAAGTATTAGACCCACTGTTGCCGTCACTCTTATCGACCCTTCGACATACTGTGTCAGGAAACTTGCCTGCACACATTGTACGAAAACTAATCCATCCGACCTCCTCGAAATATAGCATTTATCATGAATGCTGTGGGATTTAAAGCCCCCCATAATGACCACGCTGTACATTTCATTTTTACCCAGAATCGTTTTGACGATACTCTCCTCCATATTAGGTGCGGCACGGTGGCTCAGTGGTTAACACTGCTGCCTCCCAGCACCAGGATCCCAGGTTCAATTACAGCCTCGGGTGACTGTCTGAGTGGAGTTTGCGGATTTTAACTGTGTCTGCGTGGGTTTCCTCCGGGTGCTCAGATTTCCTCCCACAGTACAAAAATGTGGAGGTCAGGTGAAGTTGCAATGCAAACTTGCCCCAAAGTGTTAGGTCAATTATCAGAGAGGAATGGGTCTTTCTGGGTTACTCTTCTGAGGGTCGGTGTGGAGTGGTTCGGCCGAAGTGCCTGTTTCCACACTGTAGGGAATCTAATCTAATCCCTGGAAATCTGCGGAGGCCTATAAATAACCTCCCAGCAGTGTAACCTCTCCTCTCTTGTTTCTCACCACAGCCCATGCTCTCTCAATAGACGAGTCCTCGTTAGAAGTTCTTTTGACTACCATTATACTTGTCTTGACGAACAAGGCCACACTTCCCACACACCCTATTTTACCTCCTTCCCTGTTCTGAATGGAAGATCTAAACACTGGAACCTACAACATCCATTTCTCCCCCTGCTCTATCCACGAATAGCCACAGCATTGAAGTCCCAGGGACCTATCCATGCTGCAAGCTCACCAACCTTATTTCGGATACTTCTGGCTTTGAAGAAGACTCACTTCAAACCAATTTGCTCCCTGCCAGCCCATTCCTGTGACCACGAAATCGTGTCCATGTCCTCCCTACTCTCATCCTTCTGTGCATTGGAACTACACCTCAGGTTCCCATTTTCCTGGTGAGCTAGTTTAACCCCATCCGAATAGCGCCAGCAGATTTTCCACCCAGTATATGTAGACCCACTAGCTCAGCGAGCGAACTCACAACCGGACACTTGGTCTCTTCTGTATTCTGTACGCTCCCATGGAGGTAGAGAGTGAGTGACATGGAGAGCACTTATGTTTTCCAGAAATTAGGGACAGGACCACATAGTATCTAATCTCATTTTTGCTTACCGAATATGGGGTGCTTGTAACATTCTAACGGACTCGCGTGAAATCTCAGAACCACACTGTGGGTGGGAAATTACTTATGACGTACCTGCACAATATCCAGCATTACAGAATTGTGTCGGCTTCAACTCATACACAAAGAATGTGGAACATTTCTTGATGATGATGTCTTGCCTAGAGGAGCAGTTATTATTATTCCAATTAAAACAGATAGTCCTGGTTACCTCCCCATCACTCACGGAAGGATGGCGACCTGCAATTCATTTTGTTTTAACCGGAAATGATTAAAAGATAAAATGAACAGTGCGTAATGGAGAATTAAATATGGTAGATAAATAGGTGGTTATACCATTTAACCAGCCTGTACTCCTTGTGCAGCAGTGATCAATTGGGATAGCATTCTCTGGAATCATCCATTCACCAGAACTGAAATAAAAATTACAGAGTCAGCTCCTGATCTGATCACATATATTACCTGACTGGTAAAATGTCCGAGACTTCCACAATCTGTGCCCCTTTCGAAAACATGCACTCTGAATGAAATATTTCCCTCCAGCCCGAATATTTTCTGTTAGCCCTTGGCTCAGGTTCAGGTATTTGCAAGATTGTACGGAGGATTTACTGTATAGAAAGTGGACATTCTATCTACTGTTTTATTTTCAATTATTCACACATACACGAACTTTCAAGCATGACCTATAGATATCCTCTCATCAACATTAAACTATCTTGGTTTATCCTCAAGTGTTTTACGATCTTTATTCCATTAAACACGTAACAAAAGTTGAAGTCAATACCCGTCCCTGTGGTCGTGAGCTGAACATTCAAATTATTCTCTTGATAGAGGAGTCTGTTCAGAATTCTCCATTAGATTCATGATTAACCCTCACAGCGATTGTCTCATTAATGCTTGGTTGAATCACTTTCAAAGAGAACACAGTTCTCTTCGTGTAAATTAATGAAAGACCGTGAATACCGAGTAGGTGCCCCTCGTTTGCATAACCAGAATAACATCAAGACCAAAACAAAATGATGTGCTCCTAATGCGGAGCACCAAACTGTGGACTGTGCTCTTTCTGTAAATCAACTGATGGCTGTGGAGACAGGAAATGTGTGCTGCATTTCAATTGTGGTATGATAAATGTTTAAAAGAGTTACACATGATTATGAACGAGTTTGCTTTTAATTTTATAAAAATATCACCAGTCCTTCCCTAAAATACATTTATGTTTCTCTCTTTGCGAAACATGATGTTTTCAGTTTCAACAATGAGGGAGATAAGTTTAGTATTTCGGAATTACAGATGTTTTTGTTTCACTCCCACCAATTCCCTCATAGCTTTACACTGGTGCCTAGGACAATGAAACCATTGACAGTGCAAACAGTGAGCCATCACCCCGCCTTTTACAATTATACTAACGTTCCAAGAAAGCTCACTCTTTACCTATTAAAGCTGTACCATCCCTGTTGGAGATTGTTACCACACTCATCTCGGTGTAAGCATTCTTTTAGACCCAATTTAATGCTCCTCCTGGTCGGATCCAAGACTGTGTGGTTCACACATGGATCAGCGATTTTGCTGTTTGGGACTGAGGGTCACAAAAAAAAAACTGTTTAATATTATGTTGTCAAGAACAGTGAATTTGACATAGCAACATGAGCTGCCAGACGCATCAAAACTATAATTGATATTAGCAGGGACGAGGGACACAGTAATCTGGAACGACTGAAGTTCCAATTGTAGTCATTTGAGAAGTAGAGGTTGAGTGCAGTTTCGAACAAAAAAACATTGAAAGTCACGAGTGGTTTTGACAGTGTCGATTACGAGAGAAAGTGATCGTATTGACAGAAATGTTGAAAACAAGAAAGAAGTGGGAGGCACGGTCGCACAGTAGTTAGCACTGCTGCTTCACAGCGCCTGCGACCCGGGTTCAATTCCCGCCTCAGGCGACTCCTTGTGTGGAGTTTGCACATTCTCCCTGTGTCTGCGTGGGTTTCCTCCGGGTGCACCGGTTTCCTCCCACAATCCAAAAATGTGCAGGTTAGGTGAATTGCCCGTAGTGTGAGGTAAATGTAGGCGAATGGGTCGGGGTGGGTTACGCTTCGGCGGGTCAGTGTGGACTTGTTGGGCCGAAGGGCCTGTTTGCACACTGTAACTAAACTAATCTAAAAGTCTAATCAGTTGCTTGAGTCATTGAGTCATATAGATTACAGCACGGAAACAGACCCTCCGGTCCAACCCGTCGATGTTGACCAGTTACCCCAACCCAATCTAGTCCCATTTCCCAGCACATATTCCTACCCAGCACAAACAATTCCTACTCATATACACATCCAAATACCTTTTAAATTTTGCAATTGCAATTGCACCAGATTCCACTACTTCCTCTGGCTGCTATTTACATACACGTACCGCCCCCTGTGTGAAAAGCTGCCCCTGAGATCCCTTTCCCCGCTCACTCTAAGCCTCTGCTCTCCCGTTGTGGACTCCCCCAACCCAGGAAAAAAGACGTTGTCAATTTATTCTCTCCATGCTCCTCAGAATTTTATAAACCTCTATAAGGTAAATTAATGATATTCTGAAATGCAGATACATTGTTCTCCGCAGCTATTGGTATCAGGAACGTTTGCCGAAGAGTCTAATGGGGACAGTGGCAATCCGCTCTATGAGATGGAATTGGATGCGTATCGGAACAGGTGAGGTGAAGGGTTATGAAGTGATTGCAGAAAATTGGTTCTTGGCAAGGACACATTCTGAGACACAGGAGAGTCACGACATGCCAGTTGGCTTCCTGTTCTTCTTAAGCATTTCGTTGGAGTCTAGTGTAGTGTCATGGATACTGTAGTGCTCTTTCCGAAATAATTATAAATTTTATGCTAATAGTTAATAACAAGGGAGACAATTTGACAGAGTAGTGCCCATTCAGTATATTACATAATTGTTTCTTTTTTTCCGTAAGATTAACTCCTATTAGCACTGAAAATACAAAAGGTATTTTAATACGATCACAAATGCACGATAGGTTATGTTTATGCGTGATTAAAACAATTAAACAGAGTGACGTTTGAATGAATGTTCAGGAACTTACACATCAAACCGAGAACCAGCAGTAGAGTCCTCATGCCACTGTGTGATACTCTGTAAATGGGAACAGAGAATTACTATTAGAAAGTGTCAATGAAGAGCGACATTATGGGAGATAAATTAAAGATTGGTCTTCCTTGAATACGAATTATTATGAGTGGGTAGCTTCAAACCATCTTACATTCACTGGGGCAACTGCAGGAAAAATGAAATGTACGTCTGTGTTCCACCGGAACAACCACAGACAGGGTGCGATCGAACTCTCTTCATCATTATTCTCATCAACAGAATAAGAAGCACCTCTCTCACATTTGAGCATCTGTCTGTACACGTCCTTACAACTTCCATCTCATGTGTACAAGTAACAGTTACTGCAAGGTAATTGTAGTCCGAACATCACAATTACCAGAACCTCAACTGACTTGAATGCTATGTTCTAAACAATGAACTAGCTCCTTTTACTGTTTCATTACATGGTAATCTTTGAGAACAACTCCAATTGCAAACACTTCAATCGGTAGAGAAAAACAGTTATCCCATCACCGAAACAAGTGAATATAAGTGACAGCTTTATGAGCTTGTTAGCGTGTTCCTTTAGTTCATTCCCGCTTACCTGTCTCTTTTGAAGTCAGTTTCGCTGTGGGGTATTCCAGTTCAGCTGCTACCTTTTTAGTCCCATCAAACTTCTGCTATGCATTGTGCCAGTTGCACAACAAATCACACCACATCCTCAGAAGACTCTGAACAAAGTGCTGGTTGGCTACATAATCAATGATTTAAATTGTGGCAACTTCAATGCAAATTAAATATTTTTTATGAAATGGCATACAGAAAGAGAACAATGACACATCTTTCCTGGCGTTGGAACGTGTTGTTTGGTTGTACTTGATCCTAATGTTCGCATTTGACTACCGCCACACATCCACACCCTCACACAAATGATGCAGGAATATTAGAATTGGCAGAGTACATGACCATGCTGTTGCCAGCACCGTCCAGCCTTCCTGAATTTGCATGGCCGCTAATCTGGCACTTGCAACGGCCAGTACATCGGGCAGCAGACTTGAGTACTTGCTGCGTTTGGGATACTAGGGGCCTGACAAGGCTGACAAACATTGCAGTCTGAATCTAAGACGTCGTAAAAGCCAACATGACTTTTAGTTCCATGTTCACCGTTAAACTCTGACATGTTCTTCATCAATTTCGGATCCTCTAATACTATCAGGTTCTCAAAAAGTGATAGCGTCTGCAAAAGCCTAACACCACTATTCGTGTCAAAGAGTAAAATAGTGCCAGAGAGCGTGTCCGTTTCAAGACATTTCAAATTTTCAGAAAATACATTACTACCCGGGTATATATTAATTTCAGGATGGTATAAATTTCAGGCTTTGTCCTCGACTCAGACTCTGTGTAAGTTTTAGCGCCTGTCTGTAATAGGGTCGTTATCATTTTTGCAGTTTCTATTAAGTGCAAGTTGTGCTTTAGTTGAAAAGACTGCATTGTCTTTAGGCTTCGTATCAATTTCAGACCCGGGAATAATTCTGAGTATATGTCGGGTTCAGGGTCTGTATTATTTTTACAGGATCTACATTCGTTTCTGAACGTGCATCAAATTCAGAGACGTATTACTTTCTGATCTATATGTATTTCAGTGTCTGCATTTGGATGTGTAATTGATTAAAATGTGCATCAGCGTAAGGGGCTGTTTTCTCGTTTAACGTCTAAATTTGATTCAAGTACCATATCAGTTTCACGGTCTGTTTTCCATACATGGCTTTTAGAGTGTTTATTATTTTCAATGTATGTATCAGTTTCAGTTATATGGTCGGCATTACTTTCATGGACTGCATCATTGCAGGGTTTACATCACTTGCAATTTTTGAATAAGTTTCTGTTTTAGGGTGTGTATTAGTTTCGAGACCTGTGTCACTTACGTTGCAATTTTCAGTCGCGATTCGATTCAGTAGAAGTATTAGGTTCAGTTTTTTTAATAGTGTCAGCATCAGTAATAATTTCAAGGTCGATATCAGTTTCAGATTTTGTTTTCGATTAAGGCTATTCATTAATTTCAGGCACTGTATGCGTTTCAGGTTTAGCATTCGTTTAAGGATCTGCATTATTTTCAGGGTATATGTCCATTTCATAGTCCATATCAATTTCACTGTATGTTTTCGACTCGTCTGCATTGGCTCCTGACGAGTGATCAGTATTACATTACAATACGCTCAGGTAATGTGCTGTCAATTTAGCCTCACTCCTCGAACCACTCCACGTCTAAAAAACAATTTGGAATTACAAAATTTCTTCGTTTGGTACACAGCAAGTTTGCATTTAAATATAATCACAACTTAACGAGGCTTTGTGTTTCCATTGGTACTCAATGCAGAGCAGTCCGTCTATTGGACTTTGTCTACTTTTCTGGAGTTTCACAATATTACATGTTCTGAAAAAAGCAGGTTCTCCAGCAGCCCATTCACTCGCTGCATTTATTTGCATTTCATTTGCATTTCTTGCCGAATGTGTTTTATGCAGTCCTTTATTCCTGAATAACATATCAAATCACAATTTCTCTCAATATCATGCAATCAAAAATAAACCAAATCCCAGTATTTACGGAGCATGCCAATCATTAAATCCTGAGCTCCCTGATCAACAGACATCGACCTTCTTTCGTTCCCTTGCTTTAAGAGTGTTTATTGTTTTCAGTGTTTCAATTTTAGAGTCTGTATCACATTCATGAAATACAACGTTACAAGATTTTCATTACTTTCAGCTGCTGTCTTATTTTCTGTCTTGTGGCCTGCGTTAGTTTCAAGAAATGTGTCACTGACTGTCGTTTTAACAGTATTTATTAAATGTAGGAGATTTGTTCGTTTCAGCAAAAGTTTCATTTACAATATTAGGCAGATACTTTTCAAATTTCTTATTAAATTAAGAACGAACATTAGTTTAAGGGAATCTATTCATTTCAGGGTGTACATAAATTTCACTGTCTGATCCCAGTCTGTTTACTTTCACAGTCTCTATCAGATTCAGAGACAGTTTAAGTTTAAGAATGTGTGTCAGTATTAGGGTCACCCCAAATTCAGGAAATGCGCTTTCAATGTAGCCTGGGTCCTCTACACTCTACCACTGAAGTGCAATTTAACCTTCCAATAATTCTTTGTTGGTGACATAGTTAGTTTATGTTTAAATAAAATGACCTTTTCACAACGCATTGTATTCCCAGTGTTACTCAGTGCCAAGCAATCAGTGTGTTGATTTTTGCCTTCTGTTCAGGAGTTCCACAATTTTAGACGTTCTGAACAAATAGATAATGTACGAGATCTACTGGATAGTAGTAACAGGATCGGACAGAGTCAGCATGGATTTATGAAGGGGAAATCATGCTTGACTAATCTTCTTGAATTTTTTGAGGATGTAACTCTGAAGTTGGACGAGGGAATTCCAGTAGATGTATTGTACCTGGACTTTCAGAAAGCTTTTGATAAAGTCCCACACAGGAAATTAGGGCGCATGGTATTGGGGGCAAAGTACTAGATTGGATTGAAAATTGGTTGGCTAATAGGAAACAAAGGATAGTGATAAACGGCTCCATTTCCGAATGGCAGGCAGTGACCAGTGGGGTACCGCAGGGATCGGTGCTCGGACCGCAGCTTTTTACAATATATGTTAATGATATAGAAGATGGTATCAGCAATAACATTAGCAAATTTGCTGATGATACAAAGCTGGGCGGCAGGGTGAAATGTGATGAGGATGTTAGGAGATTACAGGGTGACCTGGACAAGTTAGGTGAGTGGGCAGATGCATGGCAGATGCAGTTTAATGTGGATAAATGTATGGTTATCCACTTTGGTGGCAAGAACAGGAAGGCAGACGACGACCTCAATGGAATCAATTTATGTAAAGGGGCAGTACAGAGAGATATGGGTGTTCTTGTACACCAGTCAATGAAGGCAAGCATGCAGGTACAGCAGGTAGTGAAGAAGGCTAATAGCATGCTGGCCTTCATAACAAGAGGAATTGGGTATAGTAGCAAAGAGGTGCTGCTGCAGCTGTACAGGGTCCTGGTGAGACCACACCTGGAGTACTGTGTGCAGTTCTGGTCTCCAAATTTGAGAAAAGACATTCTGGCTATTGAGGGAGTGCAGCGTAGATTCACGAGGTCAATTCCTGGAATGGTAGGATTACCTTACACTGAAAGACTGAAGAGACTGGGCTTGTATACCCTTGAGTTTCGAAGACTGAGAGGTGATCTGATTGAGACGTATAAGTTTATGGAAGGATTGGACACTCTGGCAGTAGGAAACATATTTCCACTGATGGTTGAGTGCCAAACCAGAGGAGACAGCTTAAAAATACGGGGTAGACCATTTAGGACAGAACTCAGGAGAAACTTCTTCACCCAGAGAGTGGTGGCTGTGTGGAATGCTCTGCCCCAGAGGGCAGTGGAGGCCCACTCTCTGGATTCATTGAAGAAAGAGTTGGATAGAGCTCTCAAAGATAGTGGAATCAAGGGTTATGGAGATAAGGCAGGAACAGGATACTGATTCGGAATGATCAGCCATGATTATATTAAATGGCGGTGCAGGCTCGAAGGGCTGAATGGCCTACTCCTGCATCTATTGTCTATTGTCTATTGTCTACTGTCTATCTTTCACTTTCCTGTATTTTACTCGAATGTGTTCTTGAACGTGTTTTGTAAAATCCCTTAGTTCTGAATTCCATAGCAATAGGCAATTGTTCTTGTTCTCTCAATATTCTGCCAAGATAAGAAAAGTAAATGCAATATTTACAGAGCAAGTATTTGGGGAATTCCTGAGCTCCTCCATCAACGAAGATTGACTTTCTTCCTTTTGCCTTTCCACATAAATCTACTTCTGCCAGTTTTGACGACTCAACAAAAAGAAGAATTAGTGAGCCTGCTACAGTTGTCGCATAATCTCTGACTATTTCATTATTTTCTTTTAAAGACTGTGCTCAGCGACCTTTTCACAGTACAAAACAACGGCAGTCCATCAGTGAGGGTAAGTTTAGATTTGCATAAAAATAACTGCACGTCATTTGTTTCACAATGGTCCGGAGTGTCTATTTATTTTCTTGTTTCTCAAAGCTCTTTCGTTCTGCAGTTTCTAATTTGCATGAGTGTTTCTAATTAGTACTTTCTGGATAATGTTACAGCACACAAGCCCTGTTGCAAGTCAGAAAATCAACGACATCGATTGTTATTGAAACATTGTACCTGATCTTGACTGTGATCGGTCCCCAGCCATGGGTACCTGTATGCATCCCAGTTGTGCCTGTCTATTTGCCGGTCATATCAAACATTCCCGCTTCAGCATTTTCACAGGTATTGTACCCGAACTCTTCCACGGTTACATCGATGGCAGCATCGATACAGCGTCTTACACTTAGGCTGACCTGGAACAGAACATCGACTTCACCCACAACTTCCACACCGCTATGAAATTCACTTGATCATTCTCACAGCCCTCCTACAACTTCCTCGACCACCCCATTTCCATCTCCAGTGACAGAATTCAAACGGACGTCTACTATAGATACCCATATCTACCTGAACGGCACCTCCACCCACCCCGTATTCTGCAATAACTCCATCCCAATCTCACAATTGCTCCAAGTCCGCTGCATCTGCTTGGATGCAGACACATCCCAACCGCAAGCATCCCAGGTGTCGACCTGTTTTGAATATCCACACAGCCCTCCACCGCACCATCTCCTTTCCCGAACCACCACTCTGAACACACTCCCTCCATCCACGATAAGAAAAGAGTGTCCTATGTCGTCCTACCACCCCACCAGTCTCCGCCTGCAATGCATTATCCTCAAACACAACCACGAACCCAAACAAACCTCACAGTCAGGAACATCTTCCTGTCCCCACCCGTGTCAGGTTTCTGCAAGACCCGTTCCCTCCATCATTCCTTAGTTAACTGCACCTTCTCTCCCCCGCTGAACCCTCAGGTAACGTGCCCTGCAACAAGGAAAATACAAACAAATGCAAGTATGCCACCTACATCACCTCCCTCCAGGGCTCCAAACATACCTTCCAGATGAGACAAAAATATTCTGCTTCTCTTCCAACTTAGGATAATGCATCAGAAGCTCACAATGAGGTCCTCTCGACATCGGGGAGACAGAGTCTAAACTTAGGGGGCAGCACACCGAATTTCACAGGATTGTCCGCAGCGGACGATCGGACTTCCCAGTCTCTGCCCATTTCAATTCCCCAGCCTTTGACTTTCCAACATGCCCATCTTTGGCCTATTCCATGTCCAAAACAAACCGCAGCGGCAATTGGAGAATCAACACTTTATCTTAAGGTTAGGCACTCTGCAGGTCGGAGGATTCAACACTGCGTTTGACAATTCCAACTAATCTCACTCCCAATCTCCCGGCTCCCCTCCCAGCCCCTTCTCCTGACTGCCACTTCTCGCTGTCAACAACTGGATTCATTCATCCCATTGACTAAACAGGTCACTTTACCTTCCATCATGTATCCTCACTTCACCACTATGACCCTGGCTACCCCATCAGCTGCAGCTACCCCATACTACACCCAGTCCTGAACAATGGTGAACCCGAAATGTCGACCTCTCCACCTCCTGATGCTGCCTGGCTTGCTGTGTTCGTTCAGACTCCTGCCTGTCTAATTTGAATCCCAGCATCTGCAGTTAATTCGTCTCTTGACTGTAATGACCAGACATTGGACCTGGAAATGAGGAGAGAGAAATTTACTGGAACACACTGCATCTCAGACTTTATAAGTAGGAGGAATTTCACTGAAATATACGTTCAGTATCATGTCTTTGGCACTGATTTTAAATTTCTAGCAATTTCACATTCACATGACCGACCCACCAGAAAGCACAGAAAGTTACACTCAGAATGGAGGTGTCTGTGACTCTTCAACATGGATGCTATACTGTCAAATGCCTGAGGTCATCAGGTCAATTGGGAAGAATCCAAACTATTTTATTGCCATCAATTGCTGACTCCTTCATTCATCTGTCTCCATGGTAGTTCTGTCGGGATCAATGTCAGTGTTCCTGTTCTGTCTGCTGTATGTAATCAACTTCTACTTAGATGTCTAAGAGTTGATAAATGAGGTTGCGGATGATGAAACCTTTTATGCGGTGGTAAATAATGAGGAGAATAACTAGAGGTCACAGTAGGACATAGAGATTTGTCATAAGGGCTGTATCATTAAAAATAAAATTCAAGCAGAATAAGTGTGACGTGTTGTATCTGGGCAGACAAACAAGGCAAGAGAATACGGTGGCACAGTGGTTAGCACTGCTGCCTCACAGCACCAGAGACCCGTGTTCAATTCCCGACTCAGGCGACTGACTGTGTGGAGTTTGCACGTTCTCCCCGTGTCTGCGTGGGTTTCCTCCCACCATCCAAAGATGTGCAGGGTCAGGTGAATTGGCCATACTAAATTGCCTGTCGTGTTAGGTAAGGGGTAAATGTAGGGGAATGGGTGGGTTTCGCTTCGGCAGGTCGGTGTGGACTTGTTGGGCCGAAGGGCCTGTTTCCACACTGTAATCTAAATCTCATACATAATGAATGGTAGACCTCCAAAAAGCATGCCACCCATCCCAGACGTCCGTGGGCAGGCACTAAAGTAGGGAAGTTGGCACATAGGGCAGTTGCAAATAAGATGTTTAAAATTAGAAGGTGCAAAGATAGATTTGACACCAACGAAGTTTTCTTTTGAAAGAGAGATCAATAACGAAATGGTCAAAAGTTTACCACTGGGGTCGAAAGCTACAAGGCAATCTGAGAACCATAAATCTTTTTATTTGTTAAGCCAGACGCTAATCGGAATCTAGAACAGTCTGCCTGTAATGCAGGATGAGACAGGCGACCGCAGAACACCGAAAACAATCTAAATGTGTACTTACAATGCCCAACTATAAAAGACAATGGGCCAAATTTGTTACATTTGCCCAGAATAATATGTGATTGCTGTTGAGCAGCTTAGATTCTAAAAGCCAAAAGCCAGCACATGCATTCTTCACCTTCTTGGATCCCAAATACTGGTTGATCAATCAATCTTTCTCCAGGTTTACCTTTACAGGAAAAACTGTCCAGCAAATGCAGCCTCAGAGAGAGAAATCAGTCTCTATCAATCATGTGTTACTTACACGGAGACGACCTGAGTCTTGTTAGAGTTAGAACAGCGATGTAAGGAGAAGATATATTCAAATGGTCTGTGTAGAATGAGATTGCTGATTGGAAGGCATGTACAACTTCTTTGGTTGAGAAGTTGAAAATGCCAATGCAACAGTTATTTGTTGACTGCTGCATAATTTTTAAAATTAATTTAAATTTTAAACAAGTAGCTTAACTCAGACTGATGCTACTTGTGTAAAGATCTCTATTAACGTTAGGGTCTTAGTTACAGTCAGAATATGCATTACCGTCAGTATTTCTTAAATGTCAGAATATCTAACAGTTTCAGAAAATTCCATAATGCAAAGACTTCTGCAGGTTTCCAGGCCTCTGGTTGAATCAATGCCTCTGTGAGTTCTGAGCCTGTTTGGGCATCATTATATACATTAGTGTGATGTTTCCTGTTGTGATTAGACCCTCTGTCAGTGTCAGCATTTTGTTGCAATGAATCATATCATTTTTCAGCAATGTCCTGAGCCTTACCAGTGACTGCAGAACAGAGGCTGAGCTAGTTTACTGACTCCATTTTCTCAAAGAAGGGTACAAATCGCTTCTGCCATCCTCCCAATCTTCCCATGCACTGTTTATGGCCCAACCATCAGAAAACTGAGATACACGCGAAGGCCAGCATCAATAGTCATATCTCTGTTTCTCATATTGTAGTCCAAGTCCCCAAGAGGGCTGTCTTTTGGAAGTTAATTCGTGTACGTAGTCAGGAGCGATTTTGAGAAAGGAAAACCTGACACTTGGCTTCTCTCGGATAAACCTAAATTTCTTTGTGGACCATCTCGCTGAAAGGAATGGCGTCAACGTTTCAGAGAACTGGCAGTGGTGTCCAGACACCACTAATCTAATCTAATCACCACAACCAGAGCACCAGATGGTGCCAGCTTATCCAAATATATCAACTTTTGTCAGTTTATTCTCAATGGTGAGGAACACTGGGCAGCAATGCGTAGAAATGTCTAACTGTAGATGACAAACTACACTCACCCGATATTATCCATTATAATATTCTGTGAAATTTGTAATTCTCTTTGAAAAATAAAAAGGGCAAAAACCTTTCGTAACATATTCAAGTCTTCTTACACGTGGCTGTTCAGAGATTCTTGCAGTGGCTGTCTCTCTTCCTACAGGCACCAGCATATAGCAATGGCATGTATGACTGAGACAGGTATTCTTGCAATTTGGGACACGGCAAAATGCCACATATTATATTCAGTCATAACGGCTGCTTCCAGAGATCGAAACAATAACGAAAATGAGAAACAAGGGCAATATGTGCCAAGTAAAGGAAATAAGGTGTTTTAGCTTTGGCAACTGCAGGCACGAGATAAATCAACAGCAACACGGAGCACGCATCAGAAATGCATCAAGCCATATCAGAAGCAGCTCGAGCGTACATTAGCGAGACGTATGGAAATCCACCACATATAAGAAATAAATACGTCTTTTATCAGAGCCAAATCAAGCTTTCAATGGATGCGAATCGATCCATACCAGAAATAACATTTACGCAAAGCAGAGCATAGCCACCTGTTAGAAGGGACAATGGAACATATAACAGAACACAGAACAATACAGCACAAAACAGTCCCTTCGGCCATCGATGTTGTGCGGACCTATTAACTATTCTCAGCTCGTCCCCCTACAATATCCCATCATCGTCCATGTGCTTTCCAAGGATTATTTAAATCTTCCGAATCTGGCTGAGTTGCCTACATTGGCAGATTGTGAATGCCCCGCCCTTAACGCTCTCTGAGTAAAGAACCTGCCTCTGACATCTTTCTTACCCCTCAATCTGTAGTTATGCTGCCTTTCTACAAGCTGATGTCATCATCCTATGAGGACGACTTTCACTGCCGACCCTATATAATCCTCTGGTCATCTTGTATGTCTCTATCAAACCCCTCTTAGCCTTATTCTTTCCAATGAGAACAGACCAAAGTCTCTCAGCCTTTCCTCATAAGACCTTCCCTCCAGAAAAGACAACATCCTTTTCAAATGCGTCCACATCCTTCCCGAAATGTGGTGACCAGAACTGTACACAATATTCCAAGTGTGGCCGCACCAGCGTTTTGTTGAATTGCAGCATGATATTCCGGCTTCAAAACTCAATCCCTCTACAAATTAAACCTAACACACCTTGTGCCTTCTGAAAAGCACTGTAAGTTGGCAACTTTCAGGAATCTATGTACATAGACTCCAAGATCCCTCTGCACATCCACATAAACACGAATCTTTCCATTGACCCAGTACTCTGTCTTCCTGTTATTCTTTCCAAAGTGCATCACCTCACATTTAGCTGCATTGACATCCATTTGCCACCCCTCTGCCCGATTGTGCAGTTTATCCAACTCCTGCTGCAACCTGTAACATTCTTCCAAACTGTCCACTAGTCGACCGCCTTTTGTATTATCTGCAATTTTACTAATCCATCCACCTATGCCTGCGTCTAAGTCATTAAAAAAATATAACAAACATCAGTGGTCACAAAACTTATCCTTGTGGCACACCAGTAGCAACTGGACACCAGGCAAAGTATTTGCCATCAACCATCACTTGCTGCCTTCTTTCAGAAAGGCAGTTTGTAATCCAAACTGCTAAATCACTCTCAATTTCATGCCTCTACATTTTCTCCAACAGCCTACCATGTGAAACCTTATCACAGGTTTTATTGAAGTCCATGTATACCACGTCAACTGCTCTACCCTCCTCTACATGCTTGGTCACCTTCTCAAAAAAACTCAATGAGGTTTGTGAGACTCGACCTGCCCTTGACGAAACCATGTTGACTACTTGAAATCAAATTGTTGTTTGCTAGATGATCATAATTTTTATCTGTTATAATCCTTTCCAAAACCTTTCCTAGTACAGAAGTAAGGTTCGCTGGTCTATAACTACCTGGGTCATCTCCACTGCCCTTCTTGAACAAGGGCACAGAATTTGCAATCCTCCAGTCCTCTCGTACTAAACCTGTGAACAATGACGACTCAAATATCAAAGCCAAAGGTTCTGCTATCTCCTCCCTAGCTTCACCGAGAATCCTCGTATAAATCCCATCCGGCCCAGGGAACTTGTCTACTTTCACTCCTTCTCGACTTGATACCAACTATGTGTATCTAACGTCAGTCATTTCCAGTCTAATATCTCGTACCTCATTCTTCTCTTCTGCAATATTGTACTTTTCCTGAGTAAAAATCGATGAGAAATGTTCGTTTACGACCTCTCCGATTTCCATCGGGTCCACTGTCAACTTCCCGTTTCTGTCTTTGAGTGGCCCTATTATTACCCCAGTCATCCTTTTATTCCTCACATACCTACAGAGAGCTTTCGGGTTCTCCTTTATTCTATTTGCTAAACACTGCTCGTGACCTCTCTTTTCTCTTCTTAAGTCTCTCTTTAAATTCTTCCTGGCTGATCTGTAACTCTCCATTACCTCATCTAAACCATCTTGCCTCATCAACACACAAGCGTTCTTCTCCTGCTTAACAAGAGATGCAATTTCTGTAGTAAACCAAGGTTCCCTTACCTTATCACTGCCTTCCTGCCTCACAGGGACATACCTATCAAGGACACGCAACATTTATTCCTTAAACCAGCTCCACATTTCCATTGTATGAATTCCCTGCATTTTGCTACCGATTCTATGCAATTTAATTCTTGCCTAATCGCATTACAATTGCCCTTGCCCATCGATAACTCTTGACTGTGGCATGTTCTTATCACTTTCCATCGCTAAACAAAACGTAACTGAATTGTAGTCACTCTCTCCAAAGTGCTCATCTACAACCAAATCAAACACCAGGCCTGGTTCATTAACTAACAGCAAATCCAATGTGGCCTCCCCTCTCGTCGCTCCTTCGACAAGCGTCAGGAAAACTTCCTGTACACATTGCACAAAAATTGATCTATCTGACAAACTAGGTTATAGCATATGCAGTCAATATTGGGGAAGTTAAAGTCTTCCATAATATCTACCCTGTTCCTTTCTCGCCTGGGCAGAATACTGTTGCCAATCCTCTCTTTCACCTCCATGGAACTCTGCGGAGGTCTATAAAAATCTCCAAGCAGTGTGACCTCTCCTCTAACCTCAGCCCACACTACTTCAGTAGACAATTCCTCATCAAAAGTTCTTTCAGCCACCTGACCTTGGCTAACAAGGTCACACCTCCCCTTCTTTTACCGCCTTGCCTGTTCTTAATTAAAGATCTAACCCCTGGAACCTGCAGCATCCATTCCTCACCCTGCTTTAGCCATGTCTCCGAAATAGCAACAATATCGAAGTCCCGATATATAAGACAGTTTGACGGTCTGGCACTGTCAGCATTTTTCTCACCATATATTACACGCCGTATATCAGAGGCAAAGTCGAATCTAGTTACAGAAGAATTGCTCATTGACAGAGAAAAACAGATTCCACATTAAAGGTTGGTTTGTTATACATCACCAAAAAAGTCCTTTCCTTTCTAAGCCATGGGAAAGGCACAAAAAATCCTGTTCAAAATGAAGCTGAATCATATTTTGACACTTCTATTTACTTAAAAGGCAGATGTCGATGAAGAAATTGATTTGGCAGGTGTATAATTCGATTAATAGTGCAATGCATAGAGTAACGCAAAATGGAAATTAGTTTATCAGTTGTATAATGAGATTAATAGAGCAATGCATAGAAACATGTAATGTGGAAATTCGTTTGGCAGTTGTATGTTTAACTTGATGGAGCAACGCATAGAATCATATAACAAATGAGTAATAGATTAGTTAATTCTGTCAATAATGGCAACACGATATGGTGGGCTAATCAAATCACGTGATAAGTGAGTTTATGTGCTAGATGATGGTAGCAGAATGTGATAGGTTAAGTGTAAAGTAGAAGACCATTGCGGCAGAGGATAATTAATTTAGAAAAGCAATGCAAGCTAGTGTGATTGGTTATTACCATGACACCAGATAAGCACGGCAACTAGAAAATTTTATAAAGTAGTGAGCCCCAAGTATCGGGGGCAGCCAGGAAGCAATTGTCTGATTGTTTCAGCTTTTGTCTGCAAGTAAAAGTTCAAATTCGCGATGAATGTTCTGTGCCTCCTTGTGAATGTCACAGAGCATTGCATACAAACTTGCGACAACAAATTTGGCGCTGCGAGTAGACTCGGGGGAAAAAAAAACTTCTGAACAGAGGCGGCAGGCAGACGGCGCTCCCCAGTCGATTGGGGACCCTCCTGAGCCTGGCAGAATTAGGTTTGGCCAAGCTTAAATACATAGGAGCATTTTTCTGATATTTTGGATTAAATTCTATTGAGTGAGGGATGATCTCGGGGATGCAGACGTGCAGAAAAGCAGCTGAAAGGTTTCTCTGATCCAAAGAACCAAAGAGTCCGGTAGTAAGTTGAAATTTCAGGAGACGCAGAGGATTATTCAGGAATACTGCACAGTGGTGTGATAAAGTGCAGAGTAAAGCGATTGGCTGAGATAGAATTACACGAAGTGTTAGAAAATCACTGTGGACACCACCTTGCGAGTAACGAGCGTCTAAACAGTCAGGCTGGACCATCCTGCAGATGCCGCACGAGGAAATTATCAGGTCTGAATGGGACGGTTGGAAAGTCCCTGTGGATACTCCTGTGCCGGTAAAGAGAGTCTGAACGGTCAGGGCAGGATGATATTGCGAATAATGCCACAGCGAATTAAGGTGTTTGTGCAGTCAGGGAGGAATGTTTTATGGATACCAGTCTAGAAATAGAAGTGCTCTATAAAGGCAGAACAAGTCAGGAAAGACTACTTCATCGTTGGTATTATTGATCCTGATTAAAATTGAATGCCGGCACTTTGGTAACAGATGACTAAAGTAAAAATAACTGAGAATAACCACATTTTCCCAAGCGCCACTGGACTGTTAAGTAGTATCAAGACAATTACAGTATGATAACTGGACTGATATAATTTTTAACATCACCAAAGGGAGAACAGTTGAAATATTGTGTAAGAAATTCCCAGTCACAAAAAATAATATTGTAATTTCACCGAAAAATGGGGAGAAAACTCAGAAATTTCTATCAGAACGGCCAAATAATGCACATTTGATATAAACAGGTTGAAATAGAAGGGTTTACTTTAGATTAGATTACTTACAGTGTGGAAACAGGCCCATCAAGTCCACACCGACCCATATACCACCCAGACCCATACTCCTACATTTAACCCTTCACCCTACACTACGGGCAATTTAGCATGGCCAATTCACCTGACCTGCACTTTTTTTTTTGGATTGTGCGAGGAAACAGGAGCACCCGGAGGAAACCGACGTAGACACAGGGAGAATGTGCAAACTCCACATAGAGAGTCGCCTGAGGCAGAAATTGAACCCGGGTCTCTGGCGCTGTGAGGCAGCAGTGCTAACCACTGTGCCATCATGCCGCTCACTTTAATTAAGAACCACAAACAAAAGGTAAAACTAAAAAGAGGAAGTTCAAAAGGGAATGGAAGGCAGAAATATTAACATTTTTCAGATGAGAGGTAGAAAAGCTGATAGTGACCAGGCAGGCTGCTAAAGAACAAGAAAGCAGTCTGTGGAAAGTGGAGTTCAGAAAGATAAACTTTATTTGAGTCGGGACTTAGGCGAACTGGGCAACCTTCTACCTACTGGATAACAGAAAACACAAAGCCATCACCTTTGATAAAGGGAACGGTGGAAATAGAAGGAGAAATTGAATGGGTTGAGGACAAGGACGAGAAAGCTGAACTGAATCAGAGATGGGAGGTTGTGAAGGGGTTAATCAACGAAAGGCAGAAAGAGAGAAAGGTGTTTTGAGGGCAAGTGAAAAAGGCAAAAACACAAAGGGAAATTTAGACGAGGAACTTAGGTTCCTTCGGACAGTACGAGAACAAAGCTCTACGCGGATTTTCTAAACTGTAAACGGAGTATTGAATAGGCCCAGATGGAAAATGAGCCACAGAAGGGGCAAAATGGGGTAGAAAAGCGTGTTCAGAGGAAGGCCTGACCGGTAGCAGCACGGGACGGTTGGGACTAGTTGAAGATGGAATAATGGTCAGGATCTGAAGGGTAGTCCCTGGATGAAGATGATAACATGGATAAAGTGCCCCCCCATACTAAAAGAATGATGGCTCTGCTCAAATAAGTGTGCGTGTGTGTGTGGGTGTGTCCGTGCGTGTGAATCCTTGCAGTTTGCAGAAAGGTTAACTGTTTGTGATCTGGTTTGAATGCACCTTTGGTTGATGGTGATTGAATGTTTGTTTTTTTTTATTTCTGGAGCTCAACATACAGGACTGTTTCGAATTTATTTTGCATTTTGGAAATTTAGGACGATTTCTTTTGAGGGATTCAGGAAACTACCAGTGATTATGAAAAACCAATTTCATGAATGAATGGTAATACTAATGAAATATTAACCCACCCGTTCTTCTTACGGACTAAGTCAGCTCTACTGTCAACTTCTAACTAACCACATTTTTATGCTGCTATGAAATCCAACCCTGTTTAAATTCAATCAATTTAATATGAACGAAGACGACATAACGATCCTTTTTTTAAAAAAAAAAAATGTTTTCCCCTTAGACTCTGCACCATTTAACATCAGTACAAACTTGCTTGCAAATTCCCCATATTTTCATGTGGCTGCCAAAGATCAGTTTCACACCTTTCACCCCAACTTGTTGGACGAATGAAATAATTGGTTAAAGGAAGTAAAAGCAGCCACACTAAGTCGTGGCCTCAGGTGCAGAATCATTCTGGCCTCGGATGAGAGCAGGTCCCAGCTCAATTTCATTTAAAATAATAAACTATACCTAACATTAACGCAAATCATCTCCGACTATCACATTTGCTGATTGAGTAGAGGAATTACGTGAACTTGAATATTCGTTAAATATTGTAAAACTGAAAGTATGAAGACAGATTCTAAATATCACAAACCAATAATATACTTTTCAGAAAATGATTCTAACAGAAATGATTTGTCTTTGTTTCGGACTATTTTGTTTCCGCTGAAGATGTTACATCTCATTGGTGATTATGGAGTACCAGTTGTAGCTTTATTCTATATTAATTTGCCTCTATCACTGAGAAAATAGGTTTTGGTTGAACATTATGCTGTGAAAATCATGTAACAAGAATTAAAACCCTATTGTGAATATCTGTGTGTTTGGGTTCGGCCAATATTTGTGGATTAGAAGTATTTTGATACCATGCAAATAGACAAGGTCTTTTAATAGAGCTGCAGTCTTTTCACATGCTGTCGCATTGTAATTGAGCAACGTTTGGTCCGAACCGTTTAAGGTACCAAATCAGGGATTTGAATTCATGGACGAGAACCAAGTAATTATAATGGATTGCATGGTTGGACACTATGTGAAGTTTACATTTTTTAATTTAATTTTGAATAAATAAATTTCCAGTTTACATTGGTGACTTTTAAAATGTTTTAGTCGCTTGTTCAGTTTCCATCTTTCAATTATTGATAACGATTGTACTCATGAATAGTTATAAACCAATTGGAAAAGCCCTGAATTGCAAAATCAGTATTAATTGGCAGGATCGTTTGGTTTTATACCTTAACACATTGTCAGTGACCTCTGTCATTACCTCATGGTTAAGTTGAAGCATGGCAGCATTGATTCATTCGTAATTAGAAAATGGAAGGATAACGCCAATACTAAATGAAAAGACACCTTACTGGCCATTGGAATAACTCTGCATGTGATACGGGTAGAGGTGTATTCAGCAGAAGTATCTCCAAAAAGCTGGGAGAATGTAAAAGAACACTAAGTTTGGGGAATATGCATACATTAAAAAGTTAAATTAAAAACGCTGTAAAAACAAAGAACTTACAATCTACTCATAATGCAGAGCCTATGTCTGGCATACAGACACTATTTGATGAAAGCGATGGGGATTTTCCCCTAATATCTCCTGACTGTTCCCAGCCCATCCCACGATAATAAACCTTCCCGTGCTCTGAAGATGCAGAATCCAATATCGGTATCCACCTTCATAGCTGCTGTCATTGGGGTTAGTGGCATGAGTCGTTTGAAACAAGGGGCGATGGCGGGAATTACAGTTTTCTTCCTAAACCAAACCCTGTCAGGAGAAACTGGCCCAATTTGCTCAATATGTCCAAACAATGATACAGATGTAAAGGCAGCATAATTCTGCGATTGAACTGAATCCGAATGACTTTTGTAAGAGGGCTAAAAGAAGTGGCCACCTGTCTGACAAAAGTGGCATAAATCCCAAAAATGAAGAATGATCGAGAAGCTGACTCATCTTAGTTAAACCCTATGCTTTTGCAATGCATTCCTTCTGCTGTCACCAACATGAACAGGCAAAACCATATGAATTTATCCAGGAATTTCGGGTTGCTAATGTGATGACAAGTGGTTTTCTACTGGGTTTTTCGAGAACTGGAATGAACCACAATGCAAGCTAAAGGTAAACAGCAATTATGTCGTGAGACCTCCGGAACCCTATACCACATGTGTCAACCTGGAAGAGGTCGATTAGTACCAGCATACCCACTAGGGGCAGAACCTACCTCAGGTGTCCACTCAACGATTAATGCTGAATAACCCATTCCTGTCAAGACCCTGGAAGTGGGGACAGGCAGGACTCAGTGCAACCACTTTGGGATTAAGAATAAGACTGTGGATTACGTCCTTTCACAATGTGAGGTATGCGTTCAGAATAATGTTAAAAACGGAATCTCGACCCCTATAGGTCACATACCTGTGTTTGAAGGACCATTTAAACATGTGGTGATTGACGATGTGGACATGACAAAGACGTTGAGAGGTAAAATATATATGTTTGTGGTAATCGACAGGTTCAATAGATGGGTAGAGGCAACTCCATCTAAAGACTCAGGGACAGCCACAGGAGAGAAATTTTTAACGAATGAAGTTATTCTCAAGTTTCTCATAGCGTCAGAGATCAACTCAGACAATGGGTCTGCCTTTAGACAAAGAGTGGTTGAATGGGTGCTGCAGAATTTGAGGATCAAGCCGAGATTTAGATGTGTGTATCATTCCCAGTCACAAGGCATGGTGTAAAGGATTAACAATACTTTTAAATCTAAGTTCAATTAAATTTGCGCAAGTACAATGGCTCAATGGGCTGCCACTCGCACTAATTCGCTCGCGCATGTAGACGAATTGCATGAAAAACGTGCCATTGCAATAAATACTTACCAGTCGACCATGCCAGTGCCAAATGGAGGGTTCTGTATGAAGGACCTAGCTTGAAAGAATTGCAGCTAGATGTTAAGTTGTACATGCAACAACTAACTGTGAATATGAATCTATCTGACAAAGAGGACAGACATATTAGACCCGGAGACCAGGTATATGCGCGTTTCCCGGAGAAACTGGAACGAGCCGAGGAGAGAGGGGCCCTCTGCGTTGAGCACCGACTTGCCCACAACCGTTCAAGTGGAGGAACGTTACACTAGAGGTGTCCCGCAGATGCTGACTGACACCAGAGCTGAGGTAGGTGAGATTGAGGAAGGAGCTGCAGAGCCAGAAGGGAACATGCTGCAAATCAATACCCCTTTACGAGACTATGAGCAGTTGGTGAGTGAGGTTTTCTCCGATAATTACGCCTCCAAGACTATCAGAAATTAGTCTGTGAAAGGTGGTCTGTCTCCTGATTGTATGGCTTGGGATGGTCCAGGTGTGGTCAATGATGAGACATTCCCCAGTCGTGAACCTTTCTATGAGTGTACAGACTTGTAGACCATCGACTTGCCAGTCATGGTGGATCTCGCTTGATAATGCCAATGCCCTGCAAAGCCGAGGGAAACGGTATAGAGGAATGAGGAGTGTGGAGCCCACTCCTCAAGCATGGTTGCTGACTGTAGTAACCAGTGGTAACAATGGGCAAATTACACGGCAGCATTGCTGACGAGATAGGACTGCTTCCTGTGCACTGAGGCGAAACCATCATATTTCGTTGCTCCTCTGCCCAATAACTCTTCCACTTGCTTTCAAAGGCAACAACAACAAACCCATCGTCCAATTGACTGAATGACGTGTCATCACCGGTGCAACACAAGTACCTTCTCTGGTGCCTCCTCATGCAGGCTTCCACGTATAAGCAACGGAATGAAAACGTCAGGCAGCAACTTCGACAGTTGTGTAATTGTGGTACCGCTTTGTCTACCAGTAAAAGACATCAAACCTTCCCCATGGCTACTTTCACGGTGCATAAAGGCTTAAGATTTGACTGTTTCAGATGGAATGTCTCTGTGCCGGTAGGCCATTTTGTACGCCATTGTGGGGACACAGTTCACCTTCGGACTGACACAACTTCTGAAGCCATGACCCGCATCTCTGGTTCATTCTGAATTGGCTGCACATCACGTTAGCAGACACCTGGTGGCGTGTGGCTTGGAAGAGGGGCAGGGTCCGACGCTTCCTTCTGGCTGGGATTTGACCTGCACTCGTGTTCTGGTCCTCCTTGAGGTTGATGTGTCACTACGGGCCCACATTGACTCTCTATTACGAACAACTTACACAGGCGGCGACGGGAGTTTGCCCCTGACCTTACAATGCAAATTGATAGTATCAGTCAGCCAAGTGGCATCACCATTCAAATTCAAGGCTCGAAGCAAAATCGCCACAGGGTGGGAGTCACTTCATCCTCCTACAGGACTTCACAAAAATGCAGAATGGATTAACTACATTTTTAAAACCAGCAGTGATTCATAAATTCCACTGATCATGCCCTCTCAGCCTTGGAGGAGCAATTGGATGCAACTACCAAAACGACATGGTGAAATAGCCTTTGGACTGGTTGTTAGCCAAAAAAGGTGTGATGTTTGGGAAACATTGCTGCACCGTCATATCCAATAATACTAACATGGAGGGAACATTTATTAAGGCGACGGATAAGCTGACGTATCTCAGACAAGAGATTAAGGAAAATGCAGGGCCCGGCCATCAGTTTTTTTCACTGGCTGGATAGCGTTTAGTATGGATGGGGAGCTTGACTCGCCAAGATTGGGATTGTTGCAGGTATCATGATGAATATTGTTGCAGTTGTCTCTTGCTGTGCTATACCTCTTGTGAGACTTGTTTTAGTACGTCTCACTGCACGGAAGTTTCCTGTGGTTCTGCTGAACATCTCCCTCTTCAAATAATACTCCAACGCTGAATTATTATGATCTCATAACTACTGACGTGCTGAAGCCTTTTCCAGACAAATACGCCTGAATAAATTTGTGTCATATGCGAGCTTAGATTGTGAGAGTCTTTGGGTTATTTTTCCTATTCTGGATATTGAGTGACGTGTTTTTGGCCCATTGACACCAGGCACGGAGGAGAATCCTTTGAGAATTGGATCGTGGAATTATTCCTTCCCGCTTTTGGGACTGTAACTACCAGTTTGGCCTTTACTCCTCCAGCTCATTGTATTCTTTCTCTACGTCAGACCAATAGATCTCAAAGGGGGGAATATATGGAAATTAGTTTGGCCGTTGTATGTTTAGATTAATAGTGCAATGCATAGAATCATCTAATATGAAAATTACTTTGGCAGTTGTATGTTTAAATTGACGAAGCAATGCATAGAATCGTGTAACAGACGAGCAATAGATGAGCTCATGCTGAGAGTAATGGACACATAATATGATAGGCTAGTCAAATCACGTGACAGATGAGCTAAAGCTTAAAATAATCGTTGTGAAATGTGATAGGTTAAGTGTAAGGTAGAAGGCCATTGTGGCAGAAAATGATTAGTCTGAAAGACAACGTAAGCTAATACGATTAGTTAGGATAATGACACCAGGTAAGGGCGGCAACATGACAAAGTTTAACTTCGTGAAGAATGTTCTGTGTCTCCATATGTTTCTCGCAGAGCATTGGGTACTCAGGCCCCACAGCATTCACTAATCTAATCATCCTTTCCCCAACAATGATTGAAAAATTCCTTTATCTGCTCGTCATTTTATCTTTACGGTGATCAACCCTGAGTACATCGTGCCTTTTGAAGCGATCACAAGCCCCAAGTCAGCTGGTCACGGATTAATGCCAGAATGAATTATTAAAAAGAAAGTTTTCTAATAAACTCAGTGACGTCGACTTTTGTTCGACAGAGAACAATTGTATTCGTCATATCGATACAAAGTCCGTAATTTTCAGAATTATTGCATTATATTCCAAAGTTGCAGCCTTTTATGACCGGTTAATACGTCAGATCTACTTCTGAACAACAGGTACTGTGCTGTCCTATTCTGTGCTCTATGGTCATTTTCAGTGGTCGTGACTCTAACAAAGGACGTCAAAAAAACTTGCAACATGTCAGATGTGTATTTATCCTCAAACAGTCGTCACCAGTTATTTCCTAGAATTTGCAAATGACAAAATAGGGTAGCCACATATTGTGTAATAGGAATTATGCAGTTTTCTTTTGGAATCTTGAAGTCAGATATTTAAAAGTTCGCATCCACTCCAAAATGTGACTTGAAGCCTCTCAGCAATAACTGGAGTAATTGCATCCTCCGTTTCAATTGCGAAAGGACTGGATCATGAATATGGGTTGTGCTGTTTTCCAATTTGTCAATCAATATCAACAACCGCTCTGCCACGAGACGATACTCCAACGAGACGACCACGCTATGGTATAATGATGAAGAGTGTCAGGATGCAGACAAGATTTAATGTAGCATGACAAGGGCTTGAATATGTGAATCAGCAGGTATTGTTCCTTTTGTCAAAGGCCGCAACACCCATTTGAAGCATGTTGCTAGATCGCCATAAGACGTAGGACAGGATGGGAGCCATTCATTAAACCTAGTCCGCTGGCCATTTAAAGAGATGTTTTGGATGTTTCTTCTGATATGTTTTCGATTGTGCTTATCTGCACTTTCGTCAAAACAAGCTTTTCTTGGCATCTTACGTATTACAAAAGTCATGATAAGGAAGTACCAAGAAATTTCCTTTCTGCACGTTTTGTTTGATATGTCCCTTGTCAACATCATGTTCCAAGAGGTCATGAGGCAAGGATTCCATATTAACATCTAACAGTGAAACCACAAACCTGTTGTCTATCGCTATGCTTCCATTTCTGTTGTGTCTACCCGTTGGATGGATTTATGGTAAATTGACATTCAAAGAAAAAAAATCAGAGCAAAGAAAGTACAACATAGCAACAGTCCCTTCGGTTCTGTCAGCCTGTGCTATTCGAGATCCTTTATTTATACCTGTCGGCTTTTTAAAAAAAATCTTTATCCCTCTGCACCCTGCCCATTCATGTTTATGTCTGCATAATACAAAATGACGCTATCGTTCCCACCCCGACCACTTCCGCTGGCAATGCGATCCACGCTTCCACAACTTCTCGGTAAAGAAGGTTCCACAACATATCTCACTTAATCATTTCCCTTGTCACGTTAAACGCGTGACTCCCAGTAATTGAATCTCCCACTCTGGGGAGAAACGTCTCATGGTTTTGTAACTATTGTCAACCTCCGTCTTTATAATGAAAATAATCATAACCTACTCAAGCTCCCTTCATGACGCCCTCCATACCAGCTCCTCTGCAGCCACTTCAAAGTATCCACATGTTTTTGTCAATCTGGCGACCTGAACGGTATACAGTATTTCAAACATGGCTGAACCAAATTCTTAAACAAACGTAACATGGCCTGCCAACTCTTTCACCTAATGCCCCATGAGATAAAGGAAAACATTCCAGTGACGCTACTTCCACACCACCACAATTGTCATTTTTGGAGATCCAATAAATTTACCTGCTCACTCAATCTCAGCAAGAACATTCAAAGATTGGCAATAATACTTTCATCAGGGCCCGACCCATTGCATATCTGACTGACAACAACACCAGTACGATGTGATATTATGTAGGAATTTCAACTTAGTAGGCGACATGTATTTGTCAAAAGGGCGTAAAGAGACTCAGGACGCAATGCAAAGGGAGTTTGGGGATCTGGAAGCGTCGTCGATTATGAAGACAGACTTTACAAGAAATTAATGACAGTTTTATGATCACACCAGGGTATACGTTGAGATATTTGCTGTGATGGAGAAACGGATAGAACCAGAATTATGCAGTAACGTATTTGTTGTGTCATAGGCTGTGGCGCATCACACTTTTTTTATTAAGGAAGAATGGGAAGTAATAATGATTTATTTTTAAGACAGAATACTCTCAGACTGAACATAGTGGATTGTTCATGCGTGTTAAAGACGAAATACTCTCCAAAACTGCATTAACAACACGTGCAAATTGGAGACTGTTCGCGCTGGCAGATTATCTGCGTCTTCAGGACATGAAATGTTTCGGGATTTTTGAGAAGCCGACAGCGTCAAATAAACTCACAGTTCTGCGTTTAAAAACAGTGAGGAGGTAAGCTGACGGATGTGGATACTTCATTTAAATAGAAACTTAGGCGTTTGCACAGCGGAGTTGTCGAAAGTTCAAACAATATCTCAGGGATGGGAGAGTAAGCAAATTGAGAAAACACTTCGCCAAATATTATGCATAAAACGGAATGATTATCTGTTCTAAAACTAATACAGAACCTCAAAGTAAGACAAACCCTCTAACTATTAAAGCCGTTAAAAATGATAGAGACCTAAGAAAAGTTTTGCTTGCATAGAACCGGATATGAAATCTACGTCTAGTACAGATGTTGAGAGTTACACAGACCCCGAAATTAATAAAAACGCTGAAACTGATGCAGACTCTGAGACCAAGACAGAATCTGCGACAAAAGAATGTCATTGAACTCACAAAGGCTCGGAACATGAGAGAGTGGAATCTGAAACTGATACAAAAGCTGACTTTCAGAATGTACTTGGAACAAAGATGTGCTGGTCATTTTGGTGCCATGGCCTTGGTTGCAGTAGGTAAAAATTGTTCGATCGAATCCAGCCTTACAAAGCTACTGTTATCTCAACACACCAGATTTGTGAAAATACAGCAGTATATTCGTGTCATTACAGCTATCGTGGTATCTGGACGCAGTTCCTGGATATGATAAATGTGTTATGTTCCGAACCTCTGCTCATTCCAAAAAAGCTATACCATCCTTATGACGGAACTGGCGGAACACAAATACGAAACAGTTTGCTATAAACTCTGTTAGAAATGCTCCTCTACTTTTCTTGTTCAACTCCTTTCATGAAAATTGTTCAATATGCATCTTTGGTATCACAATTGTTTTGCATTATTCCATGTATGATATTACAAAACAAAAAAAAAAAATCACAGCGATCGTTGCACTGTGAGTCCTATGAGGTGTGAAGTGCTGGGTCTCCAGAGACTGACGCCTCTCACAACAGACTGGATCTGAGACAGAAGATTGAGCAGGTGAACTGGAAACCCACTGCTTCTGACTCCGTCAGATCTCTTTGAGAAACATTGGAAGATGGATAGAATATATCCACAGCTACGAAAATTAAAAGCTGAGACGGATGTCAGTTTCTGTGCAGAAGAACCATGGTTGATATCATGGTAGCCCTGTCCTGATACAGGAGTCAGGAATTAGAGTTTTGCTGAGATATTAGCAAGTGATTGAGTAGGGGCAGAAAAGGACGTTAATTGTTCGGGATCACATAAACGTGAACTGACTGATGGGTAGGGAAATTTTCAAGACAAATACAATGATTGGAGTCAAGGAACTGGTAATTACAAAGAAGATGGAACAGAACGTAAGCAACTGTGGTCTTCGGATGTTCCAGTAACAAGACACAATTTTCACGAATAGGCCTTCTGATCTGCCATTCCTGAATCGACAAATTTTGCTCTTCCACACTAAAACTGTCTTCACCTCCAGGATCGATACCTCTGTATTGCGTTTCTATTCATGTATCCATCCAGGTGATTCTTAAAGTTTGCTTTCAACAACCCTTCTGGCAACCCGGACCAGGAATGCACAATCATTTGTATGAAGAACTTGTCTCGCTCATCTCTTTTAAACTTACCTTTCTACTTTGATCCTGTGCCTCCCAAGTAATTTACCCCTCCGCCCTGAAAAAAACGCTCATACTTTCCACTGTTTCCACACCGTCAACTTGTATCCGATCACCCATCACACTCCAGCATTACAGTGAGAACAAATCCAAATTATTCACCCTTTCTTCATAGCTTTCCTTCCCTCAGACCAGGAAACAGCCTAATAAACCTTTTCTATGCCCTTTCCAAAGCATCTAATCCTTCTTATAGTGTGGTGACCAGAGTTGTGCACAATATTCCAAGTGTGGACTGGCCTAAATTCTATAACGCTGGATTACAAATTGCCAACTTTCATTTTCAATGCAACATGTAATGAAAGCAAGCATGCAGTAGGCCATTTTTATTACCATTTCTACCTGTGCTGATACCTTCAATGATCTGTGGACCTGTACAAACAGATCCTTTTTCATACAAGTGCTCTTCCATTCACTGTATAATTTCCACCTATACTTGGTCTTCCAAACTGCATCACCTCACATTTCTCCAGATTAGTCTCCATCTGTCATGTTTTTACTTCGCACAGCTCTAAATGTTCTATATCATGCTGGTTCTATAACAAACATCCTCACTATACAATCTTTGTATAGTCAGCAATCTTACAAATTCGACCAGGTATTTATTCCTCCAAATCATTATTGTACAACACATTTAGCACATGTCATGTCACTGATCTCTGTGGAACACCACGAGCAACAATTCTCCATGCCGAAAAGCATCCTTCCACTGCTGGCTTCTATTTTCTATGACGAAACCAGTTTTGTATTCATCTTGCCAGTTCACACTAATACCATGTGATTTCACCTGGTGTAGATCTCACGCAGTGTATATCAATATCCTTGTGAGAGAGAAAGTTCTGTGAATATCCCAATAATAATGAGATGCAGAGATCATCAAATGTAATTCTGTGATTCCCTTTCTCGAAAGTCAGAGAGTAAGATGAGGACTCTGCTGATGATTATTTGATTGTTCACTAATTTCCTGCCCTTATTGAAATACAACACGTTAATATCAATTAACCCAACCGCAACACCTCCCTTCATGCAACTCATGTATCACTTTGTTCAAGTCAGTTTCATTCATGGTACAGAAGAGCAATGATGGATGTTGTTCTTCGTGACGTACGTAGGATATAGAATAAATGCAATATTAATAACACAATGATTCTTTCACTGAATGGGCAGCTGGTTCTAGAGGAGATTTGCTTGTTGCTAAGTGTTTGCACATGGACCGTGAAAAAAGGAAATACAAAAGTGAATGATGAAAAGTTGTAATAAGTCACTAAAGTGAAGTTGGGGAAGATATTATCTTCGTGCATAACTTGCAGTCGCCGTGTAGAAGAGGTGTTCTGTTCTGGGAAAAATGAAGAAACGCACCTAGCATGAGAAAACTTCCCAGCAAAGGACGAACCATTGAGATGGTACGTATTTCTCAATTTCCCATCGAACCAACTGTTGTTAGAAATCCAGAAACAGCAGCAAATTCTGAAACAGACCAACAGCTGACAAGCGCACATGCCACCTTAAAGGAATGCGAAGTAGCGAGAATTATTCACTTGACTTGGTTTTTATATCACGGTGACAGTATGCAAGAGGTCAACATGAATTTCTGCACCAGTTTTTTTGTGTATGAGAGGAATCACATTTTGCCTGCATCTTTGCACATTCCACAGGTCAATGCAATAATTTAATGATTCGGAATATGTGATGTCATGCATCAACAACAAAACTGAGAAGGTTACACATGCTTTCAAATTTGTAAAGAGTGTGGGAGCTTCAGAACGAGGGAGTCAGATTGAAATTGATGAGTCCTGCAATACATCATAAATAGAGTTTGGTCTGTAAGTTCAGAGAAACCTGTGCAGCATAAATCATGTGTGAGGTGGAGTATGGGAAATGGAATGTCGTGGCTGATGGTAGTGAGACGGATTTAGTAGGGGCAGATGAATGCAATGACTGACTGGTTTGCAGATAGGAGTGAAATGTAGTCACTGAATGGAGTTCAGCGTTCTGGCTGACGTTAATTTGTATTAGTCATTGAGCTGATAGCATTCAGTGACGGAGATGAGTGGGAGTAGCGGCACGGGGAGAAGGACGTATTTTTTGTAGGAAGAGGACTACAACACCTGCACGCAATGGTTGCAGTTACAGAACAGCGTGTGAGTTCGTGCATATGGGAAGTGGGTGATCATAATGCCAGCAGTAGAAGTATTGAATTCAGGAACGAGGATGAAGTGTGAGAAATTAATATAATTATTGACGTAAAATGGCTTGAATGAAGAGAGTGGGATGTTGTGACAAGGGTTTGCAGGATGCAGCTACTGAAAAAGTGGGTAACAGTGCCGGGAAGTAATGCATTTCAGTGAGTTATGGGAGTTGGATGCAATGACTGATGATATTTATTTGGAGTGACCAATTAGCTTATGACCAGCCACCAATAGCGTGTATTATGCCAATGGTGGGTGTGTGATGTGGTGCTAAGTGTTTGGATAATTACGTCGGTCATGGGTAAGATCGTGTGCTGTGGTGTGAAGGTCAATATGTTGGTGACGGATTGTGTTGTAAGGCATTGGAATGTTGTGTTCTGTTTTTGGTAAAGTATCTGACATTTCGTGGCATGTGTATTTTTGTGAGAGTGGCATTGTGCATGGGACATGATATGGGTTATGGTTTACTTTATTGGTGATGTCTTTTGAGATATTCTGTGAGATATCGTGATGGCTATAGGATGAATGATACTATTCCGGCACGGTGTAAATCCCTCTGCCATTTTAAACAAGCCGCACAAAAATGTACACCTCGTGCCATAATCTGTTAAATTTTGAGAAGCAAAACCCTCCCCCAAAGGTCACAGCTAAAAATAAAGAAAACAAACAATTTTATTCATTAATTCGAACAGAGAATATTCAAACCAACACGTATTTCCAAAAGCTTTCCATGAAATCTATCTTTTACCTCCCACTCTACAATACTAGTCATATAAGAAAAAAAAATGTACAAAATAAAATCGCGTTTCTTCAGTAGATTTTTCTCAAGTTCAGCTTCGATATTCTGTCGCACAAACTCCATGCAGATGTGCACTTTTCGGAGAGCTCTTCAGCTAGTAGTCGAGTTGTTCGCCAACTCACTCGTCAAAAAATGTCCGGCTTATCTCCCAAAACATCGAATCATTTCATTCACTTGATGTCATCACAAACAGTAAAATTCAAAATCAATTGGAAGTTGTTTTATGGGCATAATTTAAACGGTTTGGCCGAATTTAAATTGTATTTGTTCCATAGCAACACGAATATAGATGTTTGCTTCAAGCAAGTGTGTCATTTTAAATACTTTCCGTAAGCCCGTGCCAACTTCCACACTGTCTTCAATATACAGTACCCTCTTGCACCTTCATAAAACCGCCCCCGTGGAAAAAAAAACAAATGTCATAATGAAAAGACGGCTTCATTTGCTTCCACTATTCTTCAGCCACATTATTATGATATGCATATGACTTTAATCTAAGTTCATAATAGCCTCTTCCTGTGTGCGTGTGTGTGTATATATATATATATATATATATATATATATATATATATATATATATATATATATAGATAGATAGATATGTATTCACACACATGTATAACATAATTTGGAGATGCCGGTGTTGGACTGGGGTGCACAAAGTTAAAAATCACACAACACCAGGTTATAGTCCAACAGGTTTAATTGGACGCACACTAGCTTCCAATTCAGGTGATGAAGGAGCGTCGCTCCGAAAGCTAGTGTGCTTCCAATTAAACCTGTTGAACTATAACCTGGTGTTGTGTGATTTTTAACTATGTATAACATATATATGTATACATAATAACATTGAATGTATACCAATCTTGTATACGTTTTGTCAGTTAAATCCACGTCAACGCATCTGCAGTTACATTCTTCTGACCTACAACATCTCCGAGGCATAAAGAAGAGGTCTGCAACGTTTAACCCAACAAATAATCTCACATTCCGGTATTTCAAGCTTTTCAATAATGTAAGATGATTGTTATCCATGTACACAACCGTCTCGGACTCATTGTCCATGACATACACATTCAATGTTGTTCAGCAAGTACCAAACTCAATAGTTGCTTTTTTGATCCTGGAGTCTTTCCTCGACTGGATGTTAAGTCTCTACGAAAAATAAGCAACTGACAGTTCAATGCTATCCTCGTTTCCTGCAGCAGTACAATTCCAACTCCTATGCCACAAGCATCGATGGCAACTTTGAAGGGATTCGAGAAGTTTCCTGTAGTTAAAACTGGAGCGGTGGTTAAGGATGCTTTCAAATGGTCAAATACCTCCTGGCATTGTTCTGTCCACCGAAAGTTTGTGTTCTTCCTCAGGAAAGCGGTTAACAGTACCACTACTCCGCTGAAACCTGGAACAAACTTCCGATAGAATTCACTTCTTACCTAAAATTAAAGCATCTGTTTCTTCGAGATTTGTCTTCGAAATTCTTTCATGGCTTTCAGATTTGCGTTCCATGTCGTCAACCTTCCATGACCGATGTTATGTCGCAAGCATGTCACCTCTGCTTTCGCGAATTCAGTTTTCTTTCCGTTCACTACCAGTTTTGCTTCTCATACTCGTTCAAATAGCTCTGCCAAACTTGCTATGTGCAGGACTTACGAAGGATCACTCCATCGTCCAGATAGATTCAACAGTTTGTTAATGTAGTCGCAACTCTGTTCACTGGCCTTTGAAATGTGGCGGGTGAGTTCCTCATTCCAAAGGGCATCACTTCGAAGTGATAGAATCCATTTGCGGTTAAGAACTCAGAAATTTCTTCTGTCCTCTATGATAAATGCAGTTGCCAATAACCAGGCAGCAAGTCCAACTTCGTACTTTGACGGGCTTGTCGTACTTTCTCGATGCAGTCCTCCAATCTCGGTATTTCATATCAGTCTGATTTTGTTCCAGCGTTGACCTTCTGACAATCCATGCAACATCATTGAGTCTCAGCAAGTTTGGGAACTAAGACGATCAGCGAAGACTAAAAGCTCTGCCTCGGTTCGAAGATATCTTCATTGAGAATGGCCTCCACCACGTTCTGGAATAGTCTGGCTTTGAAAACATTAAGCGAATTGGGGTGTTGCTTTATTCCAACAGTATTCCCATTGTCTACCTCATGCACAATAACATTAGTCCTTCCCAACGTATTCCAACATATATAGTCATACGCTGTAACAAACATTGAACTGCGTTCTTTCCTCCTGAGAGAGGTCGTTTATTAACTTACCCATGCCTCAAGGATGTCGTCATTGTTAAATATATGTTGAGATGCATCAAATTCCACAATATCTGAGTCCTCACTCTGCAGAGCAGTAACCAACAGCTGCTTCCCTCGTTCTTTCACACAATAAACCTCAGGTATATTCTCTGCCTCCTTTTGGGTGCATGTATCAAAATACAAGTATTTAATTGTCTCGTCATTTTTTTGCAATTCCATTACCCTTTCAGAACAAACATTTCTGACTGACCCTCTGCCTGTTCAAGACTGTACTGTTCCATTCAGTCCAAAAGTATGCCTCTAACTGAACAAAAGTTCCATTACCTTTCTCTTTAGTTGTTGATTCATGCTGTAACTTAGGGTAGTGTAACTTCTTACCACGCAGTCTGGATAAAATACACGTATTTTTTTCTTTTATCTCTTCTGTTTTCTGGTGTTCCTTCGGCAGCTCAAAAAAAGGGTGTTAATATCACTTTGGAGCCTGCTAAACCATTCTCAAGAACAAATGGATTCCTGGACCTGACACTCAATTCATCACTCAAATGATTCTTCCCCAGTCATCATTTGGCATCCCCCTGATCTTTCGACGGGAATTGTTAAATTTCTGTCCATCTGCCCCACGAATTACCAATCTCTCGGGTAACAGGTCAGAAAGAATCATTTCTTACTGTTAGAGACTGGTTAGATCCTGCCTCTCTCAACAATATATCCTCTGGAACCTTCTCGTCCTGTTCTTTCGAGTAAACGTTGTCCACAAAGGCGAATTATTTACTGAGATCATTTTCTATTTCCATCCTCAGCCCTTGCCTACGATATACGCTCTTCTGCAGTTCCATGAATTGTCTTGGGTTTTCCTTTCCGACTTTCACTGTGCCACTGGCTTATCTTCTTTTATGACAACTGTTCCTACAGTGCCTTTCTGTAACGACCAGCACTGTGAGATTCCATATACCATGTTATCACAGTGGAAGTACCTGTGGCCTTTCACCTACTTTATAAGCTCATGAGCTTCTTCTTTGAACTGTGGTATACACTTACGAGTGTTCTCAACTCTTTGTTTCATAGTATCAGATCTCACCTGCGAGTAACTTCTATCTCTCACGGGGTGACCTATTTTTCCTGAATCTTGGCATGTGCACCAATTTGTATTCATCTGCTGACTCTAATGCTCATCCTACTTCCTGAAAGTTCCGTTACTCCACATGAATTCTTGTCACATCTGGAAAGGACTTTTTAAAAATCCTCCAGCAGAATTATCTCTCTTCACGCTTCATTGGTCTTATCTCGTTTTAAGGCCTGCCCCCATCTCTCAAAATAACTCTGTTTAGTTATTTCGATGTTAACATAAGTCTGACCTGGTTGCTTCTTATGGTACCACTTCATAAGAACTTAAGTTAAAATGTTTGACCTCACCATAGCGTCTGGGTACCGCATCTGAAAGCGCTGCAAATGCCTCACTAGATCTGCCCACCAGTTTAGTCTGAACTAACATTACCCACAATACATCGGATCCCTACATCTGCATCGCCAATTTTCAAATGCAAGGAAGAACGCTTCAAACTCTTTCGCATCACAATGTAGTAAAGTTTGACATTTAGAGATACATGCTATTTTAAACTCCATCCTGCCAACATGACTTTTCAGACTAACTGAAATATTTTCAAGTTCAAAATTCTCTCTTATTTCTCTCCCCCTTTCTTCTCTCCTTCTTTCTTTGCTCAGATAAGAACTTCCCCCCTCTCATTATCCTGAATTTTTTCACTCTCTTTCACGTTTCGTTTGTTTATATTGTAACTGCATTTTTCTCAACTGCAATTTAATGTCTTTCGAACGCTGCTGCACATGTCTATTTCTCTGGCACACCTAAGTGTTTTAATTACAATTTCAGCTTTATTTTTGTCCTTGCGAAAACCCAATTCTGTATTGTTTACTAATTCTAAAGGCAACGTCTTTCTTTCCCTTTCCTTTTAAACTTTCCTGAGAAATTTGGGAGTCATCTTCAAACCCCAAAACGTCTTCAGCAATCTTCAGAGTCATTTCTCTCATTTTTAATTTAACCAACTACATTTAAACAAAATTAAACAAATTTTCTAGTCTACGTTATATTTTTTTTAAAGAAGAAGACACTAACCTGCAAGTGTTTAAACCAACTGGACTTTCTTTTTCTACCGCAAAACTATTCAAATCTGTCCAAATCTCAGACTGGATCTGACTGACCGGTTCAAATCAAGGACTTGAGCTTCCAGGCTGGTTCATCACGTTGTATAATGTTCTACTAATTTAAACCAGACTCAGAAAAGCTCACCTCACCTCGTAATTATTTAAAGTATGATTGGAAAATAACTACCATGGCCGACTATAAAAAAAGAGAAGTTTAACAATTTATTCTTCAAATCCAACTGAAATGAAAAAAAAATCGAAACTATCTATCTTTGTAAACCTCACTAGTCTGACCAATTTGCCTCGGTCCCACTCCACAGGAATATACTGATCCGATAAAAAAATCTCTGATTAAGTTGAATCAAGCATGCGAATTCCAATACCATTCTCCTTTCGATTTTCCTGTATATTTTGGTCTTCTTCTCTTCGGTCTAATGATTCACAGATTTCATATGAAAAGATACTTTTCAGAGACCGATTCTGCAGGCACAATATTTTGGTGTTCTTTGCTGCTCACGCTAACTGTACAAAATGTCCGATTTTATATAACTGAATGCATCAGATCTTCTTAATGGAATGTTTTCACCGAAACATTAAAATTCAAATTTGATTGGATTTTGATATCTTGGAGCATCATTTAAGCTGATTGGCCAAATTGGAATTTGGAATGTCCCATGCCAATTCAGAACAAGCTATTTGTTTCACAGCCAAATGTTACCTTTTAAAATTTGTCAGCACATTCTGTGCTTGCCAGCTTAACATTCTCTCTGAAAGGGGCACCACATACTTACAACTTCATAACAACCTTGAGCAAAGAGCAAAAGCAATGAAATTCATCTACGTCTCTCACGATACCTTTCACCAAAAGTAATATTGTTTTCGTCATCATTCTGTTACAGGAAGCGAAATGGAGAAAACGAATTTTAAGGGGAAAAAACGTAAGTGCTGGAATGAAAGTTCAAATTTTATAAAGAAGCAGTCAAACAAGTCAATGGTGTATAGCCTACACTGCATATGATTCAGCTTCACACATTGCCACCTGTGATCGATCGTACTAAAGTTGGTGGCTCACTGGTTAGCAATGCTGCCTTATAACACCAGGGTCTCAGGTTCGATTCCAGCCTTGGATGACTACCACGCTGGAGTTTGCACATCCCGTGCGTGGGTTGCCTCCAGGTACTCTGGTTTCCTCCCACAGTGCAAAGATGTGCCAGTCACGTGAATTTGACAGGCTTAATTGCCCCTCGTGTTAAGTGCATTTGTCAGTGGGGAAATGGGTCAGTGTGGACTGGTTGGGTCGAAGGGCCTGTTTCCACATTTTAAGGAGTTATAATCTAAAACTAGGCAGGATAAGATTGGGACGCCTGGTAAGTGTAAACCTTTCAGACTGATGGATCTATTTCACTGTAGTATGACTGCATTGTTGTACATCTGCTGAAAATACGCAAAATTGACAATATTGATTTTCCAGAATACAATTTAAAAATCTAATGTCAAATCTGACATTTAAAACTACGCACTCAGTAATCCCAGCATAATTCGAACGGTCTGTTTTGCAATTGTTTCATTTTTTTGGAATATTGTGTGCGATCTTGTTCTCTGTCTAATTGAAAGTATGTTATCAAACTTGAAACGTTTCAGTAAAATTTGAAATGATGTTACCAGCATTTGAGGGATTGAGTTACAGGTAAATTTTGAATAGGCTGGGAGTGTTTTCCTTGGAGTGCAAGAGACTGTGGGATGACCTGATAGTGATTTTTGTAATCATTAGGGGGATGAGTAGGCTAAATAGACAAAGTGAAATACTAGAACTAGAGTGCATAGGTTTAGAGCGAGAATGCGAAGTCTTAAAAGTGATACAAGGGCAAATGTTTCCACGCAGAGTGAATTGTAATGTTGAAATGAACTGCCGGACGACGTTTTGGAGGCTGATATAATTACAATATTTAAACGGCATAAGGGTGCATATGTGAATAGGAAGGGTTTTGAGGGACATGGGCCAAATTATGGCAAACGGAGCTAGGCTAACTTAGATAACTGGTCGACATGGATGGCTCGTATCGAATGGTCTGTTTCCATGTTGTACCATCTCTCAGGAAAAATGAGTTTCATCATTATAATAATTGACAAATTATTGAAACATTTTTAGACTCCCTAACCCAGAAACTAATTCTGACCAAGGGAAAGCAATGAGGAGAAAGTGAGGTCTGCAGATGCTGGAGATCAGAGCTGAAGAAGGGCTTATGCCCGAAACGTCGATTCTCCTGTTCCCTGGATGCTGCCTGACCTGCTGCGCTTTTCCAGCAACACATTTTCAGCAAGGGAAAACAATGCCAAATCAAGAACGCAAAGCGAAACATCCTTCTCCACATTTTAGCAGGCGTGTATTGCATTACAAACAAAACTAAATGAAAATGCAATGTCGTGATTATGAGGATAGATAGAAAGAGATAAAGAATAATAAAACAAAACAACATAATTCTGTAATCACGTACAATCAAAACGATCATAAAAGCCCTGCCACAAGCAAACAACAACTGAAATAAATTTCCTTCTATCAAAGGAATGCATTGTATTCACTGTTTTCAAAACTGGATTGCTGGATACTTGAAGGAACATTGCAAATTTCGTTCAAAAGTATGAAACAGTTCAATTGTGTTTGTAAGGTTATCTCTTAATTTCCGAGAAAGGCCTTTTAAATTCTGCACTTTGATATTAGACAGAAGTTGAAGGCCTTGTTTGAATAATCTGGTCAGTAGGCCGTCGGGAAGATTAAAGTATTTTAAAGTTAATCTACCTTGTTGCCATTTCCCCATAACCTTTCAATTCCCCATAAGATCATGTTACCTCAGTCTTGAATACACTTAAGAACCCAACATCCACAGATCTGTGTGGTAAATTAATTCAGAAATTCGAGACCCTCCAAGTGTTACGACAAGGGGTAATCCCCTCTGCTAATTGAAACCAGCCACAGAGAAAACACGCGGGCAGTGCTGTAACCTGTTCAAATTCAAGAGGCAAAGAACTATCCCAGAGGTCACTATGTATATAATAATTAACAATTTTCTTTTTTAAGACCAACAGACAATATGAAAACCAACAACTATATTGAATTGCTTTCTGCTAAACCTATCTTTCTCCTCCCACTCTACAATACTCGTCTGATAAAGAAAGAGATTAAGATTGAAAAAAGAAAATTACATTTCAAAACCAATCAGCTTTGCCGATTCTTGGTTGTAAATTTACCGCTGTAGATTCTCTCAGGGCAGCCTCGATATTCTGCTGCGCGAAATTCCCCACAGGCAGGTAGTTTGATGAGAGCTCTTCAGCTAGCACTCTAGATTTGTTGGTATTTCGCAGTTCTGCCTCAAACTGTTCAGTCTGTCCGATGTTATACCTAAAACATAAGATTGTTTTAATATTATCAAAATACGAAATACAAATTTGATTGGATTTTGATATATTGGGGTGTAATTTAAACTGATTGGCCGAATTTGAGTGTGTTTTTGTTTTATAGCAACCCAACTGCTGCTCTTTGTTTTGATCAAGTGTTACATTGTTACATTGCTCAGGACAAGCTGCACTTTGGGTCAGTCCTTGCTAGCTTTTCAACTCTCGTCAAAGAACAGTACATTTCTCGCCTTTCATAACATAACGGAGGGAAGTCCTCCACCAAGTTTTCTTAAACTGACTTTTTTTTTTATTCTGAAGTAAGAGATTCTAATGTTACACTATCTAACAAGGTGTACAACCTGTCCATATCACATACCCCATCTATTCCCTGAAGAATCATGAATATTAAAATACACAGAATTTCATTCATCGAATCTTTGATGAATGCAGGCAACATGCACACCTCCTCATGGACAACGTTTCTCATAACTTGTATCTACCCTCTGAACCATTTCTGGGTAAACCTTATTGCCAAGGGCTGATTTCCATTCGTACTGGAGAGGAACTGATAGTAGTTGCAAACGAGGCTGCCAACTGAAGAATGTCAGCGTGGGGGATCATAATCAGAGGCAATCATAAAGTAATTAATAAAAATATTAATTTGGTAAAGCAGAAATACTTTACAACGTTTATGAAATAAGACTGATAAAGTGCAGAATTTCCGTGTTTAAAGATGAACTGGGGAAGGTTGTTTGGAAAAGTGTTTTGGTGGATAAAAGATTTAATAAATAATAGGAAAATTTGAAAATAGAATACAGCATTCAAAGTAGCTATATAGCTATGAGAAATGGAAAGAGAGGATATCCCAGGCTAAAGTATCCTGATGTACTTTTATGCTTAGAAACGATACATTCAAACCAGTTAGTTAAAGTTCAATTGCTAGTTGTTTGTTGGACAAGAACAATAGAAGAAAATTAAGTGAATAAAACACTGAGGATTAATAAAAAAATAGTCAATTCTGTCTTGGTTGTAACTTCCATGACCGCAGATGGCTTGGGTACAAACAATTGAGGAAAAGCAGAGAGAGACACCTGGATCAGTTTATGCCCGAACTCATGCTTGGGAGAGTCATCAGAGAGGACAGTGCAGTATGTTAAAATAGTATTGATGTCGGTAACTTTTCCAAGCCATGGAGAACTTTTCATCTCAGACTCAGGTTCAGGAGGCTGAGACAGAACTGTAAATTGCCAGCCTTGACACAACAGACTCCAATGCCAGAATGGAAGTGAGGCTCGCTTGCTGAATATGTCTGACATCATGTAAGATAGCAGACTAAAGCTGATACTCCAAAAAATTGCATGTTGGGTGGAACGACAATGCTAAATTGTCCACTGTGTTCATGGATGTGCAGGCTGTGTAGATCACATTACACGGATACAATAGAAATGCTGGATATAATTTGAAAGCGCTTGGAAGAAAGAGTGCGGAAAAAAATGGACGAAATAGCCGTTTCCACAGAGCAGATATTCCATACTTCTATCATTTACTCATCAGTTTGGTTGTAACTGAAAAAGCTTAAATAAAAACATGGCTTTGAATAAAGACTCACGTCTTCTTTTACTCATTTTGATGAAAATTTATGTTATCCATTAGGCACTTTAAGCCTAACAATATACCCGATTGACTAAGGAAATCATGGAGGAAATAAGGAAGGAAAAGAGGCATATGATGCATACTGAAAGAATGCTAGTAATACCAATGAGCCAGAGTATTTCAACTGTGGAGAGCCAAAGTGAGAAAAATAAAGAAGGCCAACAGGAAGCATAAGGAAAGAGTGCCAGGTGCACTAAATCAAAGAGAAAAGACAAGTCTTCAATATGTTAACAGTGAAAGGTTAATGAAGGATAAAGTGGGGTCTATAAGGACCAAATAGGTTTAGCTGCTCCCTGAATCAATTTATAACCAAGATAATAAATGAGAAATTTGATGTGGACTTTGCAAAGTTAGAAAAATGATAGCAACAGCGTAGTTTAAAATGTCGATTTTGCGCAACTGAGCTGTATGTTAATGGAGATAGGAAAGGTGTTCAACCGCCTGGCACCACGACTGATCGAAAAGTCTTCAGGACTAGATAGATGTATTCTGCCTTGCTGACAGAGGTAAGCAATCAAATTGTGGTGTCGTTCGTGCTGGCTGGAAGGCTGAGCAGCGAGGAGGATGTGCAGATGTGTCTGTGTTATTTAGACAGGATCAATACAATGTAAATTCGTGATATTTGTTAAATGTAGCTTCGGTTTATGATATGTTTGTAAGTTAGCTCGCTACGCTGGAAGGTTTGTTCTAAACGTTTCTTCACCAAGCAGAGGTAAGACCATCAATGTGAGCCTCCAACCACGTATGTCAATGTATGGCATGCGCGGAAGAATGTGTACACATAATGGGATTTATTCGCCAAGATAGGCAGGCAGACTACTATTTGAAATGTCACATAATTATTTGTCAAGATTTGAGTCGTGCTGGAAAATCACAGCAGGTCGGGCAGCATCCCAGAGCAGGAAAATCGGCTTTCTGGGCAAAAGCTAATCATCAAGCCACTTGCGCACCTTCCAACGACCCCTTCGCCCATCTCCAACACACCCCATCCACCTGGACACTCCGTCCTCATTAGCCGCTCTCGACATCTTTATTTCCAACTGTAACCGAGATATTAACAACCTCAATCTATCCTACACTTTCCCCCACTCCAACCTCTCGCCCTCACAACGTGCCCTCCACTCCCTCTGCTCCGTACCTTAACTCACCATTAAACCAGCGCACAACGAGGGGAGGAGATGGGTGCGTGCAGTGGTAGTTTGACGCACTGATCTCGACATAACTTGAAGCCACCTCCTCCTATCACTCTCTTGACGATAACCCCATCACCAAATCATCACCTCCCATACGATGCACAACCTCAGCACCTCAATGGAACTCCCAACAGCTTCCAACCTCATACTTCGGGAACGCCGCACAGCCCGATTCTATGTCCTACCCACGATCCACAAGCCTGACTACCCCAGCTGACCCATCATCTCAGCCTGCTCCAGGCCCACCAAATTCATCCTCACTTACTCCGATATTGTCTCATTCCCCCAGTCCAAGAACTCCCAGCATACCTTCCGAACACCATTATTGCCATCCATCTCCTCCAAGACTTCCATGTGCCAGGCTCCCAAGACGTCATCTTCACCATATACATCCAGTTCCTCTCCATAGGCACCAATAAGCACTTCCCCTGCCCCCAGCTATGTCTTCCTATTTGTCGGCTGCGTGCAATTTATTTTTCTAATTCTGATGAAGGGATTTTGACCGAAACATCGATGTTCCAGCTCCTCGGATGCTGCCTAACCTGCTGTGATTTTACAGCACGAGTCTGAACTTGACTCTAATCTCCAGCATCTGCAGTACTCACTTTCGCCATATACGCATTTAATTGAGTACAGTTTGATAGAGAGCCCTGATCAGAGAGGCCCGTGTTCATTAGTCTCTGAGTAAATAACAGTACGGGTGCAGCACGTGTAAAAGAAGGCAAGCTGTATTTTGGCTTTTGATCGGGCGAAGAATATGAGTGCCAGAAAAAAAATTGCCTTGCATCCATTTTCCAACGTATTAATGAGGCCATAAATGGAATATTCTGAGCTGTTTTAGAATGCTTAAAATATGAAGGAGGTTCTTGCTCTACAGTGAAAGTATCGAATGTTTATCGAAATGCTTCCTAGGATGACACGCTTGACATATGTAGAGAGATTGGGTTGTTTAAGAAAGTATTCCCTGGAGTTTAGAAGATTGAACGGGAGAAATAATAGAAAACAGCTTAATTTCAAAATGACTGGACAGACGAGATGCAAGAACGATGTTCAAGATGGTGGGAGAGTCCAAAATAAACTTGAGCGTTTGATGAAAAGCCAAACGCATAACAAACAAAGACCAAAAAAAAATGCACAGAAACAGGCCCTTCGCCACTTCAAACCTGCGCCAATCCAGACACTGCATCTAAACCTGCCGCATTTCATAAGATCTATATACCTTTGCTCCCTGCCCATTCTTGTATCTATCTAGATACATGTAATGGAAAATTATCCACTTACTGTGAAATTTAAAGAGAATACCTTTTTTAAATTCAGTGCTGTACTGAGGTTTGTAATAATGCTTTGATAAAGATTTGCAGTTAGCTTATCTCTGTTTGAATTTTGTAAACAGTCATCTAGACATTGCGAGAGTCAAACTAAGCGAAAGCTGAAGGACTGTTATTTCTAGAACCGGGGATAAGAGGATAACAACTTGAGCTTCCCCCGGTCTTTGCCCTTGAGAGTGTGATAAGGAATGGTAAAAGACAGGCGTCTGCAAATCTTTCAGTACTGTTTGCATTGAGGGATCTGACATAGTGTAATGAGTCAAAATCTTGCAGAATTTTTAATAAAGATCTTTTCTTTGCTCTTGCTAATAATGGAGTTAAGTCGATTTAATTTCCACCACAATACATTATAAATTATGGTGTGTTTTCCACTTCTACCATTTCCGTTGGCAATGCGGTCAGCCTCCTCCCCCCATCCTTTGTGTAAAGAACGTCCTACGAATATCTTCCCACAACCTTTCAAATCACACTTAGAACTCATTAACCCCAGTAATTGAGTTAAACATGCTGAGAAAGAAGTCTTCTTGCTTTCCACCCTATCGACACATGTCACGATTTTGCTGACCTTAATCACGTCCACCCGAAAACTCTCTTCTTATTGAATATATTCTTAATCTGTTCAACCTCTCTTCATAGCTAGCACCGTCCAATCCAGGCAACATTCTGATGAACCCACTCTGCAAATTCTCCAAAACATCCACATCCTCTTGATAATGTGGCGACCAGAACTCTACGCTGTATTCCAAATGCAGCCAAACCAAAATCCTACACGACCGTAACATAACCCGCCAACTCTTGTACTCAATACACTGTCCAATGAAGGAAAGCATGGCCGTATGCTTTCTTGACCACATTACTGAACAGCGTTGCCATCCTCAGGGAAAAATGGACCTGAACTCCCAGATTTCGCTGTATGTAAATTTGTCCCAGTTCTTTTCCATTTACTGTAAAGTTCGCTCTTGAACTGGATCTTCCAAAATATATAATCTCACAATTGCCAGGATTGAAACTTCTTTTCCCATTTTTCTGTCCATCTCTCCAATCTGTCTATATTGTGCTGTATTCGCTGACATTCCCCTTCACTATCTGCGACTCCATCAATCTTAGTGTCATCTGCAAACTTGCTACTTGGTAACTTCCTCCAAATCATGTATGTACATCACAAACAACAGTGTTCCATGCACTGATCCCTGTGGTTGCAAGTCCCTTCCAATAATACACTTTGTCTCCTGTTGTCCAGCCAGTTCTCCATCCATCTAACTGGAACACGATGGATTACATGCGATTTCACGTTCCCCATCAGCCGACAATGGGGAACTTTTTTAAGTGCCTTACTAAAGTCCAAATTTCTGGCCTCTGCAGCCCTTCCTCTTTCAATATAATTTGCCACCTCAACAAATAATTTTATTAGGTTTGTAAGACTTGACTTTCCCCTCAAAAATCTATGCTGCCCATTACTGAATAGCTCATTTTCTTCCAAATGCCAGCATTGTGCCCCTCACTTTCGCTAAAATTGACGTCAGGCTCACTGGTGTCTGAATACCTCGAGCATCACTGCTTCTCTCTTAAACAAGGGGACAATATTAGCAATTTTCTAGTCATCTGGTCCGCATCTGTGTTCAAGGATGCTGCAAGGATATATGTTACAGCACAGCTATTTCCTCTCTCTCTTACCTCACTGACCTGTGGTAGATCCCATCCTGACCTGGGGAATTGTATACTATACACCCAAAACCTCCTCCCTCCTTATGCCTACATGACCTAGAGCACTCACAGATCGATCCCTAACTTCAAATTCCGTAATGTTCCTCTTCTCAATGAATACCGATCCAAAGTTCTCGTTAAGGATCTCACCAATTTTCTCTGACTCCATGCATATATTTCCTCGTTTGGCCTTGAGTGGGTTAACCTTTTCTCAAGTTACCCTCTTACTCCTTATAGATGAAAAAATGCTTTGGGATTATCTTTAACACTGTTTCCTGAACATATCTCATGACTCATTTTAGCCCTCTTAATTCCTTATTTCGCAATGGTCCTACATTCCCGATATTCTTACAAAGCTTTGTTTGTCTTCTGTAGCCTCGACATTATGTACACAAACGTTTCTTCTCAGTTAGAGTCACAATTTATCCTGTCATCCAAGGTTCCTAAACCTTGCCATTTCGATCGCTTATTTCACAGGAACATACTTCTTCGAAACTCTAAGCAAGCTCTTTTATAAAGCTTCCCACGTGTATGAAAAAGCAATGTTTTCACCAAATCACTCGATAAAGTAATAAAAAAAGAAATAGAAAGTCGTTACCTGATCAGCTCAAGAGCCTTTTTTCCATGAGAGGAGGAGGGCGGGTGGGAGACACGACACATGACGTACCTTGGCTTCAGCCGCTACCTAATAACATAATTTCACTTACCTACCCAAGAGACCTCTGGTCCTAGTTCTCAACTCTAGACAAACGTAGATTCCGAGGCCCGAGAAAAATATTTAAAACAGTTTCACTCACCTTCTCATGAGCCCTCTCATCCTCCGTCGCACCTCTAGACAAATGGAGGCCCCGAAGTCACAGGTCTGTTTGTTAAACGGTCTCACTCAACTTCCAACCAGCCCTTTGGTCCCCGATCTCACCGCTCGACAAATGCAGGCTCCAATGCCCGAAGCAAGATTTTAAATATGTTTCACTAGCTTACCCAGCAGACCTCTGGTCCTCCTTCTCTCGCCTTGACAAATGGAGGCTCCAAGGCCCGAGGTAACTTTTAAACGGTTTCAGTCACCTTCCCAGCAGCCGTCTGGTCCTCCGTCTCACCTCCCAACAAATGGAGGACCCGGCGCCCGAGGTCAGTTTTTTAAAACGGTTTCATTCACGTTCCCAACAGTCCTCCAGTCCTCACTTTCACCTCTTGCCAAATACCGTGTCCGACGCCCGAGGTAAGCTTTTCATTTAGCATCACTCACCTACCCAGCAGCCCTCTGATTGTTGCTCTCACCTCTCGACAAAATCATTCAAACAATTAATTTTGGAATGAGGAGAAGTTTGACCACGCACAGAATGGCGGACCTAAGGAATTTACCACCACAACAAGTGATTGAGACCAAATTAACATATATTTGCAAGAAGGCAATCAAATTTTATCTGTGGGTAAAAGTTCTCCTTGATATCAGGAAGGTGGCATTATGGCATTGAGGTCAATGATCTGTCAGGAGCAAAATGAAAGGCGGAGCAGGTCAGATCAGTTGAGTGACCAACTCTCCTCCTATCTTCTAAGTTTGTTTCTTTCACCAATATACTGCCTCCATGAGGACAGGAGCACGTTAAAAAGAAGAACAACATGGGCAACATAGTGTCTCTACCGGAGTCACAATGAGGAAGTGCTGGTTTTGGACTGGGGTGGATAAAGTTCAAAATTACACATACCAGGTTACTGTCCAACAGGTGTAATTAGATATTGAAGTTTTCAGAATATATGGGAAAAGACTAAAGTGTCATACGGGTGTTGCAACACATTGCACAAACCTATATTGCTGTTAGGGTTTTAATCACTTGGAACGGGAACTCTGTTTTCGATTGTTAAATATGTAAATTCAAACATTTCTTTCACGATGCAGTCCCAAGATAAATTAGGGTTATTTTTAAAGTCGCCATCTCAGCTCAGACAATATACTAAAATTGTTGCATTAGAGTCTGTCTGAGTTCCAAACTTGACTCAGACCGGTTGTACTTTCAAATTAGAAATTTATAAAATTTGACATTGACTGACTGCCGACAGATAGTGCTTGTTTGAACAGAATGTACCCCTCTCCGAATGTAAACGTGCAAGTGCAATTTTACCTTGACTTATTTATGCATGTGATTGAGTGTGAGTAAGAGAGAAACATTGAGTGTGGGGAGTGTGTGTGTTTATAAGTGAGAGAGTCTGCTCATTAGAAAGCGTTCTGACTATCCAGCTAACTGACGAAGGAGCAGCAGTACTTCCAAATCAACCTGTTGGAATACAACCTGGTGTTGCCTGTTTATGACTTTTTCCCTGACATTCCGAAAGTAGTATTACTTCCCACCACTTGGGAAGGGAATGGTTGAATATGGCCTCCAACATATCTCATCCACTTCCCACACCTCTGCCCTCAAACCCCAAAACTCCACTGGCAACAAGGACAGAACCCCCTGGTCATCACTTTCCACACTACCAACTTCTGCATAATCCACGTTATCCACCGACATTTCCGTCACCTACGAACAGACCCAACACCAGGAATATATTTCCCTCCCCACCCTTTTCCGCTTTCTGCAAAGAACGTTCTCTCCGTGACTACCTGGTCAGGTTCACGGCCCTCAACAACCTATCATACACTCCTGTCATCTTCCCAACCACCGCAGGAATTGAAAATCCTGCGCTCACACCTCCTCCCTCACCTCCATCCAAGGCCGCTAAGGAACCTTCCACATCCATCAGCACTTCACCTACACACCTACCAATTTCATTTATTGCATCTGTTGCACTTGATGCGATCTTCTTTACATTGGTGAGAGTGGGCGCCTTCTCGCAGAGTGCTTGATGGAACATCTCCGGAACACCCTGTGGCAAAACATTTCAACTCCCCCTCACAATCTGCTGACGACATGTAGCTCCTGGGCCTCCTCCACCGCCACTCACTCACCTCCAGACGCCTGGAAGAAGAACGCCTCATCTTCTGCTTCTGAACTCTTCAACCACAGGGCATAAGTGTGGATTTCACCAATGTCCTCATTTCCCATCCTACCACTTTACTCCAGTTCTAAGCTGATAGCTCAGCACCATCCTCATCACCTGTCCTACCTTCCAATCGTCCTTTCCACCTATCCACTCCACCCTCATCTCCGACCTATCACTTTCAACTCCACCTCCACCCACATATTATACCCTTCCCTACGTTCGCCCCAGCACCACTTCCCTCCCATTTTCTCTCCACCACGGAGGCTCCCTACTTCATTCCTAATGAAAGGCTTTTGTCCGAAACGTCGATTTTCCTGCTCCTCGGATGCTGCCTGACCTGCTTTGCTTTCTCAGCACCACTCTCATCTTGACTCTGATCTCCAGCATCCGCAGACCCTACTTTCGCCTTAGAAAAAATATCAGGTAAGCCTCCGACGATGTCGGTTCGGTAAAAGTAACATTTGACATCAGAAGAAGATGTCCTCTGGCAATGGTTTTTCGAAAACGTTCCGTGAATTGTCTGAAACAGAGAAAATAACGGCTGTTCGAAATATATTAAAATACTTTCCAGGATCAGCGCGGAGTAATCACAGCAGGAAGTGCTTTGGGAAGCCAACAAAGATGAGATCAATTCCGTGCTGAAATAAAGATACAGACGGCAAGGGTTTTGGTGAATGCAAATGTGTTCTAAACTGAGGGCAGCAGAGGTTAGAAAGCAGACTGCATGCTTGAGTTACTTCACGATAGCCAAATCAAATCGACTCTGGTGCATCTGAACATGAACCAAAACTAGGGTCATCTCGAGGTGGAGGAGGTTATTTTTTTCGGTCAGGGATACTGGAATAGTTCTCCACCAGACAGATGGAAGATAGAGCAGGAGGAAAGGATGGAGATAGAGATAAATGTTCGCTAATTCCTCAAGTGGACAACAGGATACTGTTCCCACTCATTTAACGAGACTTAAAAGAAAACGTACCGAGAGCATGATCGTCCTTTGGTGTCAATATAATAATCCCAATTGGCAAGCTTTTATAATTTCGTTACGTGCTTAGTTCCTGTAAACGGGCTGAACAGGGTTTGTGGAACAAACCTAATAAACTGCCAAAAGATTCCCGACAGGTGATTAATAGTGCTGGTGATCACAAACCCTTTCATGCAACAACATCTGACATGGGATTTCCGTTCAGTTCATAGAATATAGAAGTTCAGCTTGTAAACAAGTTTCGCCTTTCCCCTGGAAGGCTGCTCGGGCGATGAAGAGCATCGTTACATTGTCGGAAAGACTCAGCGTAAAATCACGAGAGTTAGATTTGGAAATCTGTTTGTCCAGAAACATGAAAATTTGAGCACCCATTCTTCTTCGACGTGAATTTCAGCAAAATCTCTACTGGGATTCCCTCCATTATTGATGGAAAATAACCTCAAATGTGTCAATAACGTTGAACAGTTAGGAGTGGAAATAAGCTGTGCAAATTCCTTTGACTTCATTTCTCTGATGCATGGTTTCTGAAACGGGGTTAAAAATTCTTTGAATGGAACCGTTGACATTATCCCAAATTTTAGCTGAGTTTTCTTGTCCGTCACTTAAGTAATGTCCTTTTGCTGTCTGGATTCATTGCGCTGTACAGCATGGATACATACTCTTATGTCCAACTCGTGCATGCCGAAGAAATATCTGAAATAAATCTATTTCCATTTGTCAACATTTACTCCATATCCCTCTGACCACTTCCTCTTCATATACCCATTCAAATTCCTTATAAATGTTGCAAGTTAGCAGCCTTCATCACTTCTTCTGGCAGCTCATTCAATACACCAGCACCCTCTGTCGGAAACGTTGCCCTTTCGGTGTATATTAAATCTTTCCCAACTCCCCTTAAATCTTAACTATCTGCTATTGGACTCCCCTAACACTAGAGAAAAGACCTTGGCTATTCATGCTGTCCATGCCTATCATACGTTTACAGCCATGGATCAAGTAACCCTGCTTGCTGAGAATAAATACAACCTTAGGAGTTTCTACCAAAAGCCCAAACTCTTTTTCGCTGGCAAAGCCCATATAATTTTTTTTCTTTTAAAGTTTGCAAATACTTTCATTTAACAGGGAGACAATAATTGCACGCATTTTTCTACAAGTGGCCTAACTAATGTTCTGTACATTACTGAAACGTGACCTGTTCCATTGAATGAACTGATCAGTAAAGGCAACCATACCAAAGGCCTTCTTCACAATCCCATCCAACTGCGACTACAACTTCAAGGAAATCTGAAACTGCACTCCATCCTCTCTTTATTTGGCAATACGAATCAGTACATTCACCTTTCTGTATAAGTTTTGCCCTGATTTGCCTTTTCAAAGTGCAGCATCTCACGTTTATCTAAATTAAAATCCACCTGCCAATACTCATGCACTGGCAGATTTGATCGAAATCCCGTTGTACTCTGAGGTAAACTTCCTCCCTGTCAGCTATAAATCCAGTTTTGGTGTCATCTGCAAGCATAGTAATCATGTCTCGTATGTTCACATCCAAATTATTTATACACGTGATGTAAAGCAGTGGGGCCGGCACTGATACTTATGACATACCACTGTACCGAAAATCCGATTATTCAGATTTCCTTCCAACAATTGTCCACAACAGATGCTCGGCTCATTGGTCTGTATTACCCTGGATTTTTCTTAGATTTAATAACACATTCGGACAAAACATTTTCTGGTACACATTTTGCTGTGAAGAGTGACCTGGGTGTCCTTTTCCACGATCCATAGAAGGTGGGTCTGCAGGTTCAATAGGAGAAAGTGAGGACTGCAGATTCTGCAGATCAGAGTCGAGAACGTCGTACTATGAAAGCACAGCGTGTCAGGCAGCATCCTTGGAGAAGGAGAATCGACCATTCAGACATATGCTCTTGATCAATTCATTCTTGACGAAGGGCTTATGCTCAAAGCGTCAATTCTCCTGCTTCTCGAATGCTGTATGCTCTGCTGTGATTTTCCAGCACCACTGGAATACTGACTCTAATCTACAGCATCTGCAGTACCCACTTCTGCCTGGATTGGGATTATGTTCATTGGGGTTTAGAACAGTGAGGTGGGCTCCTTCACAAAAATTTAAAACAGTGAAGCCACTGTTTACATAGTATGGAAACAGAGAATATGTTTTTAATGGTGCATAAAAAATGGACAAGATGGCACAGCCTCAAAATAAGGGAACTAGATTTTGGACCGTATTGAGAAGGAACTTCGTCACCCAGAGGATTGTTAAACTGTGGAAATGCATGCACAATGCTGTGGTTGAGGCTTCCCCATTGAAAGTTCTTTTTTTTTAAATGATAGGGTAGATTTTTTTAACGTCAAGGAATTTAGGGTTATGGTGAGAGTGTGGTAACTGGTTCTGACACCCGATAAGAGCAGCCCTGATCTTGTTGAACTGCAGAATGGGCTCGAATGGCCAGATGGCCGACGCCTACTCCTATTTCTTATGTTGTTATTTTCTTATGTTCTGAACTATTTCCTCTCCGTTCAAGCCAATAACAATCCAGCAGCCCAGTCTATATTTGCGAAGTTAAAATTCCCTAAAATAACAAACAACACAATTTACAGATAACTGAGAAATATTTAAAGAAAATTTGCAGAACTGCTGAATATTCTTCAGTGAATAACCACGATACAGGATGTTGCCTGGTATGGAAGGAAGATCGTATGAGGAAAGACTGAGACACTTGGGACTGTTTTCATTAGAGAAAAGAAGGTTTAGGGGTGACTTGATTGAGGTGTACAAGATGATTAGGGGGTTAGATAGGGTTGACAGTGTGAACCTTTCCCCGCGTATGGAGTCGGGTATTACAAGGGGGCATAGCTTTAAATTAAGGGGGGGTAGATATAGGACTGAAGTTAGGGGTAGGTTCTTCACTCAGCGAGTCGTAAGTTCATGGAATGCCCTGCCAGCAGCAGTGGTGGACTCTCCCTCTTTATGGGCATTTAAGCGGGCATTGGATAGGTATATGGAGGAGAGTGGGTTAGTATAGGTTAGGTGGGCTTGGATCGGCGCAACATCGAGGGCCAAAGGGTCTGTACTGCGCTGTATTCTTCTATGTTCTATGTTCTATGTTCTATCACCGGCCAAAAAGATGGTTTGTCCGTTATGGTTTCAGATTTATGAGGTATTGCTCCCGATTCAGAAACGGGTGTATGTGTAATGGGGAGCAAAGAGATGACTGACGAATTATACTCATGTTTCACTTCAGACGTCATATGCAAATACCCGTACTGGAAATGATGTAAAACTGGCGTTTAGTAAGAAAAATAAACTAGAGTTAGTGCGACTTAGAAGAGAACTTGGCCTGAAATAATTGATCGAAGAGAATGTTAATGAAATCGCTGAGCCACCGTGCTTCTACAGACAAATATCCAAGGACTGACAATCAACATCCCAGAGTATTTACACAAGTGAATTTGCAAATCGTGAATCTATTGCTGACATGGGCCAATTATGTCGACATAGGTAAAGGTTTTCCTTCATCCCAGCATTCACCTGTTCGCGCCTCAAACACACTCACCAACATCTCTTTGTCTTCTCCTTCCTCATCTCCAAACGAGACTGTGGTTCGAAACTGAATTAATATGGTTGGAAGTAAAAAAACAATGAACGTAATGTTGAGAGGAAGATTCGTGGAGTGAGTGCAGTGTGAATAAACATGTTGATTCAAAACACTTTTTTCTGCGCTCTGAGGTGAGAGGTGGCTGGAGTGCACTGGACTTTTGTTCCAGAAGTTTTAATCTTGTCCCAAAATGGACAGCGAATGAGATTTTAAAATGCTTCAAATTGATCGAAAAAATGATACTTGACCCTGAGAGTCTCCCGTTGAAAGTAAAGCTCACCGGTGAATCAGACCTGCTGAGAGGCATTTTGCCAACATCTGGAGTGATCTCGAAAATCCCACACCACTGAGTCAAAATCTAATTTGCAAAATTAAAAGGTATTGTGAGGGAGATGAGAATCAGGTATAACAGCTTACGAAACTAAAAAAAAAACATCGACATTTGACAATCCTTTTCTGGATACCTCAAAAGTCTAACACTGCAACCCACTCCCAGTTCGTTGGTGGACCAAAATAGAGATTTACCAGTCAAACATGTATCCACATGTTGTTTGGATTGTCATTCAGTTATCCCGGTACCCCAGAAATGCTCATTTTTTTCATTATTGGATTTCTTGCATTTTAGCCAGATGAGGGGAAGAGGAGAAATGACACTTCTGTGTCCCCTTTTGTAAATGCCGATTTATGTCCTGTCCTTAGCCTCATGAATAATTTCAAGTATCCTCGACAGTGCCACGTCAAATAAAAATATGACACACGAACATGATCTCAACTCAGTCTAGTCAAATAGATCTGCTTTACGGTGGGAAGTGATTGTCAGAGGTTTGGACGGAATTCCAACGTTCCTGCAGCTCAATGGTGGTAAGTTTCAAATCAAGCAGAGGTGGGGAAAAGCTGGAGATTTCGACAAATCAGAGATCACGAAGGGTCGTGGGAGAATGGCGTTTTGCTTGAAAAGAATCCAAAGACTGGGAGGGAGGCAAATCATGGAGTGAGTCCAGAAAAAAGTAAGAGTGTTTTAAAATTAAGACTTTGCTAACTCAGGAGTCGATGAAGGTCAATCAGGGCTCTTGTTTATGCGAGGCTATGGGACTACTGCTGCATTAATACATGAGAGAAAATATTCCAATGAGATCAGAATTTTAGTAGACCACATGTGAGATTCCAACCTTGGGGAATGGCAATTTGCATACAGCGCGAAACACAGTGCTTGAGCACAAAAGAAATGTTGTGCCCTAGAATCTGGCACAAGACAACTTTTTGGATGGTACGTTTTTGTTAGACAAGGCTTGTTACCTTAGGATATAATTTTCTAAGCCACGAACTATTCTTCTGTACAATCAACGGCTATCATTTTCGATTCCTCCCTGATATCCAGGAAAGCATTAAGGTCATTTGCAAAATAGCTCACCAGTTGTACAGAGCGATGGAGATACCATCAAGTTTTCAATGCGTAGCTGCAGGAACGGAAGGAACGGGCACAGTGAGAAGCACACCTGCCTCGGTCTGAAGGTGGAAACTCTGAGCAAAAAACTCTGGAGAATACATCCCATCGTTTGGAGCTCAAGGAGGCAACATATATTTTGTCTCTGAACTGCTTTCATTGTGTGGGTAATTGTTTAGGTAAATAAATGTTGGCCTGTATTTCAGATGCAATGGTCCATGAGTGTAGGGATGTTTTGCTGGAACAATACAGGCACGAGTTCAATCACAGCTGGAATACTGAGACCAGTATTAGTTTTAATCCAGTCTTGAAAGAAATAAGTATACTGGCATCGGAGGCAGTCCAGAGAATTTCTACTGGGCTAATCCGGGGAATGATTGGACGATATTATGAGCATATATTGAGATGAGTGTGCCATTTGGTTTTGGAATAGAGAAAACTGAGAGATGTCACTGTTGAATCACTCAAGAGAGTGTTTACAAGTGGAGATGAAGAGGCTTTGTTTCTCCTTGTGGGATAGTGTGGAACCAGGTGGCATAATTTAAGAATACGAACCATCGAGTTTAGACAGATGATGAAGAATTTAATCTCTCTGAATTTGGGAATAAATGTGGAATGATCAGCTGCAGATAACTATTGAGGTTTCATCATGAACTGTCTTCAAAGCTGTGAAATACAGATCATTACTCCAAAAAGGGAATCATGTGGTATTGAGATAAATTAGAGAAGTGATTTGAGATTTATCAGACAATCCGTTGAAGGACGTAACAGGCTCGAAAGACTGAGCCATCTGAATGTATGGCTTCTAATTTGAGTGACGGAGACGAATGTTAAAATTCTGTCTTTGTTTGAATTGTGGTCAGAAAGCAAGAGGGAAATGGATGAAATTTTGTGATCGCTGCGCTCTGCATGGTTAATTGCTGAACAATAGGTAGTTGATATTTAGAACGATCTCCAGGAGTTGGGGACGGAACAAGATTCAATCGCAATTGTGAGGATGCCTCCAGGATAAGCCACAAACGTCCCATCCTCTCTGCGGAGTCAGCAAGGTCTTTTCACAGTAGCTAAATAAGGCGTCCTTATAACATTATTGTTAAATGTTGGCAGGAGCGGCAGAGAGTCTCTGAGCTCGGTCGCATTTGGACGAAGGAAAAGCTTCTACACATTAGATTGCAACAATCAAATGCAATCAGATCAAAACTCTGTTCCTGTTCCCCAGTCCTTTGCCAATCGCTTTGGCATCGTGGCTGCACAGATGAATACTTTCTGAAATTGTTGAGTGTTTCTGTTTCTCCCACTTCCATGGAGAGTGAGCTTCATATTCCACGAGCACCTCAATGAAAACAGTGGTCCTCACGGCCACAATAATCCTGCTGCCCATTACCTAAAATCACCAATCCTGCCACTGATCCCACCAGGAAGGGGAAAGTCTTCTTCCTATCTCCCCCTCATTATTGTATACATGCCAATCTTGTGCTCTCTCAAACTCCTCTTATTTCACGATAACGAATCCAGTCTGTTCGGTCTCTCATCAGAACTGAAATTCGCCAGGCGAGGTAACATAATCGTAAATCTCCTATCTGCCCCATTTCAAGTGTGACCATTTGTGTGCATTCCGGATTTGTAAGTAAAACTGTAAGTGTGTGACGAAACCAAATCAATGTAATACAGTTCTCTTCACAACCTGCACATTCGTAAAGTGTATGCCTCGGCTACTAAAAGCAAGTATCACACAGGCATTCATAACCACTAACGCTCCCTGACCAGCCATATTCAGAAACCACAAGACATGTGCGTAAAAGTTATATCTTGCCTTTTTTGATCCCGGGGTCCTCAAATTCATCATGCTTTTACTTGCCATTTTTGTCTTGCCGGGGGTCATCACATCACACTTTCGTGAATTGCTATTCATTATCCGAGTGATTTCAGCTCCGGAGAATTTGAATGACCCTTTCAGACTTGTGTTGACACGTTGGAATCTTGCTGGAGAGACGCGTGCTGCTGAGTGAATTGGTCGCGATGTGCAGAACATGAATACTGGCCCCTTGGCCTTTGACAAACAAATTGCCTACTGCATTCTTGACCTAACGTTGTATGATTGTAATAGAGCAGTGTTCATCCAAAAAAAGTCATAACTGTAGATGAGGGTAGGGCAGTTGACGTGGTATACATGGACTTCAATAAAACCTGTGATAAGGTTTCACATGGTAGGCTGTTGGAGAAAATGTAGAGGAATGAAATTGAGGGTGATTTTGCAGTTTGGATTACAAACTGCCTTTCTGAAAAAAGGCAGCGAGTGATGGTTGATGGCAAATACTTTGCCTGGTGTCTAGTTGCTACTGGTGTGCCACAAGGATAAGTTTTGTGACCACTGCTGTTTGTTATTTTTTTTAATGACTTAGACGCAGGTATAGGTGGATGGATTAGTAAAATTGCAGATAATACAAAAGGCGGTCGACTCGTGGACAGTTTGGAAGAATGTTACAGGTTGCAGCAGGAGTTGGATAAACTGCACAATCGGGCAGAGGGGTGGCAAATGGATGTCAATGCAGCTAAATGTGAAGTGATGCACTTTGGAAAGAATAACAGGAAGACAGAGTACTGGGTCAATGGAAAGATTCGTGTTAATGTGGATGTGCAGAGGGATCTTGGAGTCTATGTAAATAGATTCCTGAAAGTTGCCAAATCGGTTGACAGTGCTTCTAAGAAGGCACAAGGTGTGTTAGGTTTACTTGGTAGAGGGATTGAGTTCTGAAGCCGGAATATCATGCTGCAATTCAACGAAACGCTGGTGCGGCCACACTTGGAATATTGTGTACAGTTCTTGTCACCACATTTCGGGGTGGATGTGGACGCATTTGAAAAGGTGCAGAGGGCCTTTACCAGGATGTTGTCTTTTCTGGAGGGAAGGTCTTATGAGGAAAGGCTGAGATACTTTGGTCTGTTCTCATTGGAAAGAATAAGGCTAAGAGGGGTTTGATAGAGACATACAAGATGACCAGAGGATTATATAGGGTAGACAGTGAAAGTCTTCCTCACAGGATGATGACATCAGCTTGTAGAAGGTCAGCATAACTACAGATTGAGGGGTAAGAAAGATGTCAGAGGCAGGTTCTTTACTCAGAGAGCATTAAGGGCGGGGAATGCCCAATCTGCCAATGTAGGCAACTCAGCCAGATTCGGGAGATTTAAATAATCCTTGGAAAGCACATGGACGATGATAGGATATTGTAGGGGGACGAGCTGAGAATAGTTAATAGGTCCGCGCAACATCGATGGCTGAAGGGACTGTTTTGTGCTGTATTGTTCTGTGTTCTGTGTTATATGTTCTATTGTCCCTTCTAACAGGTGGCTATGCTCTGCTTTGTGTAAATGTTATTTCTGGTATGGATCGATTCGCATCCATTGAAAGCTTGATTTGTCTCTGATAAAAGACATATGTATTTCTTATATGTGGTGGATTTCCATATGTCTCGCTAATGTACGCTCGAGCTGCTTCTGATATGGCTTGATGCATTTCTGATGCGTGCTCCGTGTTGCTGTTGATTTATCTTGTGCCTGCAGTCGCCAAATCTAAAATACCTTATTTCCTTTAATTGGCACATATTGCCCTTGTTTCTCATTTTCGTTATTGTTTCGATCTCTGGAAGCAGCCGTTATGAATGAATATAATATGTGGCATTTTGCCGTGTCCCAAATTGCAAGAATACCTGTCTCAGTCATACATGCCTTTGCTATATGCTGGTGCCAGTAGGAAGAGAGACAGCCACTGCAAGAATCTCTGAGCAGCAACGTGTAAGAAGACTTGAATATGTTACGAAAGGTTTTTGCCCTTATTTATTTTTCAAAGAGAATTACAAATTTCACAGAATATTATATTGGATAATATCGGGTGAGTGTAGTTTGTCATCTACAGATAGACATTTCTAAGCATTGCTGCCCAGTGTTCCTCACCATTGAGAATAAACTGACAAAGATGATATATTTGGATAATCTGGCACCATCTGGTGCTCTGGTTGTCTGGACATCACTGCCAGTTCTCTGAAACGTTGACGCCATTCCTTTCAGCGAGATGGTCCACAAAGAAATTTCGATTTATTCGAGAGAAGCCAAGTGTCAGGTTTTCCTTTCTCAAAATCGCTTCTGACAACGAACACCAATTAACTTTCAAATGACAGCCCTCTTGGGGACTTGGACTACAATATGAGAAACAGAGATATGACTATTGATGCTGGCCTTCGCGTGTATCTCAGTTTTCTGATGGTTGGGCCATAAACAGTGCATGGGAAGATTGGGAGGATGGCAGAAGCGATTTGTACTCTTCGGCTCAAACACAAATTACAGTTAATTCTTTGAGAAAATGGAGTCAGTAAACTAGCTCAGCCTCTGTTCTGCAGTCACTGGGAAGGCTCAGGACTTTGCTGAAAAATGATATGATTCATTGCAACAAAATGCTGACACTGACAGAGGGTCTAATCACAACAGGAAACATCACACTAATGTATATACTGATGCCCAAACAGGCTCAGAACTCACAGAGGCATTGATTCAACCAGAGGCCTGGACACCTGCAGAAGTCTTGGCATTATGGAATTTTCTGAAACTGTTAGATATTCTGATATTTACAGATATACTGACGGTAATGCATATTCTGACTAACTAAGACCCTAACGTTAATAGAGATCTTTATACAAGTAGCATCAGTCTGAGTTAAGTTACTTGTTTAAATTTTAAATTAATTTTGGAAATTGTGTAGCAGTCAACAACTAACTGTTGCATTAGCATTTTCAACTTCTCAACCAATGAAGTTGTACATGCCTTCCAATCAGCAATCTCATTCTACACAGACTATTTGAATATATCTTCTCCTTGCATCGCTGTTCTAACTCTAACAAGACTCAGGTAGTCTCCGTGTAAGTAACACACGATTGATAGAGACTGATTTCTCTCTCTGAGGCTGCATTTTCTGGACAGTCTTTCCTGTAAAGGTAAACCTGGAGAAAGATTGATTGATCAACCAGTATTTGGGATCCAAAGAGGTGAAGAATGCATGTGCTGGCTTTTGGCTTTTAGAATCTAAGCTGCTCAACAGCAATCACATATTATTCTGGGCAAATGTAACAAATTTGGCCCATTGTCTTTTATAGTTGGGCATTGTAAGTACACATTTAGATTGTTCTCGGTGTTCTGAGGTCGCCTGTCTCATCCTGCATTACAGGCAGACTGTTCTAGATTCCGATTAACGTCTGGCTTAACAAATAAAAAGATTTATGGTTCTCAGATTGCCTTGTAGCTTTCGACCCCAGTGGTAAACTTTTGACCATTTCGTTATTGATCTCGCTTTCAAAAGAAAACTTCGTTGGTGTCAAATCTATCTTTGCACCTTCTACATTTAAACATCTTATTTGCAACTGCCCTATATGCCAACTTCCCTACTTTAGTGCCTGCCCACGGACGTCTGGGATGGGTGGCATGCTTTTTGGAGGTCTACCATTAGATTTAGATTAGATTAGATTACAGTGTGGAAACAGGCCCTTCGGCCCAACAAGTCCACACCGACCTGCCGAAGCGAAACCCACCCATACCCCTACATTTACCCCTTACCTAACACTACAGGCAATTTAGTATGGCCAATTCACCTGACCCTGCATATCTTTGGATGGTGGGAGGAAACCGCAGCACCCGGAGGAAACCCACGCAGACACGGGGAGAACGTGCAAACTCCACACCGTCAGTCGCCTGAGTCGGGAATTGAACCCGGGTCTCTGGTGCTGTGAGGCAGCAGTGCTAACCACTGTGCCACCGTATTCTCTTGCCTTGTTTGTCTGTCCAGATACAACACGTCACACTTATTCTGCTTGAATTTTATTTTTAATGATACAGCCCTTAGGACAAATCTCTATGTCCTGTTGTGACCTCTAGTTATTCTCCTCATTATTTACCACCACATAAAAGGTTTCATCATCCGCAACCTTACTTATGAACTCTTAGACATCTAAGTAGAAGTTGATTACATATAGCAGACAGAACAGGAACACTGACATTGATCTCGACAGAACTACCATGGAGACAGATGAATGAAGGAGTCAGCAATTGATGGCAATAAAATCGTTTGGATTCTTCTCCATTGACCTGATGACCTCAGGCATTTGACAGTATAGCATCCTTGTTGAAGAGTCACAGACACCTCCATTCTGAGTGTAACTTTCTGTGCTTTCTGGTGGGTCGGTCATGTGAATGTGAAATTGCTAGAAATTTAAAATCAGTGCCAAAGACATGATACTGAACGTATATTTCAGTGAAATTCCTCCTACTTATAAAGTCTGAGATGCAGTGTGTTCCAGTGAATTTCTCTCTCCTCATTTCCAGGTCCAATGTCTGGTCATTAGAGTCAAGAGACGAATGAACTGCAGATGCTGGAATTCAAATTAGACAGGCAGGAGTCTGAACTAACACAGCAAGCCAGGCAGCATCAGGAGGTGGAGAAGTCGACATTTCAGGTTCACCATTGTTCAGGACTGGGTGTGGTATGGGGCAGCTGCAGCTGAAGGGGTAGCCAGGGTCAGAGTGGTGAAGTGAGGATACATGATGGAAGGTAAAGTGACCTGTTTAGTCAATGGGATGAATGAATCCAGTTGTTGACAGCGAGAAGTGGCAGTCAGGAGAAGGGGCTGGGAGGGGAGTCGGGAGATTGGGAGTGAGATTAGTTGGAATTGTCAAACGCAGTGTTGAATCCTCCGACCTGTAGAGTGCCTAACCTTTAGATAAAATGTTGATTCTCCAATTGACGCTGCGGTTTGTTTTGGACATGGAATAGGCCAAAGATGGGCATGTTGGAAAGTCAAAGGCTGGGGAATTGAAATGGGCAGAGACTGGGAAGTCCGATCGTCCGCTGCGGGCCATCCTGTGAAATTCGGTGTGCTGCCCCCTAAGTTTAGACTCTGTCTCCCCACTGTCGAGAGGACCTCATTGTGAGCTTCTGATGCATTATCCTAAGTTGGAAGAGAAGCAGAATATTTTTTGTCTCATTTGTAAGGTATGTTTGGAGCCCTGGAGGGAGGTGATGTAGGTGGCATACTTGCATTTGTTTGCATTTTCCTGGTTGCAGGGCACGTTACCTGAGGGTTCAGCGGGGGAGAGAAGGTGCAGTTAACGAAGGAATGATGGAGGGAACGGGTCTTGCAGAAACGTGACACGGGTGGGGACAGGAAGATGTTCCCGACTGTGTGGTTTGTTTGGGTTCGTGGTTGTGTTTGAGGATAATGCATTGCAGGCGGAGACTGGTGGGGTGGTTGGACGACAAAGGATACTCTTTTCTTATCGTGGATGGAGGGAGTGTGTTCAGAGTGGTGGTTCGGGAAAGGAGGTGGTGCGGTGGAGGGCTGTGTGGATATTCAAAACAGGTCGACACCTGGGATGCTTGCGATTGGGATGTGTCTGCATCCAAGCAGATGCAGCGGACTTGGAGCAATTGTGAGATTGGGATGGAGTTATTGCAGAATACGGGATGGGTGAAGGTGCAGTTCAGGTAGTTATGGGTATCTATAGTAGACGTCCGTTTGAATTCTGTCACTGGAGATGGAAATGGGATGGTCGAGGAAGTTGTAGGAGGGCTGTGAGAATGATCAAGTGAATTTCATAGCGGTGTGGAAGTTGTGGGTGAAGTCGATGTTCTGTTCTAGGTCAGCCTAAGTGTAAGACGCTGTGTCGATGCAGCCATCGATGTAACCGTGGAAGAGTTCGGGTACAATACCTGTGAAAATGCTGCAGCGGGAATGTTTGATATGACCGGCAAATAGACAGGCACAACTGGGATGCATACAGGTACCCATGGCTGGGGACCTATCACAGTCAAGATCAGGTACAATGTTTCAATAAGGTACGCACACACCCACACGCCACACACCAGATCGAGTTCAGTCTTCTGCTTCCTTTGAGCCCACAGCATATCAACGAAGATATCCAAGGGATGCTACACTTCTCACTTATCAAGAAGCCAGGCTGAAAAGACATTGCTTTGCAGAAGATCGAAGTATTTAATAAATGCCAAAATAGGTCATTTGCAAAAGAAGCAAAGGTGAAGTGAGGTAAAAGTTCTTCACTTAGCAAATAGTTGGTGTATGGAATGTGATGTCTGGGAATATGGTGGCGGCAGGTTCAATCGTGGCATTCAACAAGGCACTGGATGATCACTTGGAGAAAAATGATGTGAAATGATATGGGGAGAGAAAAGCAAGAGATTAAGACTAATAATGATGCTCATTTAGAAGGCAGTGCGGGCACAATGGGCCAAATGGTCTCTTTCTGCACTTCTGTGATTCTGCGTGATATCAGACCTCACCACAGCATAAGACCAGTGATAGTGAATTCACAGCCAGTTCACTTTGTTCTTCTTTCTCTGTTCCATTGCCTTGGGAAACGGAAATACCATTGAAAGTGAAATTGGGTGAGGTATATCTCCAGTAATGTGTCTTTCGTCAAATATCATTTTGCTTGCCATTTATTAAATGCAGTAGAACCTTCCAATTTGTCCTGTTGGATTGTATTTGTACATCAAAGAAGCTCACATTTGAATTTTTCATGTTTCTTGCAATATTCGAGACACACATTTTGCATAAATTTTGGTTTGACTAAATGCGTTTCTCGCTACTTTTGTTTAGTTTCCAGAGCAATGACCCGGGAGATTCATGAATAAAATTGAATCTGTAGATCCGAGGAAACCAAACTGCGCAATGCAGGGACTGGAGTAAGTAGCAGAATGCGACACGTTTATAATGACGAGATGACTGACACTGTACACTTAATAAAAAGTGTGCAAGTTTAAGCGTATCAGAAATGACATGAATACCAAACAGTGGAAGTGAAATTGAACAAGAGTGGAGAGGTAAAACAGATGGCATCATATTTGCCAACTCTTGCAGGCCCACCCAGTAATCAAACTCGGAATTGATTGAAACTAACATCCGGCTGCACAAGGTACGGAAGAACCAAGCAATCTCCTGTATTCTGTATCAGTACCAGTGAAAGGACTGTCAATGTCTGAGGAGCACAAACCATAAAATACACACACTGCAGGAAGTACCAGGCTTTGTGGCATTGTATTTGACATTGTCTGACAATGTACTGTATCGGTAACAATTAAAAAGCACTGCATGTTATTAATATCATTAACACTTTATTCACAGTATTCAGTGAGAATGAAAAATACGCTACATTACAATTGGTAAAACTAGTATAGTATTGGTATTGTTAAATATGGTTCACTTTTGTTAGAATTGATCGTACAAATATACTTCTATCAGTAGCATAGTTCTTTATACTGTAAATACTGTACATAGCTGCAGCATACTTGTCCATACTGAATTTTACCCATGCTATATTTACTGCTTCCCATTATTTTCCTTGTTTGATCCAATTTCTGGCATGAATGGTGACAGTATCAGATTCTTGGACCTCTGATCTCATCTCTGCTCTCAGTGCACATTGCACAGTGATGGGTCTGACCCAATATGGTGATAAATTGTGTCATTTGAGAGTTAAACAACTATCTGTGGCTGTGGGGATTCCAAACCGTAAAATATAGATTCTGAAGTAAGTGCCAGATTGTGAGAGAGTGTGGTTATCTGGCGCTGTGATGACGACTGACAGTTGGTATTTCATTAACAACACGACATTATTTTTCATACTAGTAATGACTTATTAGTTAAACTGCCCACTATTTGTAATAGTGATTGTATAATTTGAAAGTAAGTACTTAACCAGCAGGAGTAGTAGTGGCATTAAACACCATGACAATTTGTATCAGCAAAACTGTCAACAATAAAGGTTTTGTATATTATTGTTAATGTGTAATAGAACTTTTAATCAGCAGTACGTTACAAGTAACAGAGCTTTCATGAATTCCATGGTATTCATGTCAGTAGCAGTAATTAAAATATTTTAAATATTCCATTATAAAGTAACGCTGTATATTATTGTGATCAGCGATAGTGTTGTAACGCATTATACATTGTATCACATTGTATGTTATTAACACAGAAGTCCATCAGAAATATGTAACTCATTATTTTATAAACTTCTAGCGGGTCTCGTCTCAACCTCCTATGATCCAGTGAAATAAATCCAGCCTATCTATCCTTTATTTATAACTTAAACCTTCCATACTATGCAGAATCCTGGTAAATCTCTCCTGAACCCACTCCAGCTTCATAATATCCTTCCTATAACTGGGCGGCCAGAACCGGACACAGTATTCCAAGAGACGCCTCATCAATGTTCTGCACAACGTTAACATGCCTTCCGAGCTAAGTAGTCGGCCATTCAGCCCCTTGAGCCTCCTCTTCCATTCAATAGGATCATGGCTGATCCAGCATTTCCACTTTTCTGCCCTTTCCCCATAATTCCCCGACTGATCAAGAACCTATCTATCTCAACCTTAAATACACAAAAGGGGACAGTTAGTCAGTTGCAGGGTGACACTAAAATTGGTGGCATAATAGCAGTGAAGAAGGATTTGTTAGATTACAAAGGGATGTTGATCAAATGTGTCAATGGTCTGAAAATAGCAAATGGAGTTCAATCTGGATTTTTGCAAGGTATTGCATTTTGGTACACCAAACAAGGGGTGGGATTAGAATGAAATACAGGGCCTTGGATAGTATTGCAGAACACAGGGACCAAGGGGTGCATGTACATAAAGCTTCGAAGTTTACATCACATAGGATGTTAGGAAATGCGTTTCGCAGGCTTGCCTTAATTGCTCAGCCTTTTGAGTAGAGGAGTTCTAAAGTCATGTAACGTTGTCCAGAACATTGATGAGGCCTCTTCCGGAATACTGGGTCCGGTTCTGGTCGCCCAGTTATAGGAAGGATATTATTAAGCTAGAGAGGGTTAAGATGAGATGTTCGAGGATGCTGCAAAGTATGGGAGGTTTGAGTTATAAAGAAAGGCTGGATAGGTTGGGATGTTTTCCACTGGATCACAGGAGCTTCAGAAGTGACCTGATAGAAGTTTATAAAATAATGCGTTAATTTGTAGGGTTTTCTTTCCGAGGATGGGGGATCTCGAGACTTGGGTGCATATTTTTAAGGTACGAAGAGAGATTTTATCAAGACTTAAGAGCAATGTTTTCCCTCAGAGGTTGGTTCCCATGTGGAATTTATTTCCTGAAGAAGTGGTGGATGTGGTTACAATTGCAATGTTTAAAAAACATTTGGATGGGTAGATGAATAGGAAAGGCTTGGAGGGATATGGGCCAGGAGCATGAAGGTGGGCTAGTTTAGTTTGGGATTGTGTTTGGCATGGACTGATAGGACTGAAGTGTCTGTTTCCATGCTGGCTGACACAATAATTCTGCCCCACAGCTCTCTATGGCATGGAATTCCAAAGACAACCCTCAGACAGGAAAATTCTCCTCATCTCTGTCTGAGAAAAAAGGGCACTAATATAAATCTATGTCCTCTGGTTCTAGACTTTCCCATGAGGGGAAACCTCCTCTCAGTATTTACCCTGTCAGGCCCGTTAAGAATCCTGAATGTTTCAATGAGATCACCTCTCATTTATCTAAACTGCAGCAAGTAGTTAAACCTTTGTTCCTAAGGCAATCTCTCCATACTACAGATCATCCAAGTGAATCTTCTCTGAACTGCATCCAATGAAATGAAACATTTCCCTAAATAAAGGAAGCAAAGCTGCTCACAGCACTCCCGATGTGGTCTCACCAGCATCTTGTGCGGCTGCAGCAAGACGTCCTGACTCTTGTCCTCCAACCAACTTGAAATTAGATCAAACATTCCATTAGCATTATCAACTGCACCCTCTCTGCTAGCTTTGTGTTTCCTGCACAGGTTCCCCTCAGTTTTTGTGTTGCAGCTTTCTGCACCTTTTCCCTATTTAAATAATACTGATATATTGTTTCCTTCCAAAATGAGCGCTCATGTCAAATTTCACGTCTGCTTCACTTTAATTTCAATTTTCCATTCCCCCCACCCCACCCCTCTCCATCTCTAAACTAAAACCCGACAAATGCTTGCCTCTCATATTCTGGTGCTCATGGTCTTGTTTCCGCTCTCACTACAAATCAGTCACTGACATTCCTGACGTTGAACAATAATAAACAGGGAATTCAGGAGTGGAACTATTGACCCCAAACTGAAAAATACAGACATGGTGGTGGTGTTTGGGGTTGGAGGGTGGGGGGGTGGGGGGGGGGGGGGAGGGAAAGAAGTACTGGACGTTCATTCATAACAACTATTTATCTACAACTGGAGATTAATATTTGAGCCATATCATTTGCATCATTGAACCTGTTACTAATATAACCACTGAGAGATTACTGTAAAAAATGATGCCATTCAGAAATTGTGCTGGCTTTCCTCACAAACTCCTGCATTGTTTTATTTGTCCCCTGTCTCACTTTTCAGAAAAGAATCCATTGTCGTCTTGGATGCCTGATTTGAATCTACCTCAATACACTCTCAGGCAGAACATTCCAGATCCTAACCATTTCATGCAGGAAATAAATTCCTCGTGTTGCTATTGCTTCGCTTACCAATTACCTGAAATAAAATGCTTTCTGGTTCCCAATTCTTTCACCAATGGGAACATTTTCACCCAATGTACTCTGAGTTAATGGATGCTCGGAGTTCTGCAAATATTTTATGCTATCTACTTAATTTTAGAACTGGTTACCTTCACTATGCACAGAATAATCAAGAAAATTCAAATATTCCCCTGAATTCAATCTGTTGAGATTTAAGAAAGGTATTGATTTTACCTTCCTTACATTGACTTGGACTTCAATGTTGACATTTCTAAGTTCTTTCCTGTTGGTAATGTTGAAATTTTCTGCATTTCATCAAATATTAACTCATCTTGATTTTAACATTTTGAGGATAGAGAACTAAAGCACTTTCTGTAAGTGGGACTGAGGGCTAAATATCAATCTCAGTACATGTTTCTATATCCTTGTGCACTTGATTGACACCTACAAGCATCCCCAGTCCCTCTATCACCAATGCTCGGCAGCAGCAGTGTGTATTATATACAAGGTGCACCGCAGAAATTCATCAAAGATCCTTCATCAGTACCTTCTCAATCCATAACCACTTCCATCTAGAAGGAGAAGTGCTGCAGCTACATAGGAGCACCACCTCTACAAGTTTCCGGCCAAACCATTCACCATCCTGAGTTGGAATTATCACTGTCACTGAGTCAGAACACTGGAGTTTCCTCCCTAAGGCATTGTGGGTCAACCCACAATGGACAGTTAGACAGCAGCGGTTCAAGAAGCTGATCCCACCTTTTGAATTTGGCAAGTAAGAATGAGCAATAAATGTTGGCCCAGCCAGCGATGCCCGATTCTCATGAATGGAAAAAATGAGAAAAACCTCAATTGGCAATTGTGATTTATTGCTCTCGATGTCAGGGAAGGCACTGCTTGAGTTCTGATGGGATGCTCCCAGGCTTCTCATTGTCATCTATGTCATTCAGGACCGAGGAACATTCCACCTGCTTCCTCTCTTCAGTTTACTGGAACAGAATATCCCATATTGTACAGCTACGTCTGTGTCAGAAATACTGCTGTTGATAAACTTTGGTTCTTGTTCTTTTTGTCTCCCCCAGGCTCCGTACTGCTGCCTTCTTAGTGTTTTGTGCTGAGGATCTTACCCTCACTGTCAGAACAAACGAGTCACTGATGGAGTTGTCTATCTCATTAAACATCTTAACCAACAATTCTGTCCCCTCATTGCTCCAACGTGTACAAACTGCAGCATCTGCAATGGATCTAGTGAGTGTTTATGAGCTGCTTTAGTATTAGATATACAACATAGATTAGTTTCAATACGTTTCTATATTTATTATTGAACCAGTCTTCCCGATATTTACATCATATTTCCATCTGTTTAGTTTGTGTTTAATCTTCATCGTGTTTCATATTGTGGGGAAATTAGTTCACTCCAAATGGTGAAAGAAGAGAGTCTTGAACTCACTCCGATCCAGACTGAGGGGGACCGTGTCAATCTTGGAAGTTATAAGCATCACTGCGGTCATCACATGAACATTTTTGGTTGATTCTGCACCCCACCCGCACATCTTTCAACCGGCTGTGCTCAAGGTTGAAATTCTATTGACCATTTCCCAGTCTCCACTCGAGCTAAGGGACGGCCATCTCTCATTGTGCGGTCAGAGGGTCACGACACACAGGGGCCCGGCCTCACGGTGTGGTTTCTTCAGGATATCTCTGCCTCAATGCTTCCAGCTGGGGACATGCATCTGCAGGAGAAAGTGAGGACTGCAGATGCTGGAGATCAGAGCTGAAAAATGTGTTGCTGGAAAAGCGCAGCAGGTCAGGCAGCACCCAAGGAGCAGGAGAATCGACGTTTCCGGAATACGCCTTCCTGAGGAAGGGCTTATGCCTGAAACGTCGATTCTGCTTCTTCTTGGATGTTGCCTGACCTGCTGCGCTTTTCCAGCAACACATCTTACACCTGATTGGGCCCTGGGGATTTAATCATGTATATTAAACTCTATTTGCCAATTGTCTGCTCCCTTCCCCAGCTGATCAAGGGCCTGTTGTATTTTCTATAATCTTCCTCACTGTATCCGATACCACCCTATTTCAGTGTCATCAGCAAAACTGATTACTCATGCCTTGTACAGTCTCATCCAAATCACTGATATAGATAACAAATAGCAATGGGACCAGCAACCACGCCTGAGGGACTCCAATAGTCACAGGCCTGCAATCAGACGAGTATCCTTTGACTATTACCCTCTGCTTCCTACTGTCAAGCCAATTGTGTATCCAATTTTCCAGCTTGCCTGGGATTCCATGAGATCCAACCTTCCAGAACACCCTACCATGTGCAACCTTATCCAAGGCCGTAAGGCTCTATTTCTGTTTCCCAGTAATTGTTTGTCCTTTGTGGGGATCACTTCAAAACTACTTCATCCCTTTGAATTCCATTTTATTCCCAATTTCCTGGAGGATCTCTTACTGTGGCATGACTCATTTACTCAGCGTCATGATGCAATGCTGGATCTGAAACAGGTACATCCCCAGTCAGTGACCAATGTTGTTGTTCCAACAAACACTGACAAAAACGTTCCACAAACTCTATCCAGACGACGTCTGCGGCCCTGCCCTTCTCAACTTTGCTAGTCACTTCATCAAAGAGCTCTAACAAATTTGTGAGGCATGATCTCGCATCCAAAAAGCCATGCTGACTGTTCCTAATCAAACCCTATCTTTTCAAATGCATGTACATCTTATCCCTCACAATCCTTTCAAGTAATTCACCCACCATAGACGTTAGGCTTATTCGTCTATAGTTCTGAGGGTCTTTGATTCCTGTAATTAGTGATTTTCTTTTTACATTCCACCCAGAAATTAGAGAAAACATTGATGTAATATCTGTGCCATTCCCCTGTATTCCCATACCCCCAGGTTTGGGAGGGAGGCTGTTTATTGGGGGAGGTCTCTGGGTCTATAAACCCCACCCCTCCCCACTGGCTATCTACAGGAGCGCGCTCACGTCACCGCGGCTCGGGGGCAATCCCGCGCGCACACATTCGAACTCCCCGCCGTTGGCCACCAACCGCCGCAAAATGCGTGCGCGCCCGTCAGAACTACAATTCCCAATAGGCTCCGCGGCCCGATCCTCCACGACAGCAAGCACACCAGCCCTTACTGCGCAGGCGCAGTCTACCAGAAGGAGCATGGGTAATGTAGTCCACCCAGAGTGTGCTGCGGGAACTGAGTTGCTGAGGCAGGTCGTGTGGAGAGAGAAACAGTTAATGTCTGGAGTCTGATCTAACTCTTATTCAGAACTGGAAGGAAATGCTGGAAAATGCTGGGGTTTGTGGTGTAGACCTGAGGGGAACAGACCAGAGGGCCCAAAGCTAAAGAATATGCCTTTTTGTTGTGTATTTGAGGCTGTTCCTTCCCATGTTTATCCCTGATCATTTGCAGTCAGACAAGTCACTGTTTCCCTGTTTATCTCAGGCAATGCTCCCTCTCAGATTCAACTCATGGCAATCTGCTTCTGGTTCCCAGTAATTGTTTGTCCTTTGTGGGGATCACTTTAAAACTTCGTCATCCCTCTGAATTCCATCTTATTCCCAATTTCCTGGAGGATCTCTTACTGTGACATGACTCATTTCCTCAGCTTCATGATGCAATGCTGGATCTGAAACAGGTCTATCCCCAGTCAGTGAAAAAGGTTGTTGTACCAACAAACACTGACAAAAACATTCTACAAACTTCACTTCGGGATCACTCTTGCCAATGTGACTGACCCAGACTACATGAAGATCGAAGTCCCCCACAATCGCTTCCTTGTCTTTTAACAAATCCAATAAGTTTGTGTTTAATGCAGTGCTATTAGGCAGGCGCTAAACTGTTCTTCCCTTTGCAATTCCTGGCGCATCGCCCTTCCAAATTGCTTTTCTACTGGCTTTATTTCATAACCTGAAGATAAATAATATGTCAGTCTTGCTTTTGTTATTCCTAACTAAAATATTCCTCCTAGCTGTATTCCCATTCTGCCTATCTGTTTGCAAAATGAATACTCCAGAATATTTATGTCCCACCTTTTGTTCACGTTAATCAAGTCTCCCTGGTGATCAGATCAGTCATTCACTCATGTCCAGCTGTCTTATTGCAGATACTTTGCACATTCAAGTAGAGAAAGTATAATTTTTACTCTTATCAAAAGTTTAACTTGTACTTCCCGTTCCTTTCTGCTTAGCTTCAGCCACATGATCATGTTATTCCCATATTTCAATCTTTCTCTTTGTTTTCGGCATTATCCACTGACCTGACACCTGCTCCTGTGTCACCTTTATCAGTTTACATCGCTATCCATAATCGTATTCATATGATTGGCCAGGACACAGAACCCAGCACTGTTCTCGTGGAATCGATCACAATGGGATATCTCGCTTTTCCTGAATACTGATGCCAGACACACCCCCCCACATGAATGAAAACCACTTCTGACAGTGTTGCTAATTCCGAAATCTTCCTTCAAGCTTTTGGGGTCACGCAGTAACTCTACATGTGGTATCCATCACTGTGTGGGTGGAGCTGCTGCGTGCTGGAGATGAGAGTCAAGATTAGGGTGGTGGGGGAAAAGTACAGAAGATCAGGCAGCATCCGAGGAGCAGAAAAATAGACATTTCGGGCATTTGCTCCTGCTCCTCGGATGCTGCCTGACCTGCTGTGCTTTTCCAGCACCACTCTAACCGTAGCTGCTGCCTCAGTCTGCCAATTTCTGTTGCAGCTGCTCTGAGATCCTGTGCCCACATAATTTTCAGCTCTTGAGAGAAGAGCAGAAAGATGATGGAGCACAGGCCAGGAATGGAGATTGGGATTTTTCAGATCTCCATGAGACTCAGTACCATTTTATGAGTGTAATCCTCACAACGTCAGTTTAATTTTTGAATCTGTCTATTTCTGCGTCTCCTGCATCTGCTCGGAATTCCTGACTTAGCAGAATTTCCAACTCTTGTCTCACCCAACACCACATTAAAGGCAATCAACCTGCCAGAAAGATGAAGGAGAGTAAGATCAGCAGCCTTCAATAAATTCTACAGGTGGCTTCACTTATGTCGGATAAAGTGGAGATGAATTACAGGGCTCAAAGCTGTCGGCCCACAAATGTGACACTGCTAGAGGGCTGAAGTTGGAGCACAAAGGCTCCACTGTCATCCTGTCAAGAGAGGCCTGCTTTCCCCACTGCTTTCCTGAGATGCACTAAGACAGCACATGCCACAATTGATGACTGGGATGTTCACAGGCTGTTTTAATGAGGCTACGTTCAACAGGTGAAAGCAGACCTCTTAGGAGAGGCTGGTAATAAAGTTTGCTATCTTTTTATTCTATTCTGTTCTCTGTCTTCAACCCGGTATTTATGTCATGTCTTATAATCTTGTGTGTTTCATCTTTCAAACTTCGAGAACAGCCCCAATCTCTGTCACCTCCTCCAAACCCGACTACTCTCCCTATCTCTGTACCTTGCACCAGTCTCTAAAACGTGCCCTATCTCAGCAATCTTATCTTCCAGTCAATGCAATAGTAATTATCTTTCCCATCTCCTCCAGTCTCTGCAACCTCCGACAACCCTCCTCATCTGAGCACCCTCCTCCAGTCTCTGCAACACTCCTTCCTCCCATCCTACAGCAACTCACTACTTCTGTAATCTCCTACCATTACATCAAGCCTCCCGAACTGCTGAAAGTTCTTAAAACACAACATCCTTCCCTCCATGTGTAAATTGGTCCAGTCTCTACTACATTCACTATTCATGTGACCTCCTGAAACGACTTTGACCCTGCCCATGCTTGTCACCTCATTCAGTATTTACAATTTTCTCTATCTTTCACCTCCTCCCGTTGCAATAGTGTTCCCTATCTCTAGTTCTTCCAGTCATGACTAGCCTTCCACACGCTGTAATCTCCTGCAACCTCTAAAACTATCCATGTTCCTGTAACATTCTCTTGTTTGCTGTCATCACCTCCAGTCCCTACAGCTGTCTTTTTGTCACCTCATTCAATCCTCCATTGTCTACAGCCCTCCATGTCACCAACCTCATCCATTCTTGACAACCATCCCTATCTCTGTAATCACCTGCAACCTTCCTATTGTTGTAACCTTCTTCCGTCCTTCCAATAAACACTAATTTATAAACCTCTTTCTACGCTACATACTATGTCTGCTTCTTCCTCCTGTTCCTGCAACCTTTGTGAACTCTGCAACTTTATCCAGTCTGTACCGTTGTATCTAATTGCCATACTGCATAGAAACAGGTCCTTCAACCCATGATTTATCTGCAGACAATCAGCAGCAAACTACACTAACCTCATCTCCTGCACTTGGTGCATAAGCTGCTTAATTCTGGCATTTTAATTACGCATCCAGATGCTTCTTTAATGCTGTAAGCGTGTCTGCCTTCACCACCCTCTCAGGCAACACGTTCCATCTATCTACTATCCTCTGAGTGAAAAAAGTACTTCTCAAAACTCCTCCAACTCACCTGCTCCTCACCTTAATCTTTTGCCTTCTTGTGTATGACAGTATGCAATGGAGAAGAGATTCTCATGATCTACTCTGTCTGTATGTCTCATAGGTTTGGAAACATCAATCAGATCACTCTGTCAGCCTCCTCTACGCCAGCAAAAGAATCTCAGCCGATCAGACACCCCTCATAACTGAAACCTTTCATCCAAGGTAACATCCCAATGAATCTCTTTTTCACTCTCTGCAATACAATCATGATTTTCTGACTGTGAGGCATACAGATCTGGGCACAGTACTCTCGATGTTGTCTCACCAATGTTTGTAGAAAACTTGCTTACTCATTCATTCCTGATAAAGGGTTCATGCTTGAAACGTCGACTCTCCTGCTCCTCGGATGCTTTCTGACCTGCTGTGCTTTTCCAGCACCACGCTCTTGACACTTGATAATGAAGACAATCCTCCCAGACGCCAGCTTTGTCTACCTGCACTGACCCCTTCATGGATCTATGGACTTGGACGCCACAACCCCTTAGTACTCCACAGTAATTGAGCATTCATTGTGTATGTCCTTAATTTCCATTTGCCAGTGCCCTGCCCAATTTACAAACTGACCAGTATCTGACTGGGACTAACTTCCTCACTATCAACAGCATCACCGATTTTTGTGTCTTCTGCAAACTTGCTAATTCCATCTACTGCATTCACACAGAGTCAGAGAGTAATACAGCGTGGAAACAGGCCCTTCAGTCTAAAATAGGCCATGCTGACTATGACGCGCTCAAAGCTTATTCTAAGTGCTCACAATTCTTCCATATCCCTCTCAACTCTTCCCATTCCATGCACCTATAAAAATATATTTTCCAAAAATATTGCTGTGGTACCCGCCTCAACCATTGCCTCTGGCAGCCCATATACGCATCGCTCTCTGTTTGACAAAGTTACCCCTCAGGTTCGTCGAAAACCTTTCCCCTCCCACCTTAAACCAATGCCCTCTAGTTTTCAGTTCCCCATCACTTGGAAAACAACTATATGCATTCATCCGATCTGTACCCGTCATGATTTTATACACCTCAGTAAGGTCACCCCTCATTCTCTGAATTTCCAAGGGATAAAGTCCTTTACTGAACAATCCCTCCCTATTCCTCAGGCCTACCTGTCTTGGCACCATCCTCAAACCTTCTTTGCATTCTTAGCAGTCTTCCAAGTCATTCATATAAACAGCAACCCGCAAGCATCCCAGCTCTGAACAATGTGGCACGATACTGGTCAGATACTGCGTTACTAAGACAACGCTGCACCAACAGCCTTTGTCTCATATTTGTGAGCCAGGTTTGAATCCAGTTTACCAACTTATTTTGGATCCCTTGGCCCTTAATGTTTTGTTCCAGCTTTCCATTTGGGACCTTGTCAAATGCCTGACTTAAGTTCATGTCAACCACATCAACTGCACTACCCTAATCAATATGTTGAGACATGTTTTCAAAAAACTGAATTAAATTAATCTTTCTCCAGTCCTGTCATCCCTCTTTTTCACTTTGCCTCGTTCCAACTACACTCCCTGCCTCAGTAAATTGTATAATGCCTAAAATACTTCTCGTCGATATGAACGTCTGTTCTTGCAATGCGCCATATGACTGTAAACTCTTACCATCCTGAGAAACCTTTATGACTCGAACATTTGTCATTCATTACAGTATTCCCCATTCACTGTTAACTGCACCAGCCTCTAAAACTGTCCCTGTCTCTCTAAACCGCATCTAGCTTGTACAAACCTCCCTTTGGCTGCCACCTGCCCCTCACTCCCTACAAAGCTGTCTATCTGAATAATGGTGTCATGCCTCGACAACCCTCTTGATCACTGTAAACCTCCCATCACGACAGCACTGATTATCTCTTGTAACCTCTTCCCAACTCTACAAACCTTGCTGTGTCTGTAACCTCCTCTCGTCCATACACACATCCTACCCCTGGAAGCTTTTGCAATCTCTCAAATATTCTGTTTCAGAATAACGTTATCGAATCAATACAATCATTCCTATCTCTGTAAACACTTCTGCCAATACAAACTTCCCTATCCGTGTATTCACCTTCAGTTCCTACAAACTTCCCAGTTACTCGTGGTGTGCCACAAGAATCTGTTTTGGGACCACTGCTGTTTACCAATTTTATAAATGACTTGGACACAGGCAAAGGTGGATGGATTAGTAAGTTTGCAGATGACACTAAAGTCAGTGGAGTGGTGGACAGTGTGGAAGAATGTTGCAGGGGGACTTGGATAAACTGCCGAAGGGGGCTTAGGAGTTGGAAAATACAGTTCAATGCAGATAATTCCGAGGTAGTTCAATGCCGGTGTGGTGAGGGAGGAGAGCGTAAGGGGGCGGGGTAGGGGGCGAGAGAGAGAGAGAGACAGATAGCGAGCAAGAGAGAAACAGCGAAAGAGAGCAAGACCGTGTGTGTGAGACTGAGAGAGGAACAATAATAGAGGGAGAGAGAAATGAAAGAAAGAGAAAGACTCAGAGAAAGATAGAAAGAAAGAGAGAAACAATGAGTAAGTGCGAGAGAAAGTGTGACAGAGAAAGACAGAGTGAGAAAGAATGGCAAAAGCATAGACCTGGAGAGACTCAGTGGGAGAGGGAGGGAAAGTGGGAGAGGGAGGGACATTGAAAGACAAAGGTGGGGGGTTGAGAGTGTAAAAGAGATACAGATAGTGAGATATAGATTGAAAGATGTAGTCAGAGATAATGAGCGTGAAAGAGAGAAAGAAAGAGAGATACATAGAGATTGATAGAGAGTCAGTGAAACAGAGAGAGAGAGAGAGAGAGAGACTGGGCGACTAAGAGTCAGAGCAGGTTAAAAAAACAGAAGGAGTGAGAGACTGGCAGAGTTAGTTAGAGAGAGAGAGAAAGACATTATGAGAGAGACACTATTAAAGAGACAGAGATCTAGGAGAGAAAGACAGTGAGAGACAACAAGATAGAGAAAGAGACACAGTGTGAGCGAGAGAGTGAAAGTGAGAGAGAAAAGTCACAGAGAGCAAGGCAGACAGAGAGACAGACAGACAGAGTGATGATGACAGAGACAGACAGGCAGTGAGTGATATAATGAGTGAAAGAACAAGTGAGAGTGAGAGCGAGATAGTGAGAGTGGTAGAGCAACACAGAAAGAGAGACAAGGGGTGAAGGATTTTGTATCAAATGGAGATAGGCAGAGAGCGAGAGACATAAAAGTTTCACCAACCTGAACCACCTCTTCTCTGAATTAATTACCGACTCTGCCCTTGAGCCCTCAATCGATATCACTGTCCCTGTTGGCCCAATCCTTCTTTTGATTTGGCCAGACATTTATATATTGCAAAACAATGACCTTGGCCAGGCGAACCACAAACATCCAGCCAGCTCTTGTGTCAACAGGTTCGAACGCCAAGTGCAAAAGATAATTTAGATTGCAGTTGTATATTCCTTTCCTTCTGACCCATTTGATGTCTAAATCCTGGTAACTGGTTACAGACCGCGCTAAAGCAATATATTTGTTCATTGTTCAAACATTCAATGGAAATAAGATGCCTCTGTATAAGTACTTGTCAGAAGGCAAGTATTTCATCTGAAGAAATACTTTTATGTTGATCTCTCCACTGGAGCATAACCTTCCCTCATAAGATCAGCGATACTGTGCACTTTACTCAAAGGCACAACCCAGCTGACATCTGGCAAGCGGACAACTGACAGTGAAGCATTGCCTCCCCCCACCCCTGATAATGCGACAGTCTGTATATGCTGGAGTCTGGTTAGCCTCCATTTAAATCGCAAATTTTCAAGATTTCATTATTTGTAACAAATTTGAATTCCAATAATGAGCAAAAGTCTGCAAGAGATGCAGTCGTGGAATACAGGGGAAGGTAAAGAGTGTTGTCAATAAAAGGAAGAGGTGGACAAAGCTGATGGTGGGTTGTGGGGAGCGTTTTGTGGTGGAGTAGTAATGTGCTAAATGTATAAAACTCGGGGACTCGGAACATTTTCTAATTCCATAAAGCAGGGATTAACAAAATAATGCATTGAGAGAGAAAATAAACTCGTGAGAGATATAAACATGTGTTTGAAACCACTTTCTGAGTTTTGCGTTAGATCCCTGTTGATGCAAGAGATGGCTGGATGTTTGTTGTTCGTCTGGCCTAGATGGTTGTTTTGCAATATATAAGTGTCTGGCCAAATCAAAAGTAGGAGTGGGCCAACAGGGACAGTGCCATCAATTGAGGACTTAAGGGCAGAGTCGGTAATTAGTTCAGAGAAGAGGTGGTAAAACTTTTCTCTCTCTGCGCCTGTCTCCACTTGATACAATGGCCCTCAACCCTTTTCGCTCTTTCTTTGTGTTGCTCTGCCATTTTCACTAACTCGCTGTCTCACACTCTGACTCTGTGTTGTTCTGTCACTTTTTATATCACTCACTGTCTGTCTATCTCTTTCATCATCACTCTGTCTGTCTGTCTCTCTGTCTGCCTTGTTCTCTGCGTTTTTTCTCTCTCCCTTTCACTTTCTCTCTGTGTCTCTTTCTCTATCTTGCTCTCTCTGACTGGCTTTCTCTCCTAGCTTTCTGTCTTTCTCTCTACTTCTGCTTCTCTCACACTGCTTTTTTTCTCTCCCACACTGACTCTGCCAGTCTCTCTTTCTCACTTTATCACTCCCTCCTTCCTGCTTTTTTACCCACTCTGACTCTGCCTCACTCAGTGTCCCTCTCTCAAGGTCTCTCTATCACACTTTCTATGTATCTCCCTTTCTTTCTCTTTTACTGGCTCTTTCTCTCTGACTATCTCTTTCTTTCTATCTATCCTCACTATCTGTATCTGTTTCCCTCTCTCTTCTGCACCTTTCGCTTTCCCTGTCTCTCCCTCTCCCACCGTATCTCTCTGGGTCTCTGCCTTTGCCATTCTCTATCTCTCTGCCTGAGTATTTCTATTTCTTTCATTTCTCTCTCCCTCTATTGCTGTTCCTCTATCCCTCTCTCACTGTTTTCCTCTCTTTCCCTCTCTCTCACACACATTCTTGCTCGCTCTATCACTTGTCTTGCTCTCTTTCACTGTTTCTCTCTCGCGCTTGCCGTCTTACTCTCTCTCTCCTCCCCCCCCCAAACCCGCCCCCTCGCTCTCTCCCCCCTCACCACCCCGGCATTGAACTATCCCGGAATTATCTGCATTGAACTGCATTTCCAACTCCTAAGCCCACTTCGGCAGTATATCCAAGTCCCCCTGCAACTGCAACATTCTTCCACACTGTCCACCACTCCACTGACTTTAGTGTCATCTGCAAACTTACTAACCCATCCACCGATACCTGCGTCCAAGTTATTTATAAAACTGACAAACAGCAGTGGTCCCAAAACAGATACTTGTGGCACACCACCAGTAAATGGGAAGTTGGTAGGAACAGAAGGTGAATGCACGGATAGGGAAGTTTATGATGGGAAGAGATGTTTACAGAGATGGAAATGAATGTATCGACTTGAGAAAGTTATTCTGAAACGGAATATTTGAGATACTGAAGAAGCTTCCAGAGATACGATGTGTGTATGGACTAGAGGAGGTTACAGACAGAGCAAAGTTCTTAGACATGGACCTAAGAAAGACATTTGACAAGGTCCCACGAAAGGTCAAAACGAAAGGGCCCACGGATCCAAAACAAGTTGGCAAACTGGATTAAAACTTGGCTTACAAATATTGGACAAAGGGTGTTGATGCAGCGTTGTCTTAGTAACGCAAAGCCTCCGACCAGCAGTGTACCACATTGTTCAGCGCTGGGATGCTTGCTGTTTGTTATTTGTATTAATGACTTGGAAGACTGGGAAGAGTGCAAAGAAGATCTGAGGATGTTGCCAAGACAAATAGCCCACAGTGAAAGATTCAGGTTGACCAGTATAGGACTTTATTCCTTGGAATGTCAGAGAATGAGGGGTGACCTGACGGAGGTCTATCAATCATGAAAGGCATTGATAGAATGAATGCATATGAGTTGTTTTTCCAGGGATGGCGAACTGAAACCTACAGGGCATTGGTTTAGGGTGAGAGCTGAAAGATATAAGAAGGACCTGTGGGGTAACGTTGTCATGCAGAGAGTGGTGTGTATGTGGACGGGACTGCCAGAGGACGTGGTTGAGGTGGGTACAATAGCAATATTTTTGTAAAAAGCATTTTTTAAGGCACGTGGATAGGAAGAGTTGAGGGAGATATGGAGAAATGTGAGCGCTTGAAATGAGCTTTGTGGGCGTCATAGTCAGCATGGCCCAGTTTGGACTGAAGAGCCAAACTCTCTGCACACACGAGGAAGGTCGTAGGATTTTGCAGAGATTGGAGTCAATTGGAGACTACTGCAATGACTGGAAGATGAGATTGCTAAGGGCGGGCATGTTTTAGATACTGGAGCACGTCGCAGTGATAGGGAGAGCAGTCGCGGCTGGATGAGGTTACAGAGATTGGGACTGTTATAAAAGTTTGAAAGATGAAACACACAGGATCAGAAGACGGGACATAAATACTGTGTTGAAGACAGAGAATAGAATAGAATAAAAAGATATCAGACATTATTATCAGCCTCTCCTAAGAGGCCTGCTTTCACCTCTTACATTGAGCTTCATTAAAACATCATGTGAAAATCCCAGTCATCAACTGGGGCCTGTGCTATCATCGTGAATCTCAGTAAAACAGTGGTGAAAGCGGGCCTCTCTTGGCAGGATGACAATGGAGCCTTTGTGCTTCCACATCAGCCCTCTGGCTATGTCACATTTGTGGGCCTCCATCTTTGAACCCTCGAATTCATCTCCGCTTTGTACAACACAAGTGAAATTACCTGCAGGATTTATTGAAGGCTGTAGGCCTCACTCTCCATCTTTCTGGCTGTTTGATTGTTTTCCACGTGGTGTTGGACGAGACAGGAGTTGGGAATTCTGCGAAGTGAGTAATTCCAAGTAACTGCAGGAGACACAGAAATAGACAGATTCAGAAACTAAACTGACGTTGTGAGGATAAAAATATGGAATGGTACTGAGTCTCACGAAGATCTAGAAAATCGCAGTCTCCAATCCTGGCCTGTGCAACATCATCTTTCTGCGCTTTACTTGAGAGCGGAGAATTCTGTGGGCCCAGGATCTCAGAGCAGCTGCAGCAGAAAGTGGCAGACAGAGGCAGCAGCGACACCCACGCTGTGATGGATTCCACATGCAGGAATACTGGTCGATCCCAAAAGCATGCCAGAAGATTTCAGAATAAAACAACACTGTCAGAAAAAAGTGTTTATTTTATTAATGGGGGACTGGCATCAGTATTCAGGAAAAGTGATGTATCCTATTGTGATGGATTCCAGTGTCCTGGTCAATCATATGAATATGATTATGGATAGCGGTGTAAACTGACAGAGGTGAGGCAGGAGCAGGGGTCAGTAGGTGGATATTTCCAAAAACAGAGAAAGATTTAAACATTGGAATAACATGATCATGTGGCTGACGATAAGCAGAAAGGAACAGGAAGGGACAAGTTTAACGTTTAATAAAAATGTAAATTATACTTTCTCGACTTGAATGTGCAAAGCATCTGCAATAAGACAGGTGGGCATGAGTGGATGACTTGGATCTGATCACCAGGGAGACGAGGTTAACATGAATAAAAGGTGGGAAATAAATATTCTACAGTATTCTGGATTCCTGATCATGTACTGAGGATATATCTACCTTTATTGATGTTAAGATCTGCAGCACCACCTCCTCTGTAATATGGACTGCTTTCAAGACATCACTATTTATTTCCCCAAGTTCCCCAGCTTCCAAATCATGTTGAATTTCTGGTGAATGGTTATTGAGGATATTGAGAGTGAGGGTGTTAGTGACGGTAAAACCATTGGATATCAAGGGACAATTGTTAAATTGCTTCATAATGGAGATGATTTTGCCTGATATTTATTTGGTGTAAATCTTAAAAAAACACTTTTATATCTAAGTCAGGATATTGTCCAGATCTTTTTGCAAACGAACATGGGCGGCTTCAGGATTTGAGGAATCCGGAATGATGCTGGGCATTGTGATATCGTCGTTGGACATCCCTGTTTTTGAGGGAGGTTCATTCATGAAGCAGCTGAAGATGGCTGGGTCTAGGACAACCTGAGGAACTTCGCAGAGAAATCAGTCTTCTTGCTCATGATATGGTTTGAAGTTTCATGGACATGGATTTCAGCCCCTCAAAAGTCGTAGCAACATAGATTTAACCTTAAAAACTAGTCAAAAATGTTCAACTATTACTCAAATGTATATGGTATTTGTGCAGAGAATGATGTACTTTTACTCAAGAATCTTTTACTTGAAGTGAGATGCAACGTGCTCAGCTCATGATGAGCTGTGGGGATAATCTTGCTGGATAACTGCACCGACACCGAAAAGGTAGGAATTAGAAGCAGGAATACATTATTTAGTGCTGTCTTCCTCCGCCCCCCCCCCCCCCCCCCCCCCCCCCCCACCACCATGAATGAGATCTTCACTGAAACACCACAACATTATTTTCTGGCACTATACTGTAATATCTTTACTGGTTTGCATTTTCCACACTTTTATTCCTCCACACTTAGCTTGTATTAATCATTTATTGGATTTTTATGCTCACCTTGAAACTTGCATTCTCACTTTACATCATCAGCTAACTCGTAAATCGTACATGTGGTCACAAAGTTCAAACCATGCATGCTGATTGGGGATGGTTGGTGTGAAAAGGCTGGTCCTTTTGGAAACATTCTGGTCACAACACGCTAACCCGAGAATGGCCTACGTATTCCTATCATTTGTTTGCTGCCCATTAAACTATGCTGAATGATAACCAGATTGTTACCCATAGTTACATGCTGTCTGTCATATTGGATACCAAACCCTCACTATTTACATTGTCCTCATTCTGCCAGTTAATTCTTCCAAAGACGGAGCTCTATTGAGCTTGTGAAACAATGTTTGTCTTGATAAATTTGTTTTGACTCCATCCAATCAGACCATTTTATTTTTGAGCGTCCACTTACATCATCGTTTTCAATACATTCTGATATTTCACTGGGGTTGATGCCATACCAACAAAATAGAATCTGCAGGAATGATTCCAATGTTTCTAGAGTTGGGAAAGATAACCAGCAACATATGTAAGATTATGCACCATCACGCCAACAATAATCTGCCGATTCACAGATGCTGATCTTCAGAATTCCACGATTATATTATTTTCTCCAGTACTACAAGGCGTTTAGATTAGATTAGATTAGATTAGATTAGATTAGATTAGATTAGATTAGATTAGATTACGTACAGTGTGGAAACAGGCCCTTCGGCCCAACAAGTCCACACCGACCCGCCGAAGCGAAACCCACCCATACCCCTACACTTGCCCCTTTAACCTAACACTACGGGCAATTTAGCATGGCCAATTCACCTGACCCGCACATCTTTGTGACTGTGGGAGGAAACCGGAGCACCCGGAGGAAACCCACGCAGACACGGGGAGAATGTGCAAACTCCACACAGTCAGTCGCCTGAGTCGGGAATTGAACCCGGGTCTCTGGCGCTGTGAGGCAGCAGTGCTAACCACTGTGCCACCGTGCCGCCCACTGATATGGTTCCCAACGGTAGGTTCATTCATAAAGTCAGGAGCTATAGGATACAGGGAGATTTGGCTCTCTGGATTCAGATTTGGTTGGCTGACAGAAGGTAGAGAGTTTTTTGTGGATGGAAGATATGCTTCCTGGAGATCAGTGGTGAGTGGGCTCCCCCAGGGCTCTGTTCTTGGCCTCTGCTCTTTGTAGTTTTTATAAATGACCTGGATGAGGAGGTAGAGCGGTGGGTTAGTACATTTGCCAATGACGCAAAGGTTGGAGGTTCCGTTGATAGTATCGAGAGCTGTTGCAGGCTGCAGCACGACATTGACGGGATGCAGAGCTGGGTTAAGAAATGGCAGATGGAGTTCAACCTGGATGAATGCGAAGTGATGCATTTTGGAAGGTAGAACTTTATGCTGAATATAGGATTAAAGACAGGATTCTTGGCAGTGTGGAGGAACAGAGGGATCTTGGTGTTCAAGTGGGTAAATCCCTCAAAGTTGCCACCCAAGTGGATAGGGTTGTTAAGAAAACATATGCTGTTTTCGTTTCCATTAACGGGAATCGACTTTAAAAGCCGCGAGGTTTTGCTGCAGTTCTACAAAACCCTGGTGAGACCACACTTGGAATATTGCTTCCAGTTCTGGTCACACTATTATAGGAAAGATGCGGAGGCTTTGGCGAGGGTACAAAGAAGACCTAGCAGGATGGTACCTGGACTGGAGGGCTTGTCTTCCGAAGAGAGATTGACTAAACTCGGATTTTTCTCTCTGGAGTGGAGGAGGCAGAGTGGTGAGCTAATTGAGATATACAAGATAAGGAGAGGCATGGATAGACTCGATAGCCAGAGAATATTCCCTTGGCAGGATTGACTGGTACGAGGGGTCATAGTGTCACTGGCATGCTCCGCTGGGTTGTTACCTTGGCTTCCTTTGAATTCCCTGTCAAGTTGCAGCACGCAACTTCCCAAACCCCTGTCGTGAGCATATACCATTCCCTAATTGTTTCGACATGCCTGGCCATAGGGCCTAATTCTTTAAATTGATATCCCTTATTTACCAGTAAGGCTGCATGCAGTGCAGAGCCTGGTACACTCTACCAGTTTGGCAGGAATGGATTTCTCTCTATTTGAAGGATCACTTCCTGCTCTCCTAATAACATTGTTTCACTTCTCAAATTTTGTGGAGCACAGTCTTTCTACTGTCACTGTCTTTCTAACACCTCATCCTGAGACTCATGAAATATCACTGCATAGTCCAGCTCAGACTTAGGTGGTCTTGATTTAGTCAAATCGTAAACGCCACTGCTTCCCACATCCCTCAAATGCCTTGAATATCACTTGCTATATCCGCTATCCAATAAACATTAATATCTTTAACTTCTGGCATTATTAATGGTATATTGGCCTTTTCTACGACCAAGTCCTGCTACGAGCACTCCAAACTTACTTCGATCTGTCAGCCATGTTTATTTGAACTGTTTGTGAGTAATTATGAGACCATCTTCTTTGTTTCTCATTGAAGTGGGTTTGTGTATTTGCTGAGTTTGAAGGAATTGTGAAGGAGCAGAGGGAAATACTCATCCACAGTAAGTAAGGTAATAAGTAGAAACATGTTAGCATACCTTACATGCACATGACGTATATGTGCTGTGTGTTAGTGGTGAGGCTGGTTGGTGGGATAAACAGAGGGGAAGTTTAGCGATGATAAGTATGTTTCATGATACAAATATTCACAGGGTGATTGGCAGTGATGAAGATAATCTCAGGTTACAGATAGAAACAGACAAATTTGTCAATTGGGCATGTCAGTGGTAGATGAAATTTAACTTTGATACATGTGAGATGATGCTTCTTTCCAGAAGGCACAAGACAAGACAGTACTCAATGAGTGGTGGCATACTAGGAAGCTAAGAGGAAATAAAGATCCCTCAATGTGGCAGAAGTGGTTAATGGTTCAGTGAAAAAGATATCTTTACCAGCAGGGATTTTCTGTCGGTGCTCTGGAGGACTTTGGTTCAGTCACAATTGGAGTTTTGTGTGCAGTTCTGGTCACTGTACGATAAGAAGGATGTGATTGCATTAGACAGGGTGCACAAAGACATTCGTGAAAATGTTGCTGGGAGAGTAGCAGTTTAGTTGTGAAGACAGATTCTGGATAAGGTCGAGTTCCTATCTTACGAGTAGAGATAAGAGGATATAACTATGAGCGGCATGGATTGGGGACTCTAAAGCAGTATTTCCCCTCCTCTGAAGATCCAATAGCAATGTGGCCCATTTTTTTAGCTGAAAGGCTCGAGGTTTAAAGGGAAGATGACACCCAAAGGACGGTCGGTAGAGTTGAGAATCTTCAAAATCTTTAAAAAGTAGTTGAAAGACAATCAAGACAATGGAGTAAGTTTTGAAATGGGACTCGTGTATAATATAATTTTCGAGTTACAAACACGACGAATCGATGAGTCAAGTCTGTCCCATATGATGTTATCATTCAATGATTTGTAAGTTAACTTTCTGAATTAGTTTCTGTTTTTAGATTAGATTAGACGATTTACAGTGTGGAAAAAGGTCCTACAGCCCAACAAGTCCACACCGACCCTCCGAAGAGCAACCCACCTAAACCCATTCCAATGTATTTACCCCATTCACCTAACACTATGGGCAATTTAACATGGCAAATTCACATAAGTTGCACCTAACTAATTTTTGTCTTCGCTTTGAAGAAATATTAACTTGTGTACGTTCAAGCTGTTGTGATGGTTACTATGAACTTCTGGTTCTGATTCAGAGAATTCATTCACAGATAGATTTTGCCAAACGAGTTGAAAAAGTGAATTAAAAGGAAAGCAATAATATAACCATGTTGAATAGAACACCTCTCAACGAACTCTACAACGAGAGGCATTGAATGACCGAATAGCCTCAGCAACAACAAGTGCCCTCGGTGAAAAGAAGTGCAAAAAAATTATATTTGTGGGACTAATTGTGAGAGAAATAAAACAAGTCTTGTCGTTTGAAGACAACCTGCAATTCGCATTTGAGACCTAAGAAGATCCAATTAATTTAGAAATTGGGGGTATTCAAATTGACTTAGTGAAAAACATCATTAAAGTAAACCTGTAGGGAAAATCTGGTTCTTGAAAATGATTAAAACTTTAAAAGTGTCATCATAATTTCCCAACGGATATTCCACACAATATAAAGTGAAGTTTCTGAAACTGTGCTACCTCCAATTCGAAATAATGCTCCAATTTCAACAGATTAACAGCTGCAGCAAGGGAGAGTTAGTGCCACAAACAATAAAATGTATCTTCCAAGGCAACTGATCAAAAAAGTTTACTACACCATCATTGCTGTTGTAGGAGTTCCTGGTAAGTCTTGGAACCACTCATGTTGTACATTTCTCTGCATCTTCCAATTAGAATTATTCGGAATGTGGGTTCCTATTCAAAGAGGAACAAGTAACTCCAGTGTCCATGTGTTACTGGGAGCATCACTCAAAGTAAAATTATACTGAGTTTGGGTTACTAACTGGAGGGGAACAACTTACCCCAGTGACTTTGTGTACGTAGGAATATCTATGAATATAGAATGTAACTGTTTGTGGTGAACCGAATTCAAGTGAATCCCTGACTACGTTCATAACGGGGACCATAATTTGACTTTAAACGTGGAATGCTTCTTTCATAATACATTTCTAATTTCTGATGTGTTCACTGATGAAATTGTCATTGTAGATTGTGAATACGATTGAATGCAAATTAGATCAATCGTTGATGTCTATAGTTGGTACAAAGTTTGCAAAGTTAAATGTTCCATTGGGGGTACATATATGTGACTGATTCGCCCATCGAGAAAATAACAGAATAGCAAAGTCAATTCACTCATTTGTCCGATGGACACATAATGTTTACTTTAAAAATCTTTTGGACTGATTGATATTCCAGCATGGTTAGGGCAAGCCTGTATCATGGCTACTACATTTCTTTATCTTGATGTGAATAATGAAGGATCTGGACTAATACCTGTTGACACTATTTCGCACGTGCATCTGAAAAGATTTTGATTAACAATGTTTGAATCGGTTATTCATAATCTAAGCGCAGTTGATTTTTGAAGCGATCACTGCCCATTACTTTGTGATATGTATCCTCCTTGGGATGAAGAGGTTTTGTTACGAACGTTGCAACAGTTAGTTTTTAGGCAATATTATTAAAAAGCAAAATAACAATTTGATAGGAAAAAATTCTGATGCAATAAATAATGGGCATTTGCACTTGCAATATTATGGCTGTGATAAATAATTAAATTAGAGAGGATTACAGAAAAGAAAGAGAATACAATAAAGAATGTTGTATAATGAATCAGAAAATCGTGAACAAGGTTTTTGACTTCAGGCATATTGGTTAGTTTCTGCTAGCCGTCTGCATAATTCATGTTACTGGCAGAGCTCATAAATCTAATTTTCCAGGTAGAGAGGATTTGTCTTCTTTTCGTGTGATAATGATGAACGTTCTGACTCTGCCAGGTGTCCAACCTCATTCCACAACTCCAATTCTTGATCCACAGCTTCTGACCATTCAACATGACCATGTGTTAAACTCTAAAGTGCGACAAACTCCGGATGGTTTGACTTGCAATTACAAAATATTTATTCCATAATCAGATGTTACTATTTTTATAGTTTTTTTTTAATGAACTGAAATAAAATCTCCGGGCTCTTAACGTATAACTCATAAAATACACTGACAACAGAATGCCTTGAAGAAACTGGAGTCAATGCAATTACCACTCTTTTTATTATTGCACTGCCTACAGGTAAGATGGTTCTGGCAGTAAAATGGCAATCATCTCAGCTGTCATACATTGATGCACGAATTCTGCAAGGTCGTGTCCTTGGCCCCAAACTCTGCAGTTGTCTCACCAATGCCCTTCCCTCCACTTGTCATGTCCAAAGCGAAGATGTTCCCATACAATTACACCACGTTCAGCACAGTTTGCAACTCCTTGTATAATTTGTGTCCCAAAACTTCATGATAGCCATACAGCTTGGCATGGTAATTGTGAAAGAATATTCGCACTCCGCAAACACCAGACAATAATAATCTCAAGCAGTTCGAATCTACCAAACACCCATTGACCTACAATGCCATTACCACCCCTGAATGCACGATGAGCATCATAGAGTGGTACAACGGAAACACACACTTCAGTCCAACTTGTCCATGCCGACTAAGTCCTGCACTTCATAGAATCTACATCAGTGGAAACAGGCAGCTCAGTCCAACAAGTCTGCATCCGATCTCCCTACGTTATCCCCTGCATTTCCAATGCCTAACGCGCCTAACCAACACATCCCTGAACACCAGGGACAATTTAGCATACTCATACCACCTGACATGTGCATTTTTGGATTTTTGTTGGAAGTTGGTGCATCCGGCAGAAACTGACGTAAAACACGGGGAAATCGTGTTATCTCCACATCGACAGTTGCAGTGAGGCTGGAATCTAACCTGACTCCCTTGTACTGTGAGACAGCAGTGCAAACCACTGTGCCATCCAAAGCCCTCTATACTTTTCCTGTTCATGTACCTGCCCAAGTGCCTTTTAAATATTACATCTGTACCGGTATTTATCAATTCCTGCGGCAGTTCGTTACAAAACTAAACCACCTTCTGTGTGAAACAGTTGCCCATCAAGAGTCTCCGATTCGTTGTTTTACTGATTCTGTGTTTTTTGTGAGTGTTTTGTTATGGGAAATTACAGCTAGATAGAATAAACTGTAAAGCAAAATAAATAACTTCTCCCGACCCACCCCTCCCCCGCCCCCCAAAAGACATATTGAGTACCTGGTCGAGTTTCTGAGATTAATTTTCTGCCCATGTGATTCTGTTTGTCTTTTGAAAGTGCAAGTTATTTCACTTGACAGAAGCTACTGTAGTGGTTCTCATGTCATTGTACTGAAAAAAAAGAAACATGAGTTCTAAAATTCAACATGTATCGAGAAAACTTAATTAATCTTTTTTTAATCTATTTTCTTCCTTTTTTTTCATCTTACAGTTAGCCTGGTGGCAATTGCATTCTTATCTCGGAGCAAGTGTGGCCTTTCAACATGTTCCACTCGCTACCTCGTAGCCATGGCAGTGTCTGATCTACTGTTCATTATTTTTGATATCATATTTGATGAGTTTGTTTACTATTATTATCCGGTCTCTTTTCTGGACATCACTCCTGTTTGTAGTGTTCTCCACGTCCTGAGCTGCTTTACTGTTGATTGTTCTGTCTGGTTCACTGTTGCTTTTACATTTGATCGATTTGTAGCCATTTGTATTCATCAGATGAAATCTCAGTATTGCACAGCGAAAACAGCAATGAGAGTTCTGGCAACGATCTGCATTTTCTTCTCTTTAAAGAATATTCCCAACTACTTCATATTTGAATCCGGAAGGATCATTAGAAACATTCCATGGTACTGTTACACAAGAGACAGTTATTATGACAATGTACATTGGGTGAGTTTTACATATATTGAAATATTTTTAACACCATTTCTCCCATTCATTTTTATTCTCTTTCTCAACATTCTGACCGTCAGGCACATCTTTGAGGCAGTTAAGGCACGTAAAGGACTGAGGGGTCAGAGAAAAACAGAGAATGACCCAGAGATAGACAGCAGAAAGAAATCTGTGATTTTACTATTTGCCATATCCGCCAATTTTATCCTTCTCTGGTTTGTGTATATTTTATATATGTTCTATCTTGGTGATTATGTGGATGATTTTTATCTCTTTGAACAAGTTGCATACATGCTGCGGAACCTTAGTTGCTGCACAAATGCATTTATTTATGTGGTGACACAGAAAAAATTTAGAGACCAGTTAAAGTATGCCGTGAAATATCCAGTTATAAAAACAATTCAATTGATGAATAAATCCAAGTGACTGAGAGCCAACATGAGATGCAGCAGATAATGGAACGAGGTGTCCACGTGAGGAATGGACGAAGGGGAAAAAAAGGAGTAGCAACAGGATTTTGTTGTTTTTTCCAATGAGAAAGAAATGACCCCATCCCAGGAGCAACACGGAAGAGACAAGAGGAACAAAGTCAAAGTAAACTGCTAATAGCAATGAGCAGCAGAATATAGAAAGCTAAACAACAAAGCCCAAACCGAAAGAGGAATGATTCATGCCTCAGAAAAAAAAATCTCCCAAACAATCACTGCACAGCAAGTGAAGCAGGCACAAAAATAAACTATCTGGTAAATGTATCATCGCTTATTGCAAGCCTGAGTGGGGAACTCTTTCTCACAGAACTCTCGGATCCACACATCTGGACAAATTGCAAAAACACAAGAAGCTTCCAATTAAAATGATTAAATAGCATACTGTATAAAATATGTTTTTAAATCATAAATGTGTTTCCATGGATACTTTGTTTCCATTCAGTTCCCCCGGCTTGATCCAGATATCAGTTCCTTCCTTTGTTTATTTTTCTCATCATCCATGTAATCTGAGACAGAGGACAGGAGAAAATGTTGCTGTATGATCTAATACTTTTTTTCTTTCGGTATTTAGGTATTAGAGGTCATTTCCTCAAATTCCAGGAACAGCAATTACTGTTTTCTAAGCTGTTGCGTTGTTTTGGAAATTTTGGGGAAAAGAAGGATTAGAATAAAAATGACACTATTTTTTTTAAAAAAAGAGAGAGACAATGGCAAGAACCTCGTGCTCAAAGTATTAAAGGAGAAAGAAACCGACACAACTGTTTTACACAGCTGCTACAGGGAAGTATCTTTGGACATCGAAGTGTGTCTATGAAAAAATAAGCAACAGTCAAATTCCAAGATGAACTTGAAGGAATCTGCGAGAGAGAGCTCGCAGTACAGGAGCAGCTAAGTGCTTAGTTTTAAAAATATTTTAAGTGGAACCTTACAGCCCTTTTTTTGGAAGTCTGCAATAGTGAATGGAGTGGGTTCTTTGTATTGAGTTCTGCCTCTTGATCAAATTTAAAAATGCAAAATATTGATACTGAATTTGCCTGGAGCAGTGCTTTATTGGAGCAGTTAGACTGTGCTATTTCTTGCACTTATAGATTGCTCAGGTGCAAAGATTGCCTTTAGGAGAGTAATGTCCCCTTCCTCTACGATGTGAGGGGTTAGGGAGAGTTTCCATGCTATTGTTGAGTATGTTGGCAGTAAGATTGTTTGGTTTTGAATTCAATAACATTATTTTGATCAGCTGGAACGGCAGTTAGAGGCAGTGAAGAATTTACAGGAGCATAGCAGTTATAGGAAGGGAGAAAATCCGCAGATACAGTCATGTAGATGGGTTACGTCTATTAAAGTTAGGAAGAAGAGGCAGGTAGTGCTGGAGTTTCTGTGGCTATTCCCATCTCAAACAAGTATGCTGCTTGGGATGTACATGAGATGGATCTCAGATGAATGTAGCACCAGCAGTCAAGTTTCTGTCACCAGGTCAGTCTTTAATGAAACGTAGAATGTCAGGTTCCAAGCGATTGGTTGTGAGAGGAACCTCTAAATTCAGAGATACAAACATTCTGCAGGGGACCGCGCGAATGGCTTGTTGCCTCCACGGTGCCAGGATCAAGAATATCTCGGACAGGGTGTACAATGCGCTCAAAGGTAAAGACAATGACTGCAGATGCTGGAAATTAGATTCTGGAATACCGTGGTGCTGTAAAAGCGCAGCAGTTCAGGCAACATCCGAGGAGCAGTGAAATCGACGTTTCGGGCAAAAGCCCTTCATCAGGAATACAGGCAGTGTGCCTGAAGGGTGGAGACATAAATGAGAGGAGGGTGGGGTGGGGATAAAGTACCATAGAGTACAATAGGTGAGTGGGTGGGGGTGGGAATGAAGGTGACAGGTCAGAGAGGAGGGGGGGAGTGGACAGGTGGAAAAGAAGATAGACCGGTCGCACAGGTCACAGGGACGGTGCTGAGCTGGAAGTTGGGAACTGGGGTGAGGTGGGTGAAAGGGAAATGAGAAAACTGATGAAGTCCACATTGATGTCCTGGGGTTGAAGTGTTCCGAGGCGGAAGATGAGGCGTTCTTCCTCCAAGCGTCGGGTAGTGAGTGGGGGTGGGGTGCGGTGAAGGAGGCTCAGGACCTCCTTGTCCTCGACTGAGTGGGAGGGGGAGTTGAAATGTTGGTCCACAGCGCGGTATGGTTGGTTTGTGCGGGTGTCCCAGAGATGTTCCCTGAAGCAGAGCGCTAAAAAAGAAAGCAGGTGAACCCTAAGGCATCGTAAGAAAATGAAGCAAAAGAGGACAGGGAATGTCAATTTTGATAAGGGATAGCATTACATCCAAAGATAGACCTAAGACGAACTAGTACGGAACATGAGAATTCATTGGCGGATCAAGGAAACCCTGAGGCTTTCTATAGCATCATCACGAATAAAAGAATGAATAGAGTAAGATTAGGGCTAATGTAGCATAGTAGTGCAAAGTGGTGTGTGGAGTCAGAGGAGATAGATTAAGCTCTAAATAAACATGTTTCGTCAGTATTCACACGAGAAAAAGACAATGTGTGCGAGGATAATACTGAAATACAAGCTACTAGACCAGATGGGATTGCGGTGCATAAGGAGGAGGTGTTAGCAGTTCTGGAAACTATGAAAATAGATAAGTCCCCTGTGCTGGATAGGATTTATCCTAGGATTCTCAGGGAAGTCAGGAGGAGATTGCTCAGACTTTGGGTTTGATTTTTATATCGTCGTTGCCTCCAGGACTCGTGCCAGAAGACTGGAAGATAGCATATGTTGTTGCCTTGTTCAAAAAGGGGAGTAGAGACAACCTTGGAAATTATAGACCAGTGAGCCTTACTTTGGTTGTCAACAAGTTTTGGAAAGGGTTGTGAGAGACAGGATTTATAATCATCGAGAGACGAATAAGTTCATAAGGGATATTTAACACGGTTTTGTGAAGGGTAGGTCGTGCCTCACGAGCTTTAGTGAGTTCTTTGAGAAGGTGACCAAGCAGGTGGATGGTGGTAAAGCGGTTGATATCGTAGACATGAATTTCAGGAAAGTGTTTGATAAGTTTCCCCACTGTCAGCTATTGCACAAATACGGAGACATGGGATTGAGGGTGATTTAGCAGTTTGGTTGAGAAATTAGCTAGCTTAAAGCAGACAGAAGGTGACGGTTGATGGGAAATATTCATCCTGGAGTTTGGTTATTAGTGGCGTTCTGCAAGGATCTGCTTTCGGGCCACTGTTTTTCATTTTTACAAATGGCGTGAATGAGAGCATCGAAGTGTGGGTTAGTAAATTTGCGGATGACACTAAGGTTGGTCGAATTGTGAATAATGGTGAAGGATGTTGTATTTTACAGAGAGATATAGATAAGCTGCATAGCTGGGCAGACAGTTGGCAAATGAAGTTTAGTGTGGAAAAGTGTGAGGTGATTCACTTTGGAAGAAGTAACAGGAATACAGAGTACTGGGCTAATGGTAAGATTCTTGGTAGTGAAGATGAGAAGAGAGAATTTGGTGAAAGGTACTTAAGATCCTTGAAAATTACCGCCAAGTTTGATAGGGGAGTAAGAAGGCAGACAGTTTGTTAGCTGTTACTGATCAAGGCATTGAGTTTCGGGTCCAGGACATCTTGCTGCAGCATTAAAAAAACAACACTGGTACAACACCTTTGGAGTATTGCGTACAGTTCTGGTCACCGCATTATAGGAAGGATGTGTATGCTTTGGAAATGTTTCAGAGTGGATTTGCCAGGATGTCGCCAGTTGTGGAGGGAAGGTATTACGTGAAATGGCTGAGAGATCTGAGGGTGTTTTCATTGCAGAGAAAAAGATTGAGAGGCGACCAAATTGATACATATAAGGCAATCAGACATTTCGCTAAGTTGGACAGTGAGATCCTATTTCCTCTGATGTTAATGGCTAGCACGAGGAGATGTAGCTTTAATTTGAAGGGTTGTAGATATAGGACGAACATCAGAGGTAGTTTCTTTACTCAGAGAGTAGTAGTGGTGTGGAACGCACTGCCTGCAACAGTGGTGGACTCGCCAACTTTAAGGGCATTTACATTGTCTTTGGAATAGGCATATGGAAGAGAATGGAATACAGTAGGTGAGATGGGCTTCAGGGTGATTCCTCAGGTCGGGGCCACATCGACGGACAAAGAGAACGTAACGTTTGATGTTCTATGTACCGAAGGAGGATGCACTTGGTAACACATCCAGGGATGTGGAGCGGGAACTTAGAAAGGAATGATTACCTTATCGGGATTGTACTATACACCCTACAATAATCAACTGGAAATTGATAAACAATCTTGCAAAAGGATCGTAGTTATCGGTAAGAATAATACAATGGTAATGGTAGGGGATTTTAACCTTGCAAACATAAACTAAAATTGCCATAGTTTTAAGGGTTGAGACGGAAAGGAATTTGTCAAGTGTGTGTAAGAAAACGTTCGAATAAATTATGTGGATGTCCCGACTAGAGACAGTGAATAATTTTACTTACTCTTGGGAAACTATGTAGAGCAGGTCACTGAGGAGTCAGTGAGGGAGCACGTTGGGCCAGAGGCCATAACTCTATTGTTTTAAAACAGTGATGGGAAAATATAGACCAGTTCTAAAACTTAATGTTCTAAAGTGGAGGAACGCCAATTTTGAAGGTATTAGGAAAGAATATTCCGAAGCTGATTGGGGGTGAATGTTCCCAGGAAAGCAACAGTTGGAAAATGAGAAACCTTCAAAAATGGGATAATAAGAATCCAGAGAAAGCATGTTCCTGTTAGGGTGAAGGACATTGCTAGACTCAAAAGGGAATACTGGATCACTGGAGAAATTGAGGTTGTGGTTAAGAAAAAGAAGGAAGCATATGTCAGGTATCGACAGCAGAGATCAAGTGAATCATTAGCAGAGTATAAATGTAGTCGGAATATACTTGAGAGGCGAATCAGGAGTGTGAAAACGGGACACGAGATAACTTTGGCAAATAGGGTTAATGAGAATCCAAATGCATGTCATAAATGAAAGAAGGACAAAAGGCTAACTAAACGAGAGAGTAGGTTCCCTTAAACGTCAGCAATGCAGCCGATGAATGGAGCAGCAGGGGGTGGGGATATTCGAAACGAGTATTTTGCATTAGTGTTTACTATGAAGAAGAAAATTGAAGGTGGGGAAATCGATGGTGTTATCTTGAAAAATGTCCATATGAGAAGGGAGCAGGTGCTGGATGTCTTAAAATGCAAAAAGGTGGATAAATCCCAGGACTTTATCAGGTAAAGTCTCGATCTCTGTGGGAAGCTGGAGAAATGATTGCTGTGCACTTTGCTGAGATCTTTGCTTCATCAGTCGTCAGAGGTGACGTGCCACATGATGTGTCACTATTTCAGAAAGGTAGGAAGGAACTGCAGACCAAAAAAAGTCTAATATCAGTGATGGGATAGTTTTTGGAATGCAAGTATTTGGAATGACAAAGATTGATTAGGGATAGTCAACACTGCGTAATGCTTGAGAAGTCATGTCTCACGAACTTGATTGAATTTTTAAAAGAAGTAACGGAAGATGAATGATGAGGGCAGAATGGTGGACGTGATCTTTGGGGTATTTCGTAATGCATTGGCAAGATTTCATGTTGCAGAGTGGTTAGCCTGGTTAGATCACATGGAATATAGGGATAACTGGCTATTTCGATCCCGAACTGGCTCCAAGGTAAATGAGTGGTGGTGGTGTTGGTTGGTTGTTTTCCAGGCTGGAGCTTCATAGTTTCTTGAAAGTGTATTTTCAGGTAGATGGGATAGAGAAGAAGGCGTTTCGTTTGCTTGCCTTTACTTTTCAGTGCATTGAGAATAAGAGTTGTGACGTCCCATTGCGGCTGTACAGGATATTGGTTCGGCCAATTTATGAATATTACATGGAATTCTGGTCTCCCTCCTTTAAGAAGGATGTAATGAAACTTGAAAACGTTCAGACAAGATTCGCAATAATGTCGTCATTTGAGGGTTTGAGGTATACTGAACCACTGAACTGCCTGGGGCGGTTTTCCCTGTAACGATTGTCACAGAGGAGGGGGCATTTGTTTTTTATTTATAAAATCATGAGGGTCTTGGAGATGGTAATTAAGATCGTATTTTCCATGGGCTGGGGGAATCCAGAAATAGAGGCAATGGCTTTAGGCTGAGGGGCAGGAATTCATAGGGACTTAACGGGTAATGTTTTTTACGCAGTACATGATGTGTATATGGAATGAGCTGCCAGAGGAAGTGGCGAAGGCTGGCACATTTGGAACGTTTATTGAACGTCTGGATGGGTATATAACCAGGAAGGGTTTCGAGGCAAATGGGCCAAATGGGACTAAATGGACCTGGGATAACTGGTCAGCATGGATGAGCGTCTGTTTCCATGTTGGACAACACTACGAGACACCAATAAGAGCATGGCTGAACTGTGATCTAACCCCTCATTCCTTCCTTTGTCCCTTACCTGCAACATCTTCGTCCTCAGTTCGATTTCAAATAGTAACACACTTCCCGTTGTGTTATGGAATACACATGGTCGTCGTACTCATCCCTTGTGGCATGTCCTGCTACCGAGCATAGCATCTGATTTCAGGTCAGTATGCAGTACAGAAGCCACTTAGGGCTGGGGGGAGGTGTGTCTTGAATACATAAAATCGTTGATATCATCGATGAAATTCCAGTCTCTAACGCCGTATTAATTACACATTTGAATATTACATTGTGAGTTGGAATAGAGAAAGCTGAATTTTATTTTCTGTCACATTCTGTTCTTCAGTCAACATTATTTTTGGAGTGTTTCTGTTCCGTGAGGCAGAACACTCCCAACTTCTCAAGGGCTGATAAGAATGGGGGAATAAATGCTGAACCCAGCCAATGATGCCCACATCCCATTACCGAATGAAAAAACATTCCCTTTGAGTTCCCCATCACTCACTGCCTCTGCAGACAAAGCAAAACATCCTCACTTCCCTAGTCCAACGGCTTGATGACATTGGCAAAACATTCTAAAATTTGGTGTCACTATCCCATAACATCACTCTGATTTGTGCACAACAAAATGGAAAATAATTGTTAATACTTAATAGATTGTGTAGTAAAGGGGTACTAGCTCCAACAACGCAGGGCTCGGGTCTCTTACTCGATTTCTCACTCACACAGGCACACAGAGATACACACACACACACACACACACACACACACACACACACACACACACACACACACACACACACACACACACACACACACACACACACACACACACACACACACACACACACACACACACACACACACACACATTATATCTATGTGAAACAATCCCTGAATGTCAGATTAACGCCGGACATCCACACACCTGGGTCAGGCTCAAGACACACCTCCCCCCGGCACTGAGTGTCTTCTGTACTGCATACTGACCTGAAATCAGATGCTGTGCTCGGTAGCAGGACATGCCACAAGGGATGAGGACGACGACCATGTGTATCTTCAGAACAGCAATCTAACAGGGAATCAGAACATAACAGTGAGAAGCAAATAAAGAACTTGGTGTTGAATTTGTAGAGTACTTCAGATCTTGATATGTGTGTGTACATGTCTGTGCGGCCTGGCATTGTGTTTGTCTCTGTCTGTGCATCTGAATATAAGATAATGAGAGTTGAGAGTGAATTTAACTCAGCACCTCTTGTCAGATTGTACATGCCTTAAAAACATGTATTGGGATTTCAGCTGTATAAAACTCCATGCTTTACCTGTCTGGGGATTGTGTGGAGCGGTGTTTCCTCTGCATGTAACCCTGTTCTGGCCATCCTGTGGGGGTTGTTGGGGATACATTAAAGATAGCCTTACAGTATATCCAACTCGATCCTGTCCCTAATCAGAAAGTGTTTGATGGGGACAGTGCAGTGGGATGTTAACTTTGGAACATAAGAACTATGCTAAGCCATTCCGCCCTTATGCCTGATCTATCATTCGACGTGGTCATGGCTGATGTGTCCCTTCACTCCATGTTCCTCCCTTTGGCCCACACCCCTCATGAACTTCACTGACTGAAAACATATCTGTCCGAGATTTAAACTGAACAGCAGACCCGACATCTTCGCTGTTTATGGTAGAGGATTCCAAATCTCTCTCACGCCTTGTGTCTCAAAGCACTTCTTAAATCTCTCCTGAGGTCTCTGAGCATTCAGTCTCAGGCTCTGCTCCATCTCGTTCCACAATCTGCAACCAGTCGGCATTCTTTATCTTGGTGGAACATGTCTCATCCAGTTGATATCTTGACGGCTTTGATTAGATCTCCCCTGAGTCTTTTCAATTTGAGCGGAAACATTTGTACAATCTCTCCTCAGAATTTATCCCCTCAAGTCCAGGATCATTTTTGCTTCTAACAGTTTCTTCCCGTTCCCCCAATCTATCAATATCTCTGTGTAATTTGGAGGGAGCATCTGCATGTTTGCAATGCTGCTTATATTTAATCCTATCCCAGTGCTCTGCCTCGTATTATCGAATCAGTGTAGAAAGCGCTTTACTCTGCATTGAACACTGTGCTGCACCTGTCCAGGGAGTGTTTAATAGGGGTAGTATAGAGGGTTCTTCACTTTGCATCTGACTTCATTCTCCACATGTTTTGGTGAGGTCTGGATTGAAAATGTGAGAGGGACACATACTCTGATTTAACCCAGTGATGTTGCTGCCCTGAGTGTATTTGATGGGCTCAGGATGGGGGAAGTCGGAAATTTTATCAATATCTAACACACGCTGAAAGTGGCCTGGGAATTTCAACAGCTGCAGAGGAGAGAGAAATCTATTCTCTATGTAATCCCATTCTCGACTTGCACTGGGTTAAATATGGCGAGTCTGGTGAATTGTTAGGAGAACTGAAACAATGTGACATGTGAATTGATGCTTTATGAATGTTACACCGAAGACAAGATAAAATAAACGATCATATGTTAATTTGGTAGCAGAAACACAGAAAGCTTCTGTTGTGTTACATGTCTCCAAATTTAAGTCTGGGCCAAAAATACTGTCACAATGTGCAATGAATCAAAAGCTGATTTCAGTCCCATATTAATGTATCATCACAATATGAATTTTCGTTACAGAGGTAGTAAATGGAGGAGTTTTTTGAAGGTGATTAAAATGCAAATTCTAGAGACTTCTTGCAGTGAATCCCTGAGACAATGTCACATTTCCCCAGTTTTGTCTTACTTTCCAGCACCAAATATCTGCGCGACACAAATATGCCAAAACTGATATAGTTCACCCACTGAATAGCACGTGTACAGACTTGTTCAGCTCCTGATGATGGGCTTTTGCCCGAAACGCCGATTTTCCTGCTCCACAGATGCTGCCTGCCATGCTGTGCTTTTCCAGCACCACTAATTCAGATTTGTTCAGTATCTGTCGCAAAGTTTGAATTCTGTAGAGCGAGGCCCCATCCGAAGTATTTCTCAAATGCCACGCAGACCATCTTATGTAAAGATGAGACGTGAAGGCTCAGCTAGGGCGCGTGAGAGTAACAAGGCAGCCAGGAAGGACATAAAGAGAGAGCTGAGAAGATCCAGGAGGGGACATAAGAAGTCTTTGGCAGGTAAGATCAAGGAAACCCGAAAGCATTCTAATGAATACCAGGAGCAAAAGACTGACTTCATTAAGATCTGGGTCATTCAAGGGCAGAGCATGGAACAGTAGAACAGAGAGTGCAGTGCAAGGCATTCGGCCCTCGATGTTGTGCCGACCTGTGGAACCAATCTATAGCCTTTCCATTCTCAACTATTTCATTTTCATCCGTATGTGTATCCAATGACCATTTAAAGATGGCGAGTCTACACCTATTTCCGGCAGTGTGTTCCACGCACCTACTATTCTCTGAGTAAAGAAACTACATCTGTCACCAGTCTTATACCTATCATCCCTCAGTTTAAATTTATGTCCCCTCGTGCGAGCCATCACCATCTGAGGAAAAATGCTCTCACTGTCCACACTATCTAACCCTCTGATTTTCTTATATGTTTCAATTAAGTCACCTCTCAAACGTCTTCTCTCTAACTAAGACAGCTTCAATTCCCTCAGACTTTCATCATTAGACATTGCCTCCATACCAGGCAGCACCCTCATAAATCTCCCCTTAAACCTTTCCAAAGCTTCCATATTCTTCCAATAATGTAGTGCCCAGAACTGTACGCACTACTCCAAGTGTGGCTGCGCCAGAGTTTTGTACAGGTGCAGCATGACCTCGATGTTCTGAAACTCAATCCCTGTACCAATAAAAGCTAATACACCGAATGCCTTCTTAACAGCCCTATCAACCTGGGTTGCAACTTTCAGGGATCTATGTACGTAGACAACAAGATCTCTATACTCATTTATGCTCACCAAGAATCTTACCATGCGCCCAGTTCTCTTTATTACCATTTCTCCTTCCAAAGCGAATTATCTCACACTTTTCCACATTAAACTTCATTTGCCACCTCTCAGCTCAGCTCTGGAGATTAGCTATGTCCCTCTGTAACCTGCAACATCATTCGGCACAGTCCACAACTCCACTGATCTGAGTTTCATCCGAAAATTTACAAACTCTTTCTGCTACACACTCACCTCGGTCATTTATAAAAATAACAAAGCACAATGTCCCCAAAACAGATTATTGTGGTACACTACGAATAACTGTACTCCAGAATGAAAATTTTCTATCAACCACCACCCTCTTCCCTCTTTGAGCTAGCTAATTTCTGTTCCAAACCCATTAAATTAACTTTAACCCCTTGCCTCCGTATTTTTTATAATAGCCTACCATTGGGAAAGTCATCAAACGCCTTACTGAAATCCATATGCACCACATCAACGGCTTTACCGTCATCCACCTGTTTGGTCCCCATTTGAAAGAGCTCAATAAGGTTTGTGAGGCACGAACTACCCTTCACAAAACCATGTTGACTATCACTAATGAGATTTATTCTCTCTTGATGGTTCGATATCCTATCTCTCATAACCTTTCCAATATTTTAACTATTTTAGCCAAAGTAAGGCTCACTGGTCTATGATTACCAGGGTTGTCTCTTCTCACCTTTTTGAATAAGTGAACCGTATATCCTATCTTCCAGCCTTCTTGCACTAGTCCTGTAGATAATAACGACATGAAGATCAAAGCAAAAGGCTCTGCAATCTCCTCCCTAACTTCCCAGAGAATTCTATGATAAATCCCAACCAGCCCAGGGGAGTGCTCTATCGTCACACTTTCCACAATTGTTAACACCTCCTCCTTGTGAACCTCAATCTCGTCTAGTCTAATATCTTGTATCTGAGTATTCTCCTCGACAACATTGTCTTTTCTGAGTGGGGATGCTGACGAAAATTATTCATTTCGCGCTTTCCTGTGACTCCACTCACAACTTCCTACAACTATACATGATTGTCCCTAATCTTTCTGTCGTCATACCTTTATTCCTGATATCCGTATAGAAAGCTTTCAGGTTTCCCTTGATCTTATCTGCCAACCACTTGTTACGCCCCCTTCTGGCTCGTCATAGCTCTGTCACTGAGACCTTACCTTGCATAACTTGTAATTCACAAATGCCCTTACTGAGCCTTCACGTCTGATCCTAATATAAATTTACTTCTTCCTCTTGTGAAGAGATTCAACATCTTTAGTAAACCACGGCTCCCTGGCTCGACCACCGCCCTACCTGACAGGTGCACATTTATCAAGGTTACGCAATATCTGTTCATTGAATAAGCTCCACATTTCAACTGTGCCAATCCCCTGCAGCTTCCTTCCCCATCCTCTGCATCCTAAATTTAGCCTAATCACATCATAATTCTCTTTCCCCAACAATAACTCTTGCCTGGCTTTCACGCAACCACATTGTGATCATTTTCCTCAAAATACTCACTTACCTGAAAATCTGGCACCTGAAGTGGTTCGTTACCTTGTACCAAATCCAACGCAGCCTCTGCCCATGTTAGCTTTTCTACATACTGTATCAGGAAACCACCCTGAACACACTGGACAAAAACTGACCCACCTGTATTCCATCAATGTTATTTTCAATCTAGATTTCGAAAGTTGAACTCCCCCATAACAACTACACTGTCACTTTTGCTCCTATCCATAATTATCTTTGCTCTCTTCTCCTCTACGTCTCTGGAATTATTTGGAAGCCTATAGAAAACAGCCAATCGTGTACCTTCTCATTTCCTGCTTCTAAACTCAGTCCATATTACCTCAATAGACGAGTTCTCAAACGTTCTTTCTATCAATGTAATACTATCCTTGACTAACAATGCGACACCTCCCCCTCTTTTACCATCTTCTCTGTTCTTACTGAAACATCTAAATCCCGGAACCTGAAACAACCATTCTTAATCCTGCTCAATCCATTTTTCTGAAATCGCCACAATATCGAATTCACAGGTACCAACCCATGCTGCAAGTTCACCCACTTTATTCCAGATGTTTGTGGAATTTATGTAGACACATATGCTTATCCTATATATAAAACCCCAGATCCCCTCAGTTAGATTGTGCACAGTTACTCACTCACCAGTATGTATTGCCTATGTTTAAAACACCAGATCCACTCGATTGGGTTACACACTGTAAATCACTCTCCGGTACTCGTTATCCTCCATCTATACACCAGATGGCCTCGATTAGATCACATATTGTACCTCACTCCCCAATATATATTATCCCGTGTATAAAACCTCAGATCACTTCAATTTGATTGCACACTGTGCATCACTTCTCCGTTTATGTTCTAACATGTATTAAAAACTCACGATCCCTTCGATCAGATTAAAGACTCTAACTCATTCTCCGTTATATGATACCATTTATATAAAGCCCAAGATCCCCTCAATAATATTACACACTGTAACCCACTCCCTGGTGTGTGTTATCCAATAATTATAAAACTACAGATCTCCTCGATAACATTATACACTTTGACCCACTCCCCAGTGTGTGTTATCCTATATATAAAACCACAGAATTCTTCGATAAGATTACATTCCATAACTCACACGGCGGTTTGTTATACTCCCATTCAAAACACAATGGCCTGGTGAAAAATGTCAATGTGTCACTTTTCCTCCCCCTCACATCCTTTGTTATTGAAAATCTAGATGAAATCTAAATGAGTGAAAGTTCTGAGATTGTGCACGAGAGAGAGAGATTCCGTATGAGAGAGACAGTGAGAATGTGCATGGCAGAGTGTAAGAATGTGTATGAGAGAGATTATGTATATGTCAGAGAGAGCGTGAGAATGCATATGAGAGAGATATTGAGATTGTGCAGGAGAGAGAGAGACGTAGTGAGATTGTGTATGAGAGAATGTGGGATTGTGTGTGAGAGAGCAAGATTGTGTATGAATGAGAGAGATTGGGATTGTGTATGACAGAGAGAATGTGCATGAGGGAGAGAGTTGGATTGTGCATGAGAGACAGTGATTAAGCATGAGACAGAGTGAGATTGTGTATGAGAGATACAGTGATAGTGTGTATAAGAAAAGATGGGACAAATGTGTCAAAAGCGGTCTTGAAGTTTGATGACAGAATCACACCATTTGTGATTTGCGTAAAAGGATAGGATAATAGTGTTGAATACTGAATAAGTACTGAAGTAAAGGAGGAGCTAACACAATAATGCAGGTCTATGATAGCACGCACACACGCACAATCACTCACACACAGATGCACACTGGCTCACAGTTAAACAGGGACATGGAAAGGCAAACTGATATTGGGATTTTAAAAGGAAAGTTCCATTAAACGATCAAGAGGTGTCATTTTAAAACAGGATATTTAAACAAATGGGTTAGGTTCAAGACGCTGAAAGGCTCCTGTCTCACACTTCGGATAGGAATCAGATGGTGTTTTTGGTAGCAGGACGTGGCACATGGGATTAGGTTGACTTTACATGCGGATTTTCAGAAACAGGAATCTAATCGGGAATCAGAACAGAACAAAGAGAATCAAACAAAAGACTTAGTTTTGCATCTGTAAAGTAGTTCTTTTGATGTTGAGAAGGCTTGCATCATGGTCAAGAAGGAAGGGGCATGTGCGTGGGGGCGAATGTGTGCGTGTGCAAGAGTGAGTGTGGGTGTGTGTATATGTGAGAGAAATACAGAGAGCGAGTTTGAGCGTCTCTGTGTGTGACAGTGTCCATGTAAGAGAATGTGTTGTGATAGAGAGATTGTGAGTGTGTGTGAGACTGTGTGAGTGTGTGCGTGTGTATGTACGTGCAAATGTGTGCATATGGGAGATATGTATGATAGAGTATGTATAAGAGAGTGGGAGCGTGAGTGTGTGTGAGAAAGACTGTATGTGAGAGTGCGTGAGTGTATAGTGTGTGAAGGTGTGAGAGTGAAATTGTGACATAATGTGTGAGACAGTGTGAGAGACTGTGCAGCGCGTGTGTGAGAGTGTGTCAGCCTGCCTGTATAGAGCATAGAATATAGAACAATGAACAATACAGCACAGAGCAGGCCCTTCAGCCCACAATGTTGTGCCGACCACTGATCCTCATGTATGCAACCTCAAATGACTGTGACCATATGCATGTCCAGTAGTCTCTTAAATGTCCCCAATGACCTTGCTTCCACAGCTGTTGCTGGTAACGCATTCTATGCTCTCACAACTCTGTGTAAAGAACCCGCCTCTGACATCCCCTCTGTACTTTCCTCCAACCAGCTTAAAACTATGACCCGTCGTGTTAGCCATTTCTGGCTTGGGAAATAGTCTCTTGCTATCGACTCTATCTATGCCTCTCATTATCTTGTATACCTCAGTTGGGTCCCTTCTCCTCCTTTTCTCCAATGAAAAAAGTCCGTGCTCAGTCAACTTCTCTTCATAAGATAAGCCCTCCAGTCCAGGCAGCATCCTGGTAAACCTCCTCTGAACCCTCTCCAAAGCATCCACACCTTTCCTATAATAGGGCGACCAGAACTGGACGCAGTATTCCAAGTGCGGTCTAACCAAACTTTTATAGAGCTGCAACAAGATCTCACGACTCTTAAACTTAATCCCCCTGTTAATGAAAGCCAAAACATGATACGCTTTCTTAATAACCCTGTCCACTTGGGTGGCCATTTTAAGGGATCTATGTACCTGCACGCCAAGATCCCTCTGTTCCTCTACACTGCCAAGAATCCTATCCTTAATCCTGTACATAGCTTTCAAATGCGACCTTCCAAAATGCATCACCTCGCATTTATCCAGGTTTAACTCAATCTGCCACCTCTCAGCCCATCTCTGCATCCTGTCAATGTCCCGCTGCAGCCTGCAACAGCCCTCTATACTGTCAACGACACCTCCAACCTTTGTGTCGTCTGCAAACTTGCTGACCCATCCTTCAATCCCCTCATCCAAATCATTAATAAAAGTTACAAACAGTAGAGGCCCAAGGACAGAGCTCTGTGGAACACCACTCACCACAGACTTCCAGGCAGAATATTTTCCTTCTACTACCACTCGCTGTCTTCTGTTTGCCAGCCAATTCTGTATCCAGACAGTTAAGTTCCCCTGTATCCCATTCCTACTGACCTTCTAAATGAGCCTATCATGGGGAACCTTATCAAATGCCTTGCTGAAGTCCATATCCACCACATCCACAGTTCGACCCTCATCAACCTTTCTAGTCACATCCTCAAAGGTTTGTGAGGCATGAGCTGCCCCTCACAAAGCCGTGTTGATTGCATTTAATCAAGCCACGCTCTTCCAGATGGTCATAAATTATCTCCCACTGAATCCTTTCTAACACATTGCAGACGACAGACCTGAGACTTACTGGTCTGTAATTGCTGGGGATTTCCCTATTTCTTTTCTTGAAGAGAGGAATTACATTTGCGTCTCTACAGTCCTCAGGTACGACTCCAGTGGAGAGCGAGGATTCAAAGATCTTCGCAAGTGGCGAAGCAATTGCATTTCAGGTTTCCCAAATCTGGTCCGGGCCTGGTGACTTGTCAATCTTAATGTTTGACAGAATTTTCAGCACATCAGCTTCCTCTAGCACTATCCATTCCACATGCACACTTGCTCTTCAAAGTTTTAATTCACTACAAAGTTCGTTTCTTTCGTAAAGACAGAAATAAAACACTCATTTTGGACTTCGCCTACCTCCTCAGACTCCACACACAAATTCCCTATGCTATCTCTGATCGGCCCTCCTCTTTTTTGACCATTCTCTTACTCCTCACGTAATGTGCACTTTACTCAAAGACACAAACCAGCTGATATCTGGCAAGTGAACAACCTGACAATGAAGCATTGCCTCACCACTGCTCCTTATAATACGACAGTCCGTATACTCTGTCGTCTGGTGAGCTTCCATTTAAATCAAAGATTTTAATTATTTCATCATTTGTAACAAATTTGAGTTCCAATCATGAGCAAAAGCCTAAAGAGATCTAATCATGGAATACAGGGGAAGGTAAAGAGTGTTGTCAATTAAAGAAAGAGGTGTACAAAGCTGATGTTCGGTTGTGGGGAGCGTTTTCTTGTGCAGTGGTAATGTAATAAATGTACAAATTATATATAAAGCTGACGTTAAACCCTGGGCCTGTGGACTCAGAACATTTTCTAATTCAAGAAGGCAGGACTAACAAAATAATGCGTTGAGAGAGAAAGCAACATGAAATAAACTCGTGAGAGATACAAACGTGTTCGCAACAGGTTTCTATTGATAAAGCAAAATGTAATCAGAAAAGTCAATATATGCCCTCGATTGGTAGCAGAAGAAAAGCTGCAATTGGGACAAAGTAAACAACAGAGAAATAAAGATGATATTTTGGGTCTTTTTGCAGAGACGAAAATTCACTGAGGTTCTCAGCAATACAACAGGCACAATACTCTCATCAAAATGAGGAGATAGACGAATTGGTTATTCGTGAACAGAAGTAGAACATAGAAAAGCACAGCAGGCAGCAGGCCCTTGTGCCCACGATCTTGTGCCGAGTATTAATCCTAACCGAAAATAAAATAACCTAACCTACCCACCCCTCAATTCACTGCTGTCCATGTGCATGTCCAGTAGTCACTTAATGACTCTGTTTCCACTATCACTGCTGGCAATGCATTCTATGCGTTTCGAACTATTGTGTAAAGAACCTATCTCTGACATCTCCGCTGTACCTTCCCCCAACACCTTAAAACTATGACCCCTCATGCCAGTCAATCCTGCCCTGCGGAAAAATCTCTGGCAATCGACTCTGTCCATGTCTCTCCTTATCTTGTCCACCTCGATCAGCCTATCTCTTTTCCTCCTTCTCTCCAGAGAGAGAAGAGCGAGATTAGTCAATCTCTCTTCTTAAGACAAACCCTCCAGACCAGGCACCATCCTGGTAAACCTTTTTTACAGTTCTCTCTCACTGACCCTCCATTCTATCCCTCTCATTGTTTCTCCCATCTCTCTAGCTGGCCCCCCGCTATCCGTCCTCTCACTGTCCCTCTCTCTCGCTGCTCCCCTCTCTTGCTGTCCCCCTCACTTTCTCTCGCTGTCCCGCGCTCCCACGGTCGCTGTTTTCCGCTTTCTCGCTGTCCCGTGCTCTCTCTCTCTCACATTCCCGCGTTCTCCCTGTCCCTGTCGCGCACGCGGTCCCGTTCTCCCTCTCTCTCACTGTCCCGTGCGCCCTTTCGCTGTGCCCGCTCTCCCCATCGTTATCCCAAGCTCCCTCTCGCTGTTCTGCAGGTGGCCTGGGGGAAGGGGAGATGTGTGACAATATACGCCTTGAAGAGGGATTTGCTCTGTTCTGTTCTGTTTCTCTCCAAACCAGGTTCTTCGTTGCCTGCTCCATGAAAAGCAGAGGAAGTAGCTTTCACTTAAAGTGAACAAAGGAACGATGAATGGGTGGATTTTGTCTCACACACAGACCCAGGTTTTAATTTTGCTTTCACTTGTTGAAGTTGGAGTCTTGGATTGGAACCTGCGAGATGCAGGTCTCCCTCTCTCCCTGCTGCTAGGCTCCTAGTGTCGGTGTACCTTCTCCTGGACTGGAGATACCGCAAGTCAGCAAAATCTGCTGAATTGTAGGATTTGCCTCTGCCAAGGATGTGTTTAGAGGATGCTACTATACTGGCACTGTTGATAAACAGAAGTAATTTTGTTAAGTAACTCGATAGAGTTAAGGTTATGCCAACCCGTCTTCTTATAGAGTCATAGAGATGTACAGCATGGAAACAAACACTTAGGTCCAACCTGTCCACATCAACCAGATATCCCACCCCAAACTAGTCCCACTTGCCAGCATCCGGCCCATATCCCTCCAAACCCTTCCTATTCATATACCCATCCAAATGCCTCTTAAATGTTGCAATTGTACCAGCCTCCACCACATCCTCTGGCAGCTCATTCCATACATGTACTACCCTCTGCGTGAAAAGTTGCGCCTTAAGTCTTTTTTATATCTTACCCCTCTCACCATAAACCTATGCCGTCTCATTCTGGACTCACCGGCCCCAGGGAAAAGACTTTGTCTATTTAACATACCCATGCCCCACATAATTTCTTAAACCTCTCTAAGGTCACCCCTCAGCCTCCAGACGCTCCAGGGAAAACAGCCACAGCCTATTCAGCCTTTCCAAATAGCTCAAATCCACCAACCCTGGCAACATCCTTGTAAATCTTTTCCGAACCCATTCAAGTTTCACAGCATCTTTGGTATTTGAAATGTGGTGTAAGAATAAAGTGTGTTTTACCCAAAGCCTAGCAGTTTGATCATTCAAATCACATCTGGAATGCAACGTGGTCTTTCCATAACACATGAAAGGGCTGTGTAAGCAACGAGATAATGGAGAGCAGGCCAGGACAGAACATAAACTGAATATGTGATAACAAAGGCAAAGAATAGGAGAGAATGGGCAATGGGGCTGAGTGCGACCTTCCCATCGGCCCTGCTCCATCTTCCGATATGATCATGTCAGATCCTTTATCACGCAGTCACATACCTGTTATTTTTCCCGACGCACTGACACTTTTAGCTTCAGGAAATCTAGATGTTTATTTCTTTAAAAACAAAGTCACTTTGCCTTCAGAGCTTTCTGCAGTCGACGTCTCCAGATGGTCACCATTGTCTGAGTGAAGACATTTCTCAGCATCTCAGTCGGAAATAGTGTCCCATATGTATGCTGAGACAGTGGCCCCTTTCTCTCGACTCCCAGGCCAGGGGAAACAGCATCACTGCATCCTGAGCCCTGTCTGGATCCTACATACAGTGGGACACTTGACCTTCGCATATCATCCAGTCAATACAGGCCCGCCCAACCCCCAACTGTCCTCATAGGACGAACCTGGCACAGCAACAATTATAATGGTAAACCCTTACTGTTGTCTCCTCACAACAGGTATCAATTTCCATCGGTATCTGAATCAAGAATATCCATAATACTCCAGCTGTGGTCTCACTAACTGTACAAGCTTTCAAGCTGTGATGAAATGCTCGGGCAATGAAGACCAACATGCCGCTTGCCTTTCTAACATGTTGCGACACGGCTGCACCTTCATTTTGGATTTCAGTTACCTCAGGACAAGAATATCCATAGAGTCATCGATTCATACAGCATGGAAATAGGCCCTTTGATACAACCCGGCCATACCCACCAGGTTTCGCAAACTAAACTAGTTTCATTTGGCCCATATCCCGATGAACCTTTCCTATTCATGCATTTGTTCAAATGCATTTTAAATATTGTATCTGTACCTACATCTCCCTCTTCCTCTGGCAGTTCAATCCACACATGAACTACCCTCCGTTTAACAATTTTGCCCTCAGGTCCTTTTTAAATCTGTCGCCTCTCACCTAAACACTGCCGTCTAGTTTTGAACTCCCCTACCCTGAGGAGAAGACCTTTGCTATTCACCTCTTCTATGCCCTCATGATTTTCCAACCTCTCTAATGTAACCGCTCCACCTCCTAAGCTCCATTGAATAAATGTCCCAGCCTATCCCTCCTCGCCTTATGGATGCCAATATTGCCCCATTCTATTACAATTTGAATAAGACTCTGCAATTCCGTCTCTTATTACGTACTGACGTGGACAATTTCCCATTCCCACCTTCCATGTGTTTCCCAATTTACTGAGTTTAGCATCATAGCCTCCTTATCTCCTCTACATCGATCACAATGATGCACAGGTTTGAATTGTTATCTTGATTCTCCTGTCCAAATTGCTGATATGTGTTGTGAATAACTGGACCGACACCAGGGTCAGTTTGTGATCAGTGTGTAATACTGGGAACCTGTGCAATATCCTGTGAGACCTATCAACCATTTAAAGGTACTATGTAAGTGCACAGTGTTGTGGACATTTTCAAGGTCCTGTTACTTGGAGGCTGAGTACACATCTCCTCCAACTAACCATCCAAAAGAGCTGTGACCTATTGTACCTATTCTGAAAGGTTAGCTATACCCCTTAACTCCTGGAAGAAACTCCAATCCTCACCTGCAAATCGGGCCTATGCGCTCAGCAGAAATTCTGCTTAATGACAGGGCAAGCATCACACAGGGCAATAGTGTCATTTTTTGTTTACTGACGTGTGTCCCTATATCTCTTTCACCATTTCACCAATGTAATTATGAATTGCACAAGTTGTTTTTTCATCCTTTACAAGTTTCTTCTGAGTGTTCACTATAGTACGGTTAAAGATGCTGACAAATCTCAACATGCGGGCACTCTGTATGTTCCTGCTGGTACTCACAATCCCCATGTCAGTTGCAGCTGTATTGGATAACCATGCATTGACTAGCCTTGTCATTCGGTAAGTGTCAGTGAAACAGCTCTTACCTGACCAGCTCTGTAAACTGTGGGCTGGGCACAATCTGAGGTCAAATCGGAGCCTTGTTGCCTGAAGCAAGCTGATAATAAATGGAGAGGACACGGCGGGTATAGGGAGTGCTCTATAGCTGTGGGAAATAAGTCTCAACCCAGTACCAAGGACGCTCATTACTCCCTGAGGAAGGGGCTTCCTGGGAAACTATGACCAGATTTCCTGGGATCACATTACTAAGAGTGAAATTGATAGTATCCGGTGACCACGAAAAAAAGGAGAGCGCGAAATACATCAGAGTGAGGTTTGAAGATCCACACACAGGCAACATTCTGCTGTTTGCTGAATCATCTCACTAAACTCTCAATTTCGCTTTGTCTCCCTCTGCCTCCTTTGGTATGATTCCTATTTCCTCTCGATCTGCAAGTCTTTTGTTCTGTTTGTCACTCTTCTGTTCCCTTGCTTTTCCGTTAGAGTCATAGAGATATACAGCACAGAAACAGACCCTTCGGCCTAAGTTGTCCCTGCCGACAAGAAATCCCAACCGAATCTCGTCCCATCTGCCAGTACCCGGCCCATATCCCTCCAAATCCTTCTTCTTCATACACCCATCCAGATACCGTTTAAATGTTGCAATTGTACTAACCTCCACAACTTCCTCTGGTAGCCCATTCCATACACATACCACCCTCTGCGTAAAAAAGTTGCCCCTTAGGACTCTTTTTTATCTTTCCCCTCTCGCATTAAAAACTATACCCTCTCGTTCTGGACTCCCCAACCCCAGGGAAGAGACTTTGTTTATTTATCCAATCTATGCCTCTCACGATTTTATAAAGCTCTACAAGTCACCCCTCAACGTCTGATGCTCCAGGAAAAACAGCCTCAGCCTATTCAACCTCTCCCTATAGTTCAAATCCTCCAATCCTAGCAAAATGCTTGTCAATCTTTTCTGAATTATTTCAAGTTTCACAACAACCTTTCAATAGGAAGGAGCCCAGAATTGCACGCGGATGTTCGAAAAGTGACCAAACCAATGTCTTGTAAAGCCGCAACATGATCTCCCATCTCCTGTACTCAACACTCTGACCAATAACGGAAAGAATACCAAATGCCTTCTTCACTATCCTATTTACCTGCGACTCCACTTTCAAGGAACTTTGAACCTGCACTCCAAGCTCTCTTTGTTTAGCAACACTCCCTCGGACCTGACCATTCAGCGTTTAAGTCCAGCTCTGATTTGCTTTCCCAAATTGCGGCACCTCGCATTAAACTAAATTAAACGACATCTGTCACTTCTCAGCTCATTGGCCCATCTGATCAAGATCCTTTTGTAAACTGAGGTGACCGTCATCGCTGTCCACTCCACCTCCAATTTTGGTGTCATCTGCAAACTTATTAAATATATCGCCTATGCTCTCATCTGAATCATTCATATAAACGATGAGAAGTAGTGTACGCAGCATGCGCTACACCTTTTCCTGATGCCCAACACTTTTCTGGTTTACAATTCTTCCAAGATTCATCTATCCCCAGCCACTACTGTCTGATCCTGGAGCTCTCATTCTGTCTTTCTCTCTCTTTCTCTCTACCCAACTCTATTTTTACCCATCAAATGTCACTTGGGGCATTGAGAAGGGCATTATTCAAAGGATATTACAATAAAGCTACGGTGAGTTATCAGGAAGCTAGTGACATTTTATGGTTCATTGCAGGAGGATTTGTACAAAAATAAGTAACAATGTTGTGCTCTCTGTCAAATTACCCTGATTCTCTCTTTAAACCTCTCGATGATCCCAGGATTTACTACAAGACTGTGATAGGGATAAAAAGTGAAGCAACATTGCAAGAATTTGAAATGTGCATTTCAGGGTTTCACATTGTATTTAATATGATGGGCATTGTTCCAAGTAACACATCTCAAACTGGGCGCACTGACACGACAGATAGAATGTTTCACCCAAAGTCCATCCCTTGACTCACACCCTTACTTTACTCCTTTCAGTTTCCGCTTGGCGGCTGGCAACAGGTATCTTATTATGGGAGAAAACATCTCGCATTCCTGTTGGCTTTACCTACTTCCCACTGCAAAAAAGATCAACGTAGATTTACACTTTAACCCCAGCAGATCAACACATTCTTTTATCACCGACGATGTGAACATTTTCCTGAACTACCCAGGTGGAAATGACCTTGCTGTCTTCCCGAACATCGGCAGACGTTGTCCAGAAAATAAATTGCTGAACCCCACACAGATCAATAGGAACCGCACCACGGCTCAGCTTTTCCAAACTCAGCTGAATAACAGGACCCAGCACAATAACCAGCCAGTGGGCTGTATCATTCTCTACACCACCTACAGCCTCTGTCTAGATCACTGTTTCAGTAACACGGGGAATTTTGAGATCATCCCTGCCTTGCAAAGTTCACTATTTCGGGACATATGGACTGAACCAGACATTCACAAGTATTTTGTCTTCAGTAAAATATTTGCACATGATGCAGATCAGAGCCGACACCAGGAAATACGGGAATAGCTGGCTGCAGTGGAGAATATCGAGTTTCATGTCCGAAGGTGTGCTATCGAATACACAATCAGGTGTAAAGAATACTTCGCTCCATAACACGGCATCGAACAGGTTACAAAATTGAATATACAAGTTAAGGTCTGTGGTATTTTCTGTAAGTGAGTGCCATGCACATTCAAAAACATTTCAAATCAGCATAATAATCTCAATTTACCAGTATACACGGATATTGTTTCAGCTTATAATTCGATGGATCATACCAGATATCATCAGAGAATAAAAGTCAATTACCAACTCAATAAATTCAAGAATCCCTCACAGTCGAAATCAATTCCATTCACAACCTCTTTTTCCTGTCCATTAACACATCTGCAAATGCAACCCAATACTGGTCCGACATTTTCAGTGTCAGTCTTATTCGAACCCTGCTGCTCATTGCATACAGTGATAGAACATAGATACAGAAGGTTTGAGGAACTGAACAAGCTTACAGGGATAGGATGTGTTAAAACACAGCGCCTTACATGCTTTTTGGCCCTCAATTTTGTACCGACCTGTGAAATCAATGTGAAGCCCATCTAACCCACGCTATTCCATTATCGTCCATATGTTTATCCAGTGATCATTTAAATAACTTTAAAGTTGGCGAGTCATCTACCGATGCAGGCAGGGCATTCCATGCCCTTACTACTTTCTGAGTAAAGACTCTATCTCTGATATCTGTCCTGTATGTATCACCTCTCATTAAACTATGCCCCCTCGTGCTTGCAGTCCCCATCCGTGGAAAAAGGCTCTCACTGTCTGCCCTATCTATTCCTCTGATCATCTTGTGTGCCTCTGTCAAGTCACCTTTTAACCTTCTTCTCTCTAAGGAAAACAACATTAAATCCTTCAGCCTTCTTCATAAGACCTTCTCTCCGCACCAGGCAACATCCTGGTTAATATCCTCTGCACTATTTCCAAAGCTTCCACACCATTCCTATAATGCAGTGACCAGAACTGTGCGCATTTTTCCAAGTGTGGCCACACCAGTGTTTGGTACAGTTGCAACATGGCCTCATGAGTACAAAACTCAATCCCTCTACCAATAAAAGCTAACGCACCGTATGCCAACTTAACAACCCTTCAACCTGGGTGGAAACTTTCAGGGCTCCAACATGGACACCGAGATCTCTCTGCTCATCCACACTACCAAGAATGTTACCATCAGCCCAGTACTCTGTATTGCTGTTACTCCTTCCAAAGTGGATCACCTCACACATTTCCACATTAAGCACCATTTGCCACCTCTCAGCCCAGCTCTACAGCTTATCTATGTCCCTCTGTACCGGAGTAAACCTTCAGCACTGTCCACAACTCCACCGACTTTCGTGTTATCTGCAAATTTACTAACCATCATTTTATGCCCTTATCCAGGTCATTTTTAAAAGTGACAAACAGCGATGGCCCAAAAACAGATCCTTGTGATACAACACTAGTAACTGAACTCCAGGATGAGCATTTCCCATGAACCACCACCCTCTGTCTTCTTTCAGCTCGCCAATTTCTGATGTAAACAGCTAAATTACCCTTAATTCCATGCCTCGGTATTTTTTGCAATAACCCACCCTGCCAAACTTTATCAAACGTTTTACCGAAACAGAGATGTTTGACAACAATACTTGAAACAGGTTCAGAAAAGATTTCCAAGGATGTTGCCACAGTTATTGGCCTTGAGCTTCAGGGAGAGGCTGAATAGACTGTACTCCGTGTGATCTTACCTTGCTAACCAGCTTACAATGAGAAACTTTGTCAAACCCTTTCCTGAAATCCATACATTTGACATCCACCACTGTATTAAAAATCATTTGGATGGCTATATGAATAAGAAGGCTTTTGAAGAATATGGGCCAAATTCTGGAAATGCTGCGACATTTATTTCGGATATCTCTTTGGCATGGACGCTTTGGACCGAAGGGTCTGTTTCTGTGCTGTAACTCTGTATGACTCTATGACTGTGATTCTAATAGGAAGGGTATTCAGTAACGTTCAAACCCAGTCCTGGAAATGTACGTGAAATAACTGCACAAAGGCTGGTGGCCTTTTCCAAGTCAATCTTTATTTCCACGTAAACTGTCCTTGACCTCATCACTGCTTCGTTCAGAGACTGCATCTCTGACACTGACACTTATCTGTCAGCCAGGACCCCCTGCCTGGTCCAGATTAGCAGCCTTAATCAGGGAATTCATATTCTGACACAGACGATGATTAGAGGAATAGATAGAGCAGACAGTGAGAGCCTTTTTCCTCTGATGGTGATTGCTCGCACGAGGGGCATACTTTAAACTGAGGGGTGATACATGTAGGATAGATATCAGAGATAGATTATTTACTCAGAGAGTAGCAAGGGCATGGAACGCCCTGCCTGCATCAGTGGAGGACTCGCCAACTTTAAGGGCATTTAAATGATCACTGTAGAAACATATGGATGAATATCTTTTTGAGTGGCTGACGTGGTCACAACGACTGCAGTATGCCCCTGGAAATAAAGCACATGCTAATGAGAAACAGTTACACACCGGGGTAAAGGGAGGGATAAGGCCATGCTGTGGAAGGAAAGGGAGACCCAGAGAATGGAAGAAAATCGAATCGGAAGGAGACCAGTAAAGACAGAGGGAGACAGATTTAATTGGCTGAACGAAGCATTCAATTTGACAAAAGGTATAAGATTTTGGGGCAGAGTATGTCTTCAGTTTCCCCTTAATTGACGTGCAGGTTCGACATCATTTCCAAATGTTCTCTCTCTAGTGTTATATTGTTGGAATGGTTTGAACAGCAGAGATATAATTTATTTGCACAGTTATATTCAGTGAAATGAGTTGCATGCAAAACTACACATCATTTTTCTGTTTTTGTTTTAGGTATATAAAATAAAGTTAATCCCGCCATTAAACAGCAATCTATTTTCAGATGTACGATTCATCTCATTCACCTGCCATTGATTCCTGTTGATGAGTCGTGTTTCGGTTTTCTGAAGAAATATGAATGAACTGGAGAAGTAATGGCAGTGCCCATGTGGGGATTCTCCAACACTGCAGCTGGATGGTGGGGTCAGGGATGAGGGTAGAGTTCACAAGAACGATTCAGGAGGGAAAGGGAGAGACACATGGTGTATGTGGGTGCACCAAGGCAGTGAGGAGAATGAAATGCGGCCTGGAGAGTTCTCTGCCTGTACACTCAAAGAAAGCAGCTAAATGGGAGAGGACACACATGACTGACTCACATGAAGTAAGGATCAGGCTAGGCTGACCTTGAAACAGGCAACAGATATTGGGAAGTTACTGGTAGGAGTTTGAACAGTTCACGCTCAATGTGAGACTGTTTCCAGTCATCGTATAGTTACTGGGAGATGTGTCGATGAGACCAGTCTCACATACACAGATGCTTATTTGACACTAATTGCAGTGAATTCCCCGAGGGTGAAGTGTGAACAGCTAGCCATCCGTAGCAGCTCCCACTGCTGCTGGCAGCTTCCAGGCCAGTCATTCAGGCCAGAGACTTCAACTGCATCATCAATGTGGGTGGACGATCTGGAGTGGCTGACAGCGAACTGGACTACACGTCCAGATTCCTATTGGAAACGGTTAAAGTCACCAAGCTGTACGATATCGTCAGCACTCCCTGCAGACGGAGTGCAGCGTACACACACTTGATCCCAGCCAGATGGGGCTATCCGCTCAAGGATAGATTTCCTGTTTGTGACCTGTGCATTCTCGCTCAGATCCATCGCTGTCAAGCTAGTGTTCTTCACTGACCACTGCCTCCTGCTGGCAAGGGAACTTGGAAGCTGACCATGAAACTTTTGACCCCAGAAAATACTGAGACAAAAAGGGATTAAACAGTTTGAAGAACCGTGAAGACCACTTAAAAGGGTTCCCCACATGGACTGGTGGGAAACAGTCAAAGGGAACATCAGGTGGTGTTCAGAAGCTGGAAAAGAGTTGGGCAAGACTATCGAAATTTTCAGAAAACCATGCAGAGCCTACTGCTGCTGCAGACGATGTGAGTATTTGTCACGGAGGATCTCCAGGAGGTAACCAGCCAGCCAGCAATCTTCCGGGCTAGAATTCGCACCGTGAAGCAAGATGAGACATGCTGGTGTTTCTCCTTCCAGAAGGTGCAGAAGGAGAGCTCTGTGCTCAGCAGCCTGAAGGAAGATGATGGCTCAGTAACATCAACTCAGTCTGGCATAGAGGATGAGCAAAGCCTTTGATGCCAATCTGTATGACATGAACACACAGACAGCGCTGCCTCCCAGTCGTTCCTGTCCTCCATTACGGAGGTCTTAGACAGCAGCATGCGGGAGACGCTGGACCAGCCGTTACCTCTGGATGAGCTAACAAAGGCCCTGTAATCATGAGAAAAGAATAATACCCCTGGAAGCAACAACTTAAATGCTTATTTGTATTCGGTTCAGTGGGAAGTGATTGGCCAGGACCTGCTGGGCGAGTATGACAGTATGCTTCTGGCAGATACAATAAGCAAATTCATGAGGAAAGGTATCATCTCCTTCATCGATAAGTGGAAGGGGGAAGAGGGGGAAATTAGAATTTGGCGAACAATATCATTGCTGAATGTAGACTACAAAATCCTGTCTAAGGTCATCACAAACCGGATCCGGTGTGCTCTGGGATCAGTGATGAAATTGCCTGATACTGAGCCAGCCTTCTGTGTTAATTTCAAAAATATACTTTATTCATGCAAAATCTCCTTGTGTACATTGTCACAGTTTAGTTCTGTACAATCTCCATTAGTTTTAAAACAATGATGTTAACGATAGACCGGATCTAAAATTTAAAGTTATAAATTGGAGGAAGGTTAGTTTTGATGGTATTAGGCAAGAACTTTCAAAAGTGGATTGGGGGCGGTTGTTTGTAGGTAAAGGGACGGCTGGATAATGGAAAGCCTTCAGAAATGACATAACGAGAGTCCAGAGACTATATGCTCTTATTAAGAGTTAACAGCAACGTCGGTAAGTGTAGGGAATGCTGGATGCCTACAGAAATGGCGGTTTTAGTCAAAATAAGGAGGCATATGTGTAGACATTTGAGATTAAGTGAATTGGAAGAGTATGAAGGCAGTCGGAATATAATTAAGAGGGAATTCAGGAAGGCACAAAGGGGGCATGGGATAGTTTTGGCAAATAGTGTTGAGGAGAATCCAAACGGATTCTACAAATATATTAAGGACAAAAGGGTAACTAAGGAGAGAATAGGGCCCCTCAAAGATCAGTAAGGGTACCTCTGTGTAATCGTCGGGCATTGGGTAGATGCTAATCAACTATTTTGCATCAGTGTGGGGAAGCTTATGGAAGATAGAGAACGTGGGAAATAAATAGCAACAACTTGAAAATGTCCATCTTAGAGAGGAGAAGCTACTAAACCGTGTTCACGGTGGGCGGCACGGTGGCACAGTGGTTAGCACTGCTGCCTCACAGCGCCTGAGACCCGGGTTCAATTCCCGCCTCAGGCGACTGACTGTGTGGAGTTTGCACGTTCTCCCCGTGTCTGCGTGGGTTTCCTCCGGGTGCTCCGGTTTCCTCCCACAGTCCAAAAAGATGTGCAGGGTCAGGTGAATTGGCCATGCTAAATTGCCCGTAGTGTTAGGTAAGGGGTAAATGTAGGGGTATGGGTGGGTTTCGCTTCGGCGGGTCGGTGTGGACTTGTTGGGCCGAAGGGCCTGTTTCCACACTGTAATGTAATCTAATCTAATCTAAACGTATTAAAACACATAAACGTGGATAGATCCGCTGGACCTGATTATTTGTACGCTAGAACTCTTTGGGAAACGACGGAAATGATTGCTTGGCGCCTTGCTTTGTATTATCAGTAGCCACAGGTGGTGCGTTAGAAGATTGGAGGTTTGCTGACTGGTGCTACCATTTAAGAAAAGTGTTAAGAAAAAGCCAGGGAACAGCAGATTGATGAGCATGACATCGGTGGTGGGCATGTTGTTGGAGGGAATTCTAATGGATATGGTTTACATCTACTGGAACGGCAAGGACTGATTGCGGACACTTAATATGTCATTGTGCATGGGAAGTCATATCTAAAAACTTGATTGAGCGTTTTGAAGTAGCAAAGGGGATTGATCAGAGCAGAGTGGGGGACGTGATCTATATGGACTTCAGTAAGGTGTTCAACAAGGTTCCGCATGGTAGACAGTTTGGCAAGGTCAAATCATATGGAACACAGGGAGAACGAGCTATGTGGATGCAGAACTGGCTCAAAGGGAGAAGACAGGTGGTGGTGGTGGAGGGATGTCTCTCATTCTGGGGGCCTGTTGCCAATGGTGTGCCACAATGATCCATGCTGAGTCCACTCCTATTTGTCATTTATACAAATGTTTTGGATGTCAACAAAGGAGGTATGATTAGCAAGTTTACAGATGACACCAGATTTGGAGGAGCAATGGACAGCAAAGTCGCTTACCTGAGAGTGCAGCAGGATCTTGATTAGATGTGCCAATGGGCAGGAGAGTGACAGATGGATTTTAATTCAGATAAATGTGAGGTGTTGCATTTTGGAAAGGTAAATAAGGGCAGGAGTGAACACCCGTAATGGGGAAGGTCCTGGGGAGTGTTGCTGAACAACGAGGCCTTGGAGTGTAGGTTCATCGTCCCTTGAAAGTGGAATCACAGGCAGATAGGACAGTGAAGAAGGTATTTAGTTAGCTTGCATTTATTGATCAGTGCATTGAGTACCGGAGTTGGGAGGTTATGTTGCTGCAGGACATTGGTTCGGACACTTTTGGAATATTGTGTGCAATTGTGGTCTGCCTGCAAAAGGCAGAATGTTGTGAAACTTAAAAGGGTTCAGAAAAGATTTACAAAGATCTTGCAAGGACTGAACGGTTTGAACTATAGGGAGGGGCGAATAGGCTGGAGATATTTCCCCTGGACCAGCAGGGGCTGAGCGGTGACCTTACAGAGGTTTATAAAATTATGAATGTCATGAATAGGGTAACTGGACAAGGTAAGGTCCCCGGTGTGGGTAGTCCAAAATTAGAGGGTATGGGTTAAAAGGGAGAGGACAATGATTTAAAAGGTACCGAAGGAACAAACATTTTCATGCAGAGGGTGATGCATGTATGGAATAAGCTGTCAGAGGTAGTGATGGAGGCTGGTACAAATACAGCATTTAAAAGGCATCTGGATGGGTATATGAATTAGAAGTATTTGGAGGGATATGGGCCCAATACTGGAAAATGAATCTATATTAATTTAGGATATCTGGTTGGCAGGACAAGTTGCAGTGGAGGGTCTGTTTCTGTGCTGTTCAACTTTGCGACTCTATGATAATTTAGATAGGCAGGAACATAGAGGGAGGAAGAGGGGATAGACAGAGGGTTGTAAGGATGGAAGGGCTTTACAGAGAAACAGAGGTTAACTCGGGATGACAGGTAGTTACAGTGATTGGAAGAATTGCAGGGAGTGGCAGAGGCTTTGAAAATAAATTGTGGACTCATGTCTAGAGGAGATTCTGGAGATAAGCAGCCATGTATGAACTGAAGGAGATGACAGAAGGAAAGTGTTGAAGGGACTGAAAAGTTTACATGGATATGGTACGTACGAGGGACAAGTACAATGTCGGGAGAATGAATACGTTGTCGAGATGGGTGGACGTTATTGAGATTGTTCCTTACACGAGACTAGATAGATCTGACATTCATAAAGAAAAGTGTAATCAATTCTGGAAAGTGTTAAAATAGATACGTCTCATGGGCCAGATGGGATTTATCCTAGAATTCTCTGGGAAGCCTGGGAGGAGACAGCCGAGTCCTTGGCTTTGAGCTTTATATCGTCATTGTCCAGAGGAATAGTGTCTGTCGGAAGACTGTAGGATAGCAGTTCCTTGTCATGAAAGACCGGTGAGCCTGACTTTGTGGATAAAGTGTTGGAAAACATTGTAAGAGATAGAGAGAAGGGAATAAGCTGATTAGGAATACTCAACACGATTTTGTGACGGGTAGATCGTGCCTCACAAACCTCATAGAGTTCTTTCAGAAGGTGACCAAATAGGAGGATGAGGGTTAAGCTATTGATGGATAGAGTCATAGAGATGTACAGCATGGAAACAGACCATTAAGTCGAACTCGTCCATGCCGACCAGATATCCCAACCCAACCTAGACCCACCTGCCAGCATCCAGCCCATATCCCTCCAAACCCTTCCTATTCATATACCCATGCAAATTATCGTAAATGTTGCAGTTGTACAAATCTCCACCACTTTCTCTGGCAGCTCATTCCATACACGTATCACACTCTTTGTGAAAAAGCTGTCCTTTAGGTCTCTTTTATATCTTTCGCCACTCACCCTAAACGTATGCCCTCTAGTTCTGGTCTCCCCCACCCCAGGGAAAAGACTTTGTCGATTTACCCTATCCATGCCCCTCATAATTTTGTAAACCTCTCGAAAGTCATCTCTCAGCCTCCGACGCTCCAGTCAAAACAGCCCCAGCCTGTTCAGCCTCTCCCGATAGCTCAAATCCTCCAACTCTGGCAACATCCTTGTAAATCTTTTCTGAACCCTTTCAAGTTTCACAACATCTTTGGTATTTGAACTGTGGTGTAAGAATGGAGTGTGTTTATATAAAGCCTAGCAGTTTGACCATTCAAATCATATCTGGAATGCATCTTCGTCTATTTTTATCTGAACTCCTCCAGTTGCTAAAATGCTCCATATCTCTACTTCCTCCAGTCACTACTAGCCTTCCTAACGCAGTAATCTCCTCCAAACGCTAAAACTAACCATTTCCTTTTAACATTTTCTTGATTGATATAAGCACCTCCAGCCCCTCAAGCTGTCTCTTTGAAAGAGATTGGAGGAAATAACAGACATGAGGAGGGTCGAAGTAACTTCGGAAGGTCAGACAAATAGCGAAGGAAGTGGAGAATTCAGCAGGTTACACAGGAAGGGAAAGCTGTAGCCACTGGACAACTTTAAGCAATTGGGGAGATTTGTATGAACAGTTGAAGATTACAGAGATTGTGCATTGTTGTTGAAGGGAGGAAGCAGAGTTGCAGGGACTGGAGGAGGGTGTACAGATGAGGCGGATTCGAGTTGTTGGAGGAGGTTTTCAGACAGTGGAGGAGATGACAGAGATAGTGACTTCGACAATGACTGGACATCGAAATTGCTGAGATAAAACATGTTGTAGAGACAGGAACGAATTACAAAGAAAGAAATTGAGGGTTTGGTTAAGAAAAAGAAGGAAGCATATATCAGGTATAGATCGAGTGAATCCTTAGAAGAGAATAAAGCTAAGAGGAGTTTCCATAACAGGGAAATCAGGAGGGCAAAATGGGACATGAGATAGCTTTGGCAAATACAGTTAAGGAGTATCCTAAATACATTAAGGACAAAAGGGTATCTAGGGAGAGAATAGGGCCCCTCAAAGACCAGCAAGGCGGCCTTTCTGTCCAGCCGCAGAAAATGGGGCAGATATTAAACGAGTATTTTGCATTAGTATTTACTGTGGAAAATGACATGAAAGATACAGAATGTGGGGAAATAGATGGTGACATCTTGAAAAATGTCCATATTACAGAGGAGGAAGTGTTGGATATCTTGAAACGCATAGTAGTGGATATACCCCCAGGATCTGATCAGGTGTAACTTTGACGTCCTTGGGAAGCTATAGAGTGATTGCTGGGCCTCTTCCTGAGATATTTGTACCATCAATATCACAGCTGAGGTGCAGGAAGACTGGAGGTTGGCGAATGCGGTGGCCCTGATTAAGAAGGGTGGCAAGGAAAATCGAGGGCACTATGGACCAGTGAGCCTGACGTCGGTGGTGATCAAGTTGTTGGAGGGAATCCTGAGGGACAGGATGCACATTGATTTGGACAGGCAATGACTGATTAGGGATAGTCAACATGGTTTTGTGTGTGGGAAATCATGTCTCACAACTTGATTGATTGAGGGCAGAGCGGTAGATGTGATCTATATAGACTTCAGTAAGACATTCGCCAAGGTTTCACAAGGGAGACTGGTGAGCAAGTTTAGTTCTCGTGGAATACAGGGAGAACTCGCCATTTCAATACAGAACTGGCTCAAAGGTCGAAGACAGGGTGGTGGTGGAGGGTTGTTTTTCAGACTGGAGGTCTGTGACCTGTGGAATGCCACAAAGATCGGTGCTGGGTCCACTACATTTCATCGTTTAAACAAATAATTTCGATGTGAGCATAAGAGGTATACTTAGTAAGGTTGCAGATGACACCAAAGTTGGAGGTGTAGTGGACAGTGAAGAAAATCACCTTATATTACAACGAGATCTTGACCAGTTGGGCCAATGAGATGAGAAGTGGCAGATGATGTTTAATCTAGATAAATGTGTGATGCTGCATTTTTTACGACAAGGGTGTGGAAAGGGTGGAAATCACTGTTTTTTACGACAGTGATGTGGTTAGTGTGAGGGGGTCAGGGCGATAGTGACGTGGTTTTTGTGAGGTGGTCAGCGTGATAGTGACGTGGTTAGTGTAAGGGGGACAGGATAATATTGACATGATGAATTTGTGGGGTCAGTGTGATAGTGACGGCGTTAGTGTAATTGGGTTAGGGTGATAGTGTCGTAGTTAGTGCAAGGGGGTCAGGGTGATAGTGACGTGGTTAGTGTCATGGGGTCAGTGTGATAGTGACGTGGTTAGAGTGAGGGGTAAGTGTGATAGTGACGATGTTAGTTTGAGGGGGTCAGGGTGATAGTGATGTGGTTAGTGTGAGGGGGTCAGTGTGATAGTGACGTGGTTAGTGTGAGGGGGTCAGGGCTATAGTGACATGGTTAATGTGAGGGGGTAAGGGTGATAGTGACGTGGTTAGTGTGAGGGGGTCAGGGTGATAGTGACGTGGTTAGTGTGAGGGGGTCAGGGCTATAGTGACATGGTTAATGTGAGGGGGTAAGGGTGATAGTGACGTGGTTAGTGTGAGGGGGTCAGGGTGATAGTGACGTGGTTAGTGTGAGGTGGTCAGGGCTATAGTGACATGGTTGATGTGAGGGGTCAGGGAGATAGTGATGTGGTTCATGTGATGACCTCAGGGAGATAGTGACATGGTGAGTGTGAGGGATCAGAGTGATAGTAACGTGGTGAGTGTGAGGGGGTCTGGGTGTGAGTGAAGTGGTTAGTGTGAGGGTGTCACGGTGAAAGTGATGTGGTTAGTGTGAGGGGGTCAGGGTGATAGTGACATGGTTAGTGTGAGGGGGTCAGGGTGATAGTGACATGGTTAGTGTGAGGTGGACAGGGTGATAGTGAAGTGGTTACTGTGAGGGTGTCAGGGTGATAGTGATGTGGTTAGTTTGAAGGGGTCAGGGTGATAGTAATATGGTTATTTTAATGGGGTCAGGGTGATAGTGACGTGTTTAGTTTAAGATGGTCAGGGTGATAGTGAGGTGGTTAGTTTGAGGGGATCAGGCTGATAGTAATATGGTTATTTTAAAGGGGTCAGGGTGATAGTGACGTGGTGAGTTTGAGGGGTCAGTGTGATAATGATATGGTTAGTGTGAGGGGGGTCAGGGAGATAGTGAGGGGATTAGTGTAAGCGGGTCAGGGTGATAGTGACGTGGTTAATGTGAGGTGGTCAGGGTGATAGTGACATGGTTAGTGTGAGGGGTCAGGGAGATAGTGATGTGGTTCATGTGATGGCCTCAGGGAGATAATGACATGGTGAGTGTGAGGGGACCAGAGTGATAGTGACGTGGTGAGTGTGAGGGGGTCAGGGTGTGAGTGACGTGGTTAGTGTGAGGATGTCACGGTGATAATGATGTGGTTAGTGTGAGGGGGTCACGGTGCTAGTGATGTGGTTAGTGTGAGGGGGTCAGGGTGATAGTGACATGGTTAGTGTGAGGGGGACAGGGTGATAGTGAAGTGGTTACTGTGAGGGGGTCAGGGTGATAGTGATGTGGTTAGTTTGAGGGGGTCAGGTTGATAGTGAAGTGGTTAGTGTGAGGGGGTCAGGGCGATAGTGACGTGGTGTTTGCGAGGTGGTCAGCGTGATAGTGACGTGGTTAGTGTAAGGGGGACAGGATAATATGATGAATTTGTAGGCGTCAGTGTGATAGTGACGGAGTTAGTGTAATTGGGTAAGGGTGATAGTGACGTGGTTAGTGTCATGGTGTCAGTGTGATAGTGACGTGCTTAGAGTGAGGGTTAAGGGTGATAGTGACGATGTTAGTTTGAGGGGGTCAGGGTGATAATGATGTGGTTATTGTGAGGGGGTCAGTGTGATAGTGACGTGGTTAGTGTGAAGGGGTCAGGGCTATAGTGACATGGTTAATGTGAGGGGGTCAGGGTGATAGTGATGTGGTTAGTGTGAGGGGGTCAGTGTGATAGTGATGTGGTTAGTTTGAGGGGGTCAGGTTGACAGTGATGTGGTTAGTGTAATGGGGTCAGTGTGATAGTGACGTTGTTAGTGTGAGGGGTCAGGGTGATAGTGATGGTGTTAGTGTGAGGGGGTCAGGGTGATAGTGACGTGGTTAGTTGTGGGGGTCAGAATGATAGTGATGTGGTGAATGTAAAGGGGTCAGGGTGATAGTCACGTGGATTGTGTGATAGGGTCAGGGTGATATTGACGTGTTTAGTTTAAGGTGGTCAGGGTGATAGTGAGGTGGTTAGTTTGAGGGGATAGGCTGATAGTAATATGGTTATTTTAATGGGGTCAGGGTGATAGTGACGTGGTGAGTGTGAGGGGTCAGTGTGATAATGATATGGTTAGTGTGAGGGGGGTCAGGGAGATAGTGAGGGGATTAGTGTAAGCGGGTCAGAGTGACAGTGACGTGGTTAATGTGAGGTGGTCAGGGTGATAGTGACATGGTTCGTGTGAGGGGTCAGGGAGATAGTGATGTGGTTCATGTGATGGCCTCAGGGAGATAGTGACATGGTGAGTGTGAGGGGATCAGAGTGATAAAGACGTGGTGAGTGTGAGGGTACAGGGTGTGAGTGACGTGGTTAGTGTGAGGGTGTCACGGTGATAGTGATGTGGTTAGTGTGAGGGGGCACGGTGATAGTGATGTGGTTAGTGTGAGGGGGTCAGGGTGATAGTGACATGGTTAGTGTGAGGGGGACAGGGTGATAGTGAAGTGGTTACTGTGAGGGGGACAGGGTGATAGTGAAGTGGTTACTGTGAGGGGGTCAGGGTGATAGTGATGTGGTTAGTTTGAGGGGGTCAGGTTGACAGTGATGTGGTTAGTGTGAGGGGGTCAGGGCGATAGTGACGTGGTTTTTGTGAGGTGGTCAGCGTGATAGTGACGTGGTTAGTGTAAGGGGGACAGGATAATATTGACATGATGAATTTGTGGGGTCAGTGTGATAGTGACGGCGTTAGTGTAATTGGGTTAGGGTGATAGTGTCGTAGTTAGTGCAAGGGGGTCAGGGTGATAGTGACGTGGTTAGTGTCATGGGGTCAGTGTGATAGTGACGTGGTTAGAGTGAGGGGTAAGGGTGATAGTGACGATGTTAGTTTGAGGGGGTCAGGGTGATAGTGATGTGGTTAGTGTGAGGGGGTCAGTGTGATAGTGACGTGGTTAGTGTGAGGGGGTCAGGGCTATAGTGACATGGTTAATGTGAGGGGGTAAGGGTGATAGTGACGTGGTTAGTGTGAGGGGGTCAGGGTGATAGTGACGTGGTTAGTGTGAGGTGGTCAGGGCTATAGTGACATGGTTGATGTGAGGGGTCAGGGAGATAGTGATGTGGTTCATGTGATGACCTCAGGGAGATAGTGACATGGTGAGTGTGAGGGATCAGAGTGATAGTAACGTGGTGAGTGTGAGGGGGTCAGGGTGTGAGTGAAGTGGTTAGTGTGAGGGTGTCACGGTGATAGTGATGTGGTTAGTGTGAGGGGGTCAGGGTGATAGTGACATGGTTAGTGTGAGGGGGTCAGGGTGATAGTGACATGGTTAGTGTGAGGGGGACAGGGTGATAGTGAAGTGGTTACTGTGAGGGTGTCAGGGTGATAGTGATGTGGTTAGTTTGAAGGGGTCAGGGTGATAGTAATATGGTTATTTTAATGGGGTCAGGGTGATAGTGACGTGTTTAGTTTAAGATGGTCAGGGTGATAGTGAGGTGGTTAGTTTGAGGGGATCAGGCTGATAGTAATATGGTTATTTTAAAGGGGTCAGGGTGATAGTGACGTGGTGAGTGTGAGGGGTCAGTGTGATAATGATATGGTTAGTGTGAGGGGGGTCAGGGAGATAGTGAGGGGATTAGTGTAAGCGGGTCAGGGTGATAGTGACGTGGTTAATGTGAGGTGGTCAGGGTGATAGTGACATGGTTAGTGTGAGGGGTCAGGGAGATAGTGATGTGGTTCATGTGATGGCCTCAGGGAGATAATGACATGGTGAGTGTGAGGGGACCAGAGTGATAGTGACGTGGTGAGTGTGAGGGGGTCAGGGTGTGAGTGACGTGGTTAGTGTGAGGATGTCACGGTGATAATGATGTGGTTAGTGTGAGGGGGTCACGGTGCTAGTGATGTGGTTAGTGTGAGGGGGTCAGGGTGATAGTGACATGGTTAGTGTGAGGGGGACAGGGTGATAGTGAAGTGGTTACTGTGAGGGGGTCAGGGTGATAGTGATGTGGTTAGTTTGAGGGGGTCAGGTTGATAGTGAAGTGGTTAGTGTGAGGGGGTCAGTGCGATAGTGACGTGGTGTTTGCGAGGTGGTCAGCGTGATAGTGACGTGGTTAGTGTAAGGGGGACAGGATAATATGATGAATTTGTAGGGGTCAGTGTGATAGTGACGGCGTTAGTGTAATGGGGTAAGGGTGATAGTGACGTGGTTAGTGTCATGGGGTCAGTGTGATAGTGACCTGCTTAGAGTGAGGGTTAAGGGTGATAGTGACGATGTTAGTTTGAGGGGGTCAGGGTGATAATGATGTGGTTATTGTGAGGGGGTCAGTGTGATAGTGACGTGGTTAGTGTGAAGGGGTCAGGGCTATAGTGACATAGTTAATGTGAGGGGGTCAGGGTGATAGTGATGTGGTTAGTGTGAGGGGGTCAGTGTGATAGTGACGTGGTTAGTTTGAGGGGGTCAGGGCTATAGTGACATGGTTGATGTGAGGGGGTAAGGGTGATAGTGACGTGGTTAGTGTGAGGGGGTCAGGGTGATAGTGTCGTGGTTAGTGTGAGGTGGTCAGTGTGATAGTGAGATGGTTAGTGTGAGGGGTCTGGGTGATGGTGATGTGGTTCGTGTGAGGGGATCAGGGAGATAATGACGTGGTGAGTGTGAGGGGTCAGCTTGATAGTGACGTGGTTAGTGTCATGGGGTCAGTGTGATAGTGACGTGGTTAGAGTGAGGGGTCAGAGTGATAGTGACATGGTTGATGTGAGGGGGTAATGGTGATAGTGACGTGGTGAGTGTGAGGGGTCAGCTTGATAGTGACGTGGTTAGTGTCATGGGGTCAGTGTGATAGTGACGTGGTTAGAGTGAGGGGTCAGGGTGATCGTGACATGGTTAGTGTGAAGGGAACAGGGTGATAGTGAAGTGGTTACTGTGAGGGGGTCAGGGTGATAGTGAAGTGGTTACTGTGAGGGGGTCAGGGTGATAGTGATGATGTTAGTTTGAGGGGGTCAGGGTGATAGTGATGTGGTTAGTGTGAGGGGGTCAGGGCGGTAGCGACGTGGTTTTTGTGAGCTGGTCAGCGTGATAGTGACGTGGTTAGTGTAAGCGGGAAAGGGTAATAGTGACGTGATGAGTGTGAAGGGGTCAGGGTGATAGTGACGTGGCTAATGTGAGGGAGTCAGGGTGATAGTGACATGTTTAGTTTAAGGGGGACAGGGTAATAGTGACGTGATGAGTGTGAGGGGGTCAAAGTGATAGTGACGTGGTTCGTGTGAGGGGGTCAGGGTTATAGTGACATGGTTGATATAAGCGGGTCAGGGTGATAGTGACGGGGTTATTGTGAGGGGGTCGTGGTGTTAGTGACTTGGTTCGTGAAAGAGCTACAGGGTGATAGTGACGTGGTGAGTATGAGGGGTCAGCTTGATAGTGACGTGGTGAGTTTGAGGAGGTCAGGGTGATAGTGACATGGTTAGTGTGAGGGGGTCTGGGTGTTTGTGACGTGGTTAGTGTGAGGGGGTCAGTGTATTAGTGATGTGGTTAGTGTGCGTGCTTCAGGGTGATAATGACGTGGTTAGTGTGAGGGGTCAGGGTGTTAGTGACGTGGTTAGTGTGCGTGCTTCAGGGTGATAATGACGTGGTTAGTGTGAGGGGATCAGGGTGATAGTGACGGGGTTAGTGTGAGGGGGGTCAGGGTTTTAGTGACGTGGTTAGTGTGAGGGATCTGGGCGATAGTGACGTGGTTAGTGTGAGGGGTCAGGGTGATAGTGATGTGGTTAATGTGAGGGGGTCACTGGATCACTTCCTCTGATACAGGAGGAAGCAGAGACCCTGCTCCTGCTACTTTCCACCTGGTTATCTTGGACATATTGTGGCTTTTTCCCCTTGCTCCACTGACCTTAGGCCTGTGCAGTGTCTCCAGTTCATTTACACTGGTCCCCAAAATGTTAAACCAAAACAGAACAGGAATTGTTGCAGGTTTGGCAGCATCTGTAGGAGAGAAATCAGAGTTACAGTTTTGGGTCCAGGACAGAAATATTACCTCTGCTCTCTGAATGGGAAACCTGTGTCCTTGCCTTCATCTTCTTTCAGTTCTCTTGACGTCTGCTAAATATTCTATCTTCTCTGATCTCTCTGACAGATTTGCATCTCGAAAAGAGTTCCCTTTAGTCCTCCATGGTCATTTCTTGCCCATCACCCACGGGAGTTTGAGCGTTTATCAGCTTTATGCAGTGATTAATTCAATAACTCTGGAAACTGGATATTTCACTGCTCTATTGAACTGAGCTCTGAACTTGGACAGAGTTGCCATATAAATAAGGGTGTTTGTGCAGCAGCTTACATTGCGCAGCATGTATCCAACGTGTTTAAAGATGTCATAGTCATACTTATTTAACTGACCTGGGACACGAATGATATATAAAACATACAATAGCCAGAGAATGATGAAATTTCCAGAGATAACGGAGAGTAAAATCACTGCCGTAGTCCTACTCTTCATCTCGGGGTCAACCTGCTTCCCTTCCTTACTCTGACCCCTCAGTCCCTTACAGACTTGACTTGACTTAAATAAAATGCGTGCGATTGTCAGAACATTGAGGAACACAATGAAAAAGAATGGCCCCAATGGGGTTAGAGCCACAGCAAATGAGCGGAATCCAATCCAGCGAGAGTCAGTGAAGTAGCTTCCCTTAGTCCTGCAGTAAAATGGTATGTTCCCGATTATCTTTGTGGGTTTTACATAAAATAACTAGGGACATTTTTTAAACAAAGCAGAATACCTGTTATTGAGAGAATTGTAGATGCGTTTTTCCCAGTGCAATATTCAGTTTTCAGTTTGTGGCAACAAAAGCTGACAAACCGATCGAAGGTGAATGCGACGGTGAACCAGACAGAACAGTCTGTGGATGCACGGATCAGGACATGGATAACACTGCACACAGGAGTGATGTCCAGGAAACATACTGGGTAATAATAAGAACGAAATTGCTTCAGTATGACCTCACTGATAAGGACCAGTAGATCTGCTGCTACCATGGCCACCAGATAGCGTATTGTGCAGGGAGCAAGGCCGCACTTTCCCTGGGATAGGATCATGATAGCTACACAATTCACTGTCAGAAGGATAACGGAAAAATGACTTAATATTAATGAGCACTCTTTTCTGTATAAGTTTACAAGCAATCTGCATTGTTGCTACAACAGCGATAAAGATCAAACAGTCATCACAAACAAAAGTAACTCTTTTCAGTGAGTCCTTGCATTAATTTATGAGGATGAAAACAAGTCATCAGGGTGCTGAAATATCAAAACAGGGCAGCTTTAAATCAATTGTGATGAAAATGAAAAGGTGTATTGGGGAAGGGGGGAAAGTTTTTGTATGATCGGTTTGAGGGTCGATGCGGCTCAACAACAAAGGGATGGTGATCCTCGGCAGTGATAATCCATGCTGTTAAAATGTGATTTCCAGGTGGAGGTAAATGCTTCATGTTCAGGCACAATGAAAGATGAGGGAGTTGGGATTGTGGTAAATCTGGTCAAGTGCGAACCCCAATCATCTGTAAATATGATGGGGAATGACAGGCCGATCCTGTTGGTTGAACCAACATTGTGGATGCATGGAGATAGAGGTAACAGTAACAAGATAGCATTGCCAGCCCCAGCAAAGCTGCACTAATAGTCCTCAGTTATCACCACATCACATCCAAGAAGGTAACTGTAGTAAATTGACACTGGATTCTTTACTTTCAATGTGGATTCCTGCAAGCTTTCGTAAATTAATAACATGCTGTTCATCATTCAGTTCAAAATGTACGGGAAGCTTCCAAAGGAAAAATGTCGAGTTAAACTGGGTGTTGTACAGAAGCTCGGGCGGATTTCACAGGGCACCTTTAGTAAAATAAACTGTCCAGGCATACACTGGAAATTTGGTGTTCCAGAAGATTTCTTGTGGACAGGTATCGAAATCAAAAGTAACTACAGAGAGTTAGAAACACAGGCTAGATCATGCACAAGCCAACCTTCCATCCATTAACTAAATGTACATTTCTTGTTGCCGGAGAAAGCCAGCCAACACCATTAAAGACCCTCCCACCCCGGTTAAACTCTACTTCAACCTCTTCCATCAGTCCGGAGATACAAAACCATAAACACACAGAGCACGATGTTCAAGACTAGCTTTGTCCCCATAGTTATTTGAATTCTGAATGGACCTCTCAAATGTTCAACCCAATATTGATCTTGCTTCTTGAGCACATTCCTTGCAGCTATAACTCTGTATCCCTCACTCTGTTCAATCACCCGGTGGTCTTTGTGTCTTTCCATGGAATATTCGCGGCACTGCAAGCAAAACAAGTTCTTTTTTCCCCCCACAATACAGTGGTAAACGTGATAATATAATAATAAATTATATCAAATCAACTCATGGTTCAGAAAAAACGGTAAACAACAGAGATGATGGAAGAGTAACGCTGTCTATCAGCAGAGCCTGTGGAATACCTTGTGAGGCAAGACATATTGCATGGTGTCTATAGCTGAACAGTGCGAAATGCCTGAGGATGGCTTGCTCAGTGTTGTGGGGTTGGGGGGGGGGGGGGGGGGGGGAAGTTGCTACAATTTCAAAGGCACTGGCATGGAATGCTGCATCACTGGGAAAGTTGCTGAAATGGCAGAGATGCTGCAAAAGCAAAAGGATACCCCGAAAAGTAACAGAATTTGGGACAATGGCAGTCAGGATCATTGTTGGAGTCAATGGCTCTGGGGGAAGTATTGGTTGAAAAGACAATGGTCCAGCTGGGAGTTGGAGAAGGTTTGGAGACATAGAGACTTACTTCACAGAAAATAAAAATGCACTTTGCCCGATAGAATCCATGAAACAATTGCCTCCGAATTCTCATCCAGTTTGCCAGCATTAGGTCCATAACCCTGACATTTAAAGAGTTCTATGCTATCGGGGATCTGCTTCTACTACCCTGACAGGAAGTAAGTTCCACATTGTCACAACACTTCCGGTGGAAAACTCAAACCAGACTACAAAGGGGAAAACATATTTCCTTCTGTGATGTCTATGCTCCTTATAACAATATACTTTTAAACGCTGCCCCCTATCAATCTCCCCTGCTCCAAGGAAAACAATCCCAGTCCATCCAATCTCCCTTCATACCTAAAACTTTACTACCTTGGAGTCTTCCTGGAAAGTCTCCACCTTCTTTCCGACAATCAAAGTACTCCAACATTCTAGCTGTAGCCTAGCCAATATTTTATACAGTGCCAACATATTGTCCCTGCTCCTAAACTCTATGTCTCGCATTTAAAAGCCAAAAAATCCCAATACCTTCTCAACCATTTCATCGACCTGTCCTACTACCTTAAGATCTTCATGTGCACCAAGATCCCCCTGATTCAGTATTTCCCAGGTTTCTATATTCATAATATACCCCTTGGGTTTTGTGTCCCGCCAAGTGCATCAGCTCACATTCATGGATTGAATTCCAATTTCCAACAATTTTTGCATTACCAGGGAACTTATCCTGGAAATCCCCCGATGTGCAGAGTTCACAGCATTTCCGACTACCACCTTTATCTTTTGTTGAACATGTGGCTCTGCAATTTCCCTGTTTCCATCTTCAATACATCCCACTGCTCTGACATGGATTTACTTAAACGTTTCTGCTCTCGGTCTAATCACACCCAATCTTATTCTCACAGTTTAGAACTTTGATTTCCCCATCATCCTTGCCTTTTTCCATGTTAATCTTGAGTTATGATTACTGCCTGCAAAATGCTTCCTCACTGAGTGGTCAGCCCAGCTTCATTACCGAAAAATAAATCCAGGATCACTGTCAAAGTGGGGGAAGGTAAAGGAACAGTCTGGGATTAGCCAGGTGAAGCTAACAACTGTGTTGTAGGAAAGAGAGATTTTAAAACCCTCCAGTGTATCCAGCAGACAGCAACAGAAGGATAAGCGGTTCCAACAGCTGCCAATTGTTCCAGACTCAGAGGTAAAGCACGAACACCCAGGATAAGTGACGGATTATGGTGTGGGGGAGCTATACCATTCAGAATGGTGGAGAACTGGAATCTAATAAATATTATCCAACCTGAACATTCGGGGGGAAGCCTTGGGAAATCGTCAAGGGTCATTTGACAGAAAATGATTTGCTCTCTCACTGAGAATGGGTCATGCCCACTGTGCGTTTAAGGAATGCTCGGGTTTGTTGTATATTTTACAGTCGAGCGGATAGCCATGGTCAGAAAGGAAAGTCATCCTCAGTGTGTAGCTCTGTACTCATTCAGAAAAATAAAAACTACTTGCAGGTGGGACACGGGAAGCGGAATGAGGAATGTCATGACAAATCCAATGTTTAACAAGTTCGAGGGAACTGTTATTTATTTTTACTTCTATTTTGATCCTATATTTTGGAATCCAAGGATGTACACCTGACCGTTACACTTGTCTGTCCTCATAGGGACACCCTCCATCCACAAACAGCAGGCCCCACTGCAGGTTACAGCTTTGAACCGAGATATGGATGAAACGAGCTGTGAGAGGCAGTGGTGATGGTGGGTAGAATTAAAACATTTAAAAGGCATGGGTATATGAACAGGAAGGATTTAGAAGGATATGGGCCAAATGCTGGTAAATGTGGCTAGGTTAATTTGCGATATCTGGTCAGGATGGAGGAGTTGACAAAGGGGCCGTTTCTGTGCTGCGTGATTCTATAAGAAGAAAATTATTCCTCAAATCTTCATCACTCCATAATTGGAAAGGTCAATCCGTGCTCCTCAACAGTTACCCAAGCCGACAGTGGATTCTGAACATCCAACATTCAGAGCTAACAGAATCTGAAACCCACATGGTGTAAAGGAGATGAACCAGCTCAAAACCCTTTTACTGTAGTGCTCCCTAAAGTAGGAATGAGGAAATGTGCTGCTATCAATACAACTGCACAAACACAGATACACGCAGGAATGTGAGAACACTGAGTTTATGAGATCCACTGCACTGACTGACCAAGATCCATTGCAGTTCTTTTCTTGCTGACATTTCCAATAACTCCTTCCCTGAAGGTAGCCTCCAGTCTAAGGTGCAATTCAGGAGTTCATAACATTTGACTCAGGGTGATCACGTAGTAAAACAATGAAACAACATAATTTTTAAATATCTAATTTAACTGTCTGATATTTCAACGAGGGAGTGGGTATAACATTGAATATTACATCAGAATACGAATCTCTTAATTAACAAGGAAAACCAGGAGAGATGTAATCCACAAATTGTAAATAATTATAAACACTTAACAGGAACACCAAGAACCATGTAGAAAACATTCCTGGCTAAATGAATTGGCAGATGCATTTTCAATGTAGAGTGGTAATCCTTTAATCTTGCACATAAAAATGCAAGCATTAAACTCTGCGGTGTTACATTCTCTGCGTGTTTCCATTATATTCTGTGTGATCTCCACTGGGAGATTGGTGTTGCAGTTCTGATGATGACAACTTCATCATTCCCAGTTGGTAGAAGATGTTTCTCACTGAAATTGGATTGTGACAGGGAAGGGATGACCTCATCGAGGGAAGAATCATAATTGGAAACTGCGTTAATTAAAAAAAAAACTTGTAATTGTCGCCACTTTATGAACAGAGAGGCAGCCTGCTGTTGTATTAATGCTGCCTTCACATAAAGAGATTACATTGCTTTCTAGTGGATGGATGTGATTTTGTTTGCTGCATCAACCCTGTTTTCCTCTTCCTTAATGCCCCGCTAACATCGAAATTTGCTTTCTAATTTGTGTTGGATTTTTGTCCAGCAGCTTGGTGTTGAGGGAATGTACCTCACATTGTCTCCGTGATGTCAGTCATGACCATTTATTCTATGAATCCCTGACAATAGCGAGCCCTCTACCGTAGCTCTACCATGGACTGTCATTACCCATGTCTCAGATAATTCCCATATCCTAGATTACTTGTAGGAATGTAGTTGACCTGTCATTGTACCATGTCCGTCCCATCTCTGTGTTGGAGAAATTCAGGTCCCCTCATTGTCACCCTCCTGCCGTGGCATGGATTTGCTTTTCCCAGTTGCTGACTCAATACCGTTCTGGTATAATCTAGTTCCAAACCAGGCTCAGACGGATCATTTTAGCTCCTCACAAAGTATTCTTTGTTTTTGTTTTTGGAATCATCTCATTCTGCCATTTGCTCTTTTGACAATAACCTGAGTGCCCGTTTGCCTCCGTTCTCTATCGGAGGGGGTTAGCTTAATTCTATTTTATTGGGCCAGGTGACCCACAATTTTGAGGACACCTATTAAATAAAATCACTTCCAAACGAAACAGAAATGCCCAGCTTCTCCAAGCTATCAACATAGCTGATATCCACATTCCTGGGACAATTCTTTTAAAGATGTGCAGCGTTCACACATCCCTTGGAAAGTTCGGTGCTCAGGTCTATATGTGGCACAATACGTGCAGCATATCCCCAAGTACTTCAGGGCCCCAATTCATAAGCAGTTGCTGACATCAGTATTGGCTCAGAAATGTTTGGCAGGTCAGGTCATATTGGGACCACAGATGGAACCTCCATGTCCCAAACCAGAAGCCGAGAAACCAAAGAGAATCTGCCCCGGCCCAGGGAGAAGTGGATAGCATTGAACCACATTGGGAGTGGGCCAGTATGGAGACGCACTTGGTGCCCTGTACAACAGTGACAGAAATTAACTTGTTTCAGACTGGCAGATCAATTGGAATGTAAGGGACAGCCTTTGCACTGGCTCGGGTTCACACATAATTGTGGGCTTTCAAGATCGAGACACTGTCACCTGGGAATGTGTCATTCTGCTGGAGTGGTTCCTCTCAAACTGCCACACACAGTGCACCACAATGTGCTATTTGATCTGTTCCCATCAGCGAGTCACTGGGAAAACCATGACCTCACTCTGACTTTGTGCCAAAATGCTCAATAGAACCCTACCTCTGTGTAATTGGCAGCTAACATTGTTATCAATCTGGCCAGAATGCTACAGCTGTGACAGTACTGAACAAAATAATACACACATTGTATTTGTGACGGCTGACTGCAATGATAACCTGGCTAATTTCACCACCTACCTTTCAGTAAATTCGCTCTAATTCCTGGTAATTCCCCATTTTATTTCCTTTTATTAAAAAAGGAGAATGCAAATATCAGTGTTGGACAGATTGTGACACAAATCCTATTTCCTCATTGACAACTTGTTCCTTTACCAGGTATCCCCAGTCCACCCTTACCTTTCACCATGACCAATGTAACCTATCAGTTTCCCTTGTTGAACACACTGTCAGATAGAGCCAGGGACTTGGAGACAGATGACAGCATGGAAAGCAGCCACACGGTGTTTTGGGTTTGTCTCAGTGAAGCCCAATCAACGTTGTGCCTGAAGGATGCTTGAACCAGCTTAGATCAGAGGGTCTAACGCTCTCCTCACTGAGTTTATCTAGACACGCAAATGCATGACGATTCCTATCATCCATTTTATCCCCATCACAAACACTCTCTCCATCGATCAATCTTTTTTCCTTCAAAGAAATTCTCCCAAAGTGAGCAAGGTACAACCTTCCCTGAGAAACCCATGCTGACTCTCCTGGATTTATCACTCCCTGTTGAAATAACCATTTAGAGAATCTCTTAGAGTTTTGCCAGCTCTGGAAGTGTAACAGCAGCTGGTATCCCATCCTCAAACGTTTGGAAAACTTCTGACAGATGGATCTCATTGACTTAATCTCGGGGTTTTCCATTGAACATCACTTCAAAGGTGCTACCGTGCGATGGCTGAGATCCGAACCCATACCAACTGCGTGGAAGGCAGCCATGCTGCCCACTATACCCCCATCCTCCTGCCAGCTGGGTGCTCGCTATTCTCAAACACACTTAACAACACCGACATCATCACCAATTGAATTGGGGCTGAAATAAAAACAGAAATAGCTGGTGAAGCTCAGCAAGTCTGGCAGCATCAGCATCAGAATCCCTCAGCTCTGATGAAGAATCACTGGACTTAAAAAGTTCCCTTTGCTTTCTCCCCACAGATCCTGCCGGACCTGCTGAGTTTCCCCAACAATCTCCATGTTGGGTTTCAGCTCTCCAGGATCTGCAGGACTGTGTTTGTAATCGCGGAGTAGATGTTGACCCACAGAAGGGGATATTGGGTCAGGTGACGGTCTACCTCATTCATTGGGGCAGGTGTCAAGGACCATCTTAAACCGGAGAGGGATCGGGGTGAATTGGAGCCGTTTGGAGAGAGAGTACAGAAGGTAAGACAGCTCAGCTCAAAGCACGGTGCTTAATGCTGCCCCGATTAAAATATTGAAGATGGCAGAGGGGCAGATGAGCTGAGACAGAGTGGGAGCTGGGAGACATTGATGATGTGGAAGGACATCATTGATGATGATGTGTGCATCTGATAACATTCTGTCAGTCTGACTAATAGCTGTCATTCCTGGCACTGGATTCAATGAGGGGTGAAGGGTCAGATAACAGAGCGGACTGTACCTGTTATTCTGTTCCTGACTCTCCAGCTCCCGCTCTGTTAGTGACCTCTGTTAGTCTCCCGGGAATGTGCATTCTCCAATAGTGCCCGGTCTAAGGAATATCATTCCTAAATAACTCCTGTCCGAGGTAATAATGATCAATGTGTTTGTGTCTCCTCCTCTGTTCTGTACATGTCATTGTTCAGGATTGTGGGCACATTTATTCACAGACATTGAGGATGTTATGAAACAAACCAAACCCACCGAAAATATATTAAGAAAATGGCCCAGGCCTGTTAAAAAAATTCTCAAGGAAAGTGTAAGGCATTGTAATTCAATTGTTCAAACTGCCAGGCTTGAAGCAAAACACAATTTACTCCACACTATCGATAAAATACAAACAAAAGAAAGAAATATTGGAATAACTTAACTCCATTGGAAACCTAACTGGCTAACAGATTATTTAACTACTGACCAGCAACTTTTCCAATTTAGTAACAATCCATAAATCACAGGCTTGGCAAAGGTGAATCCAGTAAAATAGATTGTCTCACATGGAATTCTGGACAAGGATTGTAACCGATTTGCTCAAAATCACATCTACTTTCAGTGTTCTTGGAACAGGACAATATGTTGCTTGAGGGGACAGCTCAGATCTCTCTGTAGTTTCATGTTGACCTGTCTGTAGAAAGGATGGCAGATCCATAACAAGTGACCTCTTCCTGAATCTCACCAATCTCCAGGTGGAATTCCATTTCACAGGTTTGTTTGGCCAACTGACCAGATGGTGAACATTTCCCCGCAGTATACAGATAACTCTCCCCAAAGCAGTGATTAATGTTTTAACGTCTGCAGTTGAATATAGTCCAACCAATTCTAGATCAGTGAGATATACCAGGAAATCAGGTGACCAATACTGGAGCCTGAGGATAAATCAATAAACTACAGAATTCTACCACGGGACTCGAAACACTATGTCTTCTTCCCACAAGTGGGTCAGACTGCTATTACCTCTTCCAGATTTCACTCATGATAGTCTCTGTAACAGCCTGCAGATTATAAACAACTATTACCTCATAGAGTCATAGAGATCTACAGCACAGAAACAGACCCTTCAGTTCAACCCATCCATGCCGACCAGATATCCCAACCCAATCTAGTCCCACCTGCCACCACCCGGCCCATATCCCTCCAAATACTTCCTATTCATATACCCATCCAAATGCCTCTTAAATCTTGCAATTGTGCCAGCCTCCACCACTTCCTCTGGCAGCTCATTCCATACATGTATCACCCTCTGCGTGAAAACATTGCCCCTTTTATAGGTCTCTTTGATATCTTTCCCCTCTCACCCTAACCTATGCTCTCCAGTTCTGGACTCCATGACTCCAGGGAAAAGACTTTGTCTATTTACCCGATCCATGCCCCCCATATTTTTGTAAACCTCTGTAAGATTACCCCTCAGCCTCCGACATTCCAGGGAAAACAGACCCAGCCTGTTCAGCCTCTCCCTATAGCTCAAATCTTCCAGCCCTGACTCTGTAACACCCTGTAGATTATAAACAACTATTACCTCTTCCAGACTTCATTCCTGCTTGTCTCTGTACCAATATTTCCTCTTCCAGATTTCACTCCTGATTGTCTGTAAAATCCTGCAGACCATAAGCAATTATTACCTCTTCCAGATTTCATTCTTGCTTGCCTCTGTAACATTCTCCAGACCATAGAAAAGTATTACCACTTCCATTTTGCACTCCTGCTTGTCTCTGTAACATTGTTCAGATTATAAACAATTATTACTTCTTCTATTTTTCACTCCTGCTTGTCTCTGTAACATCATGCAGACCATAAACAACTATCACCTCTTCCATATTTCACTCCTGTGTGGCTCTTTAACATTGTTCAGATTATAAACAATTATTACCTCTTCTATTTTTCACTCCTGCTTGCATCTGCAACATCCTGCAGACCATAAACAACTATTACCTCTTCCAGATTTCATTCCTGCTTGCCTCTGTAATATTCTCCAGACCATAGAAAAGTATTACCACTTCCATTTTGCACTCCTGCTTGTCTCTGTAAAATCCTGCCGACCATAAACAACTATTACCTCTACCAGGTTACATTCCTGCTTACCTCTGCAACATCCTGGTAGATTATAAATAACTATTACCTCTTCTATATTTCTCTCCTGTTTGACCCTGCAATATCCTGCAGACCATAAACAACTATTACCTCTTCCAGATTTCATTCCGGCTTGTCTCTATAAAATACTGCAAATAATAAACAACTTTTATGTCTTCCAGACTTCGTTCCTGCTTGTCTCTGTACCATGCAGCAGATCATAAACCACTAATGCCACTTCCAGATTCCACTCCTTTTAACTCTGTATCATCCTGCAGACTAAAACAAATACTGCCTCTTCCAGATCTCACTCCTGACTGCCTCTGTAAAATCTGGGAGGCGATAAACAAACTAGCACCTCTTCCAGATTTCACTTCCTGCAGATTATAAACAACTATTAACTCAACCAGATTTCACTCCAACTTGTCTCTGTAACATCCTCCAGACAATAAGCAACTATTACCTCTTCCAGATTTCACTCCTAATTGTCACTATATCATCCTGCAGACTCTTAAAAACAATTACCTCTTCCAGATTTCACTCCTGATTGTCTCTGTAAAATCCGGTAGGCTATAGACACCTATTACCTATTCCATATTTCACTCCTGTTTCACCCTGTAACATCCTGCAGACCATAAACATCTATTACCTCTTCCATATGTCACTCCTGCGTGTCGCTGTAACAACTATGGGCGGCACGGTGGCACAGTGGTTAGCACTGCTGCCTCACAGCGCCAGAGACCCGGGTTCAATTCCCGACTCAGGCGACTGACTGTGTGGAGTTTGCACGTTCTCCTCCGTGGTTTTCCTGCGTGGGTTTCCTCCGGGTGCTCCGGTTTCCTCCCACAATCCAAAAAATGTGCGGGTCAGGTGAATTGGCCATGCTAAATTGCCCGTAGTGTTAGGTTAAAGGGGTAAATGTAGGGGTATGGGTGGGTTGCGCTTCGGCGGGTCGGTGTGGACTTGTTGGGCCGAAGGGCCTGTTTCCACACTGCAAGTAATCTAATCTAATCTAATCTAAAACTGTGAGATCATAAACAACTTGAATCTCTTCCGGTTTCATTCCTGCTTGTCCCTGTAACATTCTGCACACCACAAACAACTATTACCTCTTCGAGATTTCAATCCTGCTTGTCCCTGTAAAATCTTTTAAACCCTAACCAACTATATCGTCACCCAGATTTCACTCCTGCTTGTCTCTGTAATATCCTGCAGACCATAAACAACTATTACCTCTTCCATATTTCACTCCTGCTTGTTTCTGTAACATCATGCTGATCATAAAAATTACCTCTGACAGATTTCAGTCTGAATTGTTTCTGTAACTTCCAGCAGATTATAAACAGCTATTACCTCATCCAGATTGCATTCCTGCTTGTCCCTGTGAAATTCTGCAGACCAGAAACAACTATTACCTCTTCCATATTTCACTCCTGTGTGGCTCTTCAACATTGTTCAGATTATAAACGATTATTACCTCTTCTATTTTTCACTCCTGCTTGAATCTGCAACATCCTGCAGACCACAAACAACTACTTCCTCTACCAGATTACATTCCTGCTTACTTCTGCAGATAATAAATAACTATTACTTCTTCCAGATTTCACTCCAGCTTGTCTGTGTACCATCCTGAAGACCATACACATCTATGACTTCTTCTAGATTTCATTCCTGCTTGTCTCTGTAACATACTGCAGACCATAAAATCTATTATCTCTTCCAGATGTCACTCCTGCTTGTATCTATAACACCCTGCAGACCACAAACAACTATTACCTTGTTCAGATGTCACTCCGCCTTGTCTCTTTAATATCCTGCAGGTTATAAACTATTACCTCTTCCAGATTTCATTCCTGCTTGTCTCTGTAAAATACTGCAGACCCGAAAAAAAATTACCTCCTCCAGATTTCACACCTGACTGTCTGGGTAACATCCGGCAGATTAATATCAAATATTACTCCTGCTTGTCTGTGTAACATCCTGCCGATCGTAAACAACTATTACCTCTTCCAGATTGCATTCCTACTTGACTCTGTAACATCCTGCAGACCATAAAATAGTATTACCACTTTCATTTTGCATTCCTGCTTGTCTCTGTAACAGCCTGCAGACCACAAACAACTATTACCTCTTCCTGATTTGATTCCTGCTTGTGTCTATAACGTTCTGCAGACTATAAACAAATGGAACCTCTTCCAGATTTCACTCCTGCTTGTCTCTGCAAAATACTGCAGATTATAAACAACTATTACCTCTTCCAGATTTCACTCCTGCTTGAATCTGTAACATCCTGAAGACCATAAACACGAATGACCTCTTCCAGATTACACTCATGCTTGTCTCTGTGGGCTGCACGGTGGCACGTGGTCAGCACTGCTGCCTCACAGCACCAGAGACCCAGGTTCAATTCCCGCCTCCGGTGACTGTCTGTGTGGAGTTTGTGCATTCGCCCCGTGTCTGCGTGGGTTTCACCTGGGTTCTCCGGTTTCCTCCAGTGCAAAAAGGTGCAGGCCAGGTTAATTGGCCATGTTAAATTGCCCGTAATGTTAGCTGGTGGGGGAATGGGTCTGATTGGGTTGCACTTCGGAGGGTCGGTGTGGACTTGTTGGGCCGAAGGGCCTGTTTCCAACTGTCGATCGTAAACAACTGTAAGTAATCTAATCTAATCCAGCAGATTATAACAACCATTACCTCTTCCAGATTTCATTCCTGCTTGTCTCTGTAACAGTCTCTAGACTATTAAAAAGTATTACCACTTCCAGTTTTCACTCTTGCTAGAACTTGCAACATCCTGCAGACCATAAACAACTATTCCCTCTTCCAGATTTCATTCCGGCTTGTCTCTGTAACATCTGGCAGTTTATAAACAAATATGACCTCTTAATAGTTACCTCTTCTAGATTTCACTCCTGTTTGTCCCTGTGATGTCCTGCATGTTATAAACAACTATTACCTTTTCTAGATATCATTCCTGCTTGCCTCTGTAACATTCTCCAGACCATAAAAAAATTACCACTTCCACTTTTCACTCCTGCTTGATTCTGTAACATCCTGCAGATTATGAGCAACTATTACCTCTTCCAGATTTCACTCCTGCTTGTCTGTGTAAAATACTGCAGACCATACACATCTATGACCTCCTCTAGATTTCACTCCGGCTTGTCTCTGGAACATCTTGGAGACCACAAACAACTACTAGCCCTTCCAGATTTCATTCCCGCTTGTCTCTGTCACATTCTGCAGACCATTAACAATTATTACCTCTTCCAGATTTCACTCCTGCCTGTCTCTGTAACATTCTGCAGATTATTAACAAATATTACCTCTTCCAGATTTCACTCCTGCTTGTCTCTGTAACATTCTGCAGATTATTAACAACTATTACCTCTTCCAGATTACATTCCTGCTTGCCTCTGTAATATTCTGCAGAGTATAAACAATTTATTACCTCTTCCAGATTGCATTCCTGCCTGTCTCAGTAACATCCTGCCGATCGTAAACAACTATTACCGCTTCCAGATTACATTCCTGACTGTCTCGGTAGCATCCTGCAGACCATAAATAACTACTACCTCTTCCAGCTGTCATTCCTGCTTGTCTCTGTAACATCCTACAGATCAGAAACATTTATTACCTCTAACAGATTTTATTCCTGCTTATCTGTGCAACATCCTGCTGATCATAAATAACTAATACCTCTCCCAGATTTCACTCCGGCTTGTCTTTGTACCATTCTGTGAAGATCTATGACCTCTTGATTCGAGATCGGTCAAAAGAATCAACGAATACGGTCTGTTGAAAAAGCAGTGGTCGTTAGTTTATTGAATTAAGGCACCTTGTTGTAATTTTATCCAGCAACACAAAGATTAAAGCTTCTGTATTCCATGTGAAGTCGCGCAATTACATTTGAAAATTAAACATTTTTAATATGTTTTTTTAAGAGGTAGTACAGCCCTAATGATATGAAAAACCAATCACATATAATAAGGTGATATGATTTACTGCAAGTTAACCCAATGATATTTCCTGGAAAAGGGTTCTTAATGACAAGAAAAGTCCAACCATCTGTAATATGGAGACATAATTGACAATAGGCTGATCCAATGGCATTCCTTGGAAAAAAATCTTATTTATGTAAATTATCATGCAATGTATCAGTTAAAGGTTAGTTCGAATAGTCAATCAATGTGTCAGTATTCATTTTATGGAAACTCTATTGTGTTTGAATTTCAGCTTAATTCTGCAAATCAGCAGTACAGGTTCACAGGCCATTTCATAACATTCTTTTACATTGAGAAACCATTTTGTGGTAAATAAAAGTCTACATATAATTGTTGTCTAAATTCAAATTTTAGATCCTCAGTTGTTCCTTGTAATGATTCTCCAATTTCGTGGAGCACTGCCAGAATTCTTAAATTTAGGCTTGGACAAGTTGGATTGAAGGGTCTGTTTCCGTGCTCTACATCTCTGTGGCTCTATTTAGTGCTCCGCTTCCCTGCACCATTTCTCCCATTCACCAATCCTGCACTAATTCAGTTACACCAATCCTCATACTGACTGATGCTCTCGCCCAATTTAGGGATGCCCTACTCTAAATCTCCCCAAAGGTATTGTCCTGCCCCAATTCTCCCATTTAGTGCAACACAGCATAACGCACCCATTTAGCACTGAACTGCACTAATTCACCCATGATCTGATGTCCTGTTGCAAATTCTCACATTTTGATAATCCCTTTCTTAACTTTTCCATGTAGTAGTTCCTTGCAGTGAGTCTCCTATTTAGTGGAGAACTGCCAGAATTCTTAAATTTAGGCGTGGACAAGTTGGATCGAAGGGTCTGTTGCCGTGCTGTACATCTCTCAGGCTGTATTTAGTACTCCGCTTCGCTGCACCAATTCTCCCATTTACCAATCCTGCACTAAGTCGGGAATTTCACCAACTCACCCATTGAGGTTATCCTGCCCCAGTCCTCCCACTTAGAATTTAACGGCACCTGCATGAACTCTCCAATTATTGTTGCCCTGCATCAATCCCTTCCATTGAGTCGTTCAATGATACACATCTTCCACGTATGGGTGCCCTGCTGAATTGTTTTCATTTCGTCATGCACTGAACTGAATCTCCAATTTACCGATGCTTGCAACATTTCTTCTTTTTATTGATCCCCAGGCCCCTATTCCCCAATTTAGACAAGCTCTCCTCTATGTTTCTAATATATTGACACTCACAACAGTTTTCCAAAATAATTACACTGTGCACCGAATCTCCCATTTTTTGATTCCCACCAAACCCCCCATTTACTCATATCCCTGTACTAATTCTTCCATTTACTGATGCCTGCGCCCGATTCTACCATTTAAGGGTGCGCAAATCTAATTCTCCCATTTACTGTTGCCATGCACCAATTCTCTAATTTAGCTCCACTGTGCACCAGGTCTCTCATTTACTGATGGCCCGCACCAATTCTCCAATTCAGTGTTGCTGAGCACCATATCCCCTAATTACTGACGTCCTGAACAAGTTCTTCACTCAGTGTTTCCTTACACCAGTCCTCATATTGACTGATGTCCTCGCCCAATTTAGGGGTGCCCTACTCTCAATCTCCCCAAAGGTAATGTCCTGCCCCAATTCTCCAATTCAGTGCAACACAGCATAACGCACCCATTTAGTGCTGAACTGCACTAATTCACCTATGATCTGATGCCCTATTGCGAATGCTCACACGTTGAGAAGCCCTTTCCCAAATTTTCCATTTATTTCTTTCTGGCAATGAGTCGAAAAGGAGAAAGTGAGGTCTGCAGATGCTGGAGATCAGAGCTGAAAATGTGTTGCTGGAAAAGCGCAACAGGTCAGGCAGCATCCAGGGAACAGGAGAATCGACGTTTCGGGCATAAGCTCTTCTTCAGGAAGGGCTTATGCCTGAAGAAGGGCTTATTCCCGAAACGTCGATTCTCCTGTTCCCTGGATGCTGCCTGACCTGTTGCGCTTTTCCAGCAACACATTTTTAGCTCTGGCAATGAGTCTTCAATATAGTGGATGCTGCCCGAATTCTTAAATTTAGGCGTGGACAAGTTGGACAGAAGTGTCTGTTTCCGTGCTGTACATCTCTAAGGCTGTAATTAGTGTTCCGCTTCCCTGCACCAATTCTCCATTTACCAATCCTACACTAATTCGGGAATTTCACCAACTCACCCCCCAATGAGTGTTATCCTGCCCCAGTCCTCCCACTTAGACTGTAATGGCACCTGCATGAATTCTACAATTAATGTTGCCCTGCATCAATACCTTCCATTTAATTGTTCCTGAAACACTTCTTCCACGTATGGGTGCCCTGCTGAATTGTTTTCCATTTCCTGATGCACTGAACTGAATCTTCAATTTACCAATGCTTGTAACATTTCTTTTCCTGATTCCCTGGTTCCTATTCCCCAATTTAGACATGCTCTGCTGCAATTTTCCAATATATTGGCACTCCCACCAATTTTCCAATGCAATGGTCTCCCATTTATTGACTCCCACCAAACCGTCCTTTTACTCATATCCTTGTACTAATTCTTCCATATACTGATGCCCGAGCCTGATTCTAACATTTAAGAGTGCGATACTCTAATTCTCCCATTTACTGGTGCCATGCACCCATTCTTTAATTTAACTCCAATGTGCACCAGGTCTTCCATTCAGTATTTCCTGCAACAATTCTCCTATTTAGTCGTCCGCTGCCAGAATTTGCGAATTTGCGATCCCTGCATCATATCTCCAAATTACCGATCCTACACATATCTTCCCTTTAGTGGTGAACTGCACCAACTCCCCCATTTCGTGGTGCACTGTATTGAATCTGGAACAATAATCCTTTCCAACATTTATCCTATTTACTGATTCACTGCCCGTGTTCTCCCATTTGCTCCAATTCTCGAAGTTATCAGCACCCTGCACCAGGTCTTTCATTTACTGATACCCCACAACAATTCTCCAATTCAGTGTTGCTGAGCACCATTTCTCCCAATTACTGACGTCCTGAACAAGGTCTCTACTCTGTGTTGCCTTACACCAATCCTCATACTGACTGATACACTCGCCCAATTTAGTGATGCCCTACTCTATATCTCCCAAAAGGTGTTGTTCTGCCCCAATTCTCCCATTATCTGATGCCCTGTTGCAAATTCTCACATTTCAATAATCCCTTGCGCAATTTTTCCATTTAGTAGTTTCTTGCAATGATTCTCAAATATAGTGGAGTGCTGTCAGAATTCTTAAATTTAGGCATGGACAATTTGGATCGAAGGGTCTGTTTCCGTGCTGTACGTTTCTAAGGCTGTAATTAGTGCTCCGCTTCCCTGCACCAATTCTCCCATTTACCAATCCTGCACTAATTCGGGAATTTCACCAACTCACCCATTGAGGTTATCCTGACCCTGTCCTCCCACTTAGAATTTAACGGCACCTGCATGAATTCTCCAATTAATGTTGCCCTGCATCAATTCCTTTCATGAATTGTTCCCTGATAAACATCTTCCACGTACACGTACCCTATTGATTTTATTTTTTCATTTTGTGATGCACTGAACTGAATCTCCAATTTACCGATGCTTGCAACATTTCTTCTTTTTATTATTTCCCTGGTCCCTATTCCCCAATTTAGACATGCTTTGCTCCAATTTTCCAATATATTGGCACTCCCACCAATTTTCTAATGTAACGGCACTGTGCACCAGATCTCCCATTTATTGTTGCCACCAAATCTCCCATTTACTTATATCCCTGTACTAATTCGTCCATTTACTGATGCCTTAGCCCGATTCTACCATTTAAGGGTGCCCTACTCTAATTCTCCCATTTCCTGGTGCCATACACCCATTCTCTAATTCAGCTCCACTGTGCACCAGGTCTTCCATTCAGTATTTCCCTGCAACAATTCTCCCACTTAGTAGTCTGCTGCCAGAATGCTCTAATCTTGTGATCCCTGCGTCAAATCTCCAAATTACCGGTCCTATACATATCTTCCGATTCATGGTAAACTACACTAACTCTCGCATTTCGTGGTACACTGTATTGAATCTAGACCACTACTCCTTTGCAACATTTGCCCTATTTACTGATTCACTGCCCGTGTTCTCCCATTTGCTCCAATTCTCAAAGTTATCAGCATTTACTGCGGAGCCATAAATAGTAATACAATCATAGAGATGTACAACATGGAAACAGACACTTCAGTCCAACTGGTCTATGATTGTATGACTCTATTTATGGCTCCGCTGCTCTGCACCATTTTTCCCATTTACCAATCCTGCACAAATCCTGAATACTCTCCCATTGAGTATTATCCTGCCCTATTTAAAGGCAGCTGCATGAATTCTCCAATTATTAATGTTCTCCATCAATGCTGCCTTACACCAATCCTCATACTGACTGATGCCCTCGCCAAATTTAGAGGTGCCCTACTCTAAATCTCCCAAAAGGCAATGTCCTGCCCCAATTCTCCCATTTAGTGCAACACAGCATAACTCACCCATTTAGTGCTGAACTGCACTAATTCACACATTATCTCGATGCCCTGTTGCAAATTCTCACATTTCGATAAGCCCTTTCCCAATTGTTTCCACTTAGTAGTTCCTTGCAATGATTCTCCAATTTAGTGGAGAGCTGCCAGAATTCTTAAATGTAGGCGTGGACAAGTTGGATCGAAGGGTCTGTTGCCGTGCTGGACATCTCTCAGGCTGTATTTAGTGCTCCGCTTCCCTGCACCAATTCTCCCATTTACCAATCCTGCACTAATTCGGGAATTTCACCAACTCACCCATTGAGGTTATCCTGCCCCAGTCCTCCCACTTAGAATTTAACGGCACCTGCATGAACTCTCCAATTAATGTTGCCCTGCATCAATTCCTTCCATTTAGTTGTTCCCTGATACACATCTTCCACGTACGGGTGCCCTGCTGGGTTTGTTCTTCATTTAGTGATGCACTGAACTGAATCTCCAATTTTTCAATGATTGCAACATTTCTTTTTATTAATTTCCTCGTCCCCATTCCCCAATTTAGACATGCCCTGCTCCAATTTTCTAATATATTGACACTCCCACCAGTTTTCCAATGTAATGGCACTGTGCACCAGGCCTCCCATTTATTGTTTCCACCAAATCTCCCAGTTACTCATATCCCTGTACTAATTCTTCTATTTTACTGATGCCTGCGCCCGATTCCACCATCGAAGGGTGCGCTACTCTAATTCTCCCATTTCCTGTTGCCATGCACCAATTCTCTAATTTAGCGCCACTGTGCACCAGGTCACTCATTTACTGATACCCCACACCAATTCTCCAATTCAGTGTTGCTTAGCACCACTTTCCCCAATTACTGACGTCCTGAACAAGTTCTCCATTCAGTGTTGCCTGACACCAATCCTCATACTGACTGATGCCCTCGCCCAAGTTAAGGGTGCCCTACTCTCATTCCCACATCAAGTATTGTCCTGTCCCAATCCTCCCATTTAGTGCTACACTGCACCGATTCTCCCATTTCCTGCTAAACTGAAACTCTCCCATTTGGTGCTAACTGCACTAATTTGCCATTACTGGGTGCCCCGTTCCAAATTCTCTTATTTCGATAAGCCCTTGCCCAATTCTCCCATTTAATATTTCCTTGGAATGATTCTCTAATTTCGTGGAGCGCTGCCAGAATTCTAAAATTGAGACAGAGACATGTTGGACTGAAGTGTCTGTTTCCATGTTGTACATCTCTATGATTGTATGACTCTATTTATGGCTCCGCTGCTCTGCACCATTTCTCCCATTTACTAATCCTGCACAAATCCTGAAACTGCACCAACTCTCCCATTGAGTATTATCCTGCCCAATTTAAAGGCAGCTGCATGAATTCTCCAATTATTAATGTTCTCCATCAATTCCTTCCATTTACTTGTTCCTTGAAACACTTCTTCCACATATGGGTGCCCTGCTGCATTGTTTTTATTTTAGTGATGCACTGAACTGAATCTCCAATTTACCGATGCTTGCAACATTTCCTCTTTTTATTGATTCCCTAACCCTATTCCCCAACTTAGACATGCTCTGCTCCAATTTTCCAATATATTTGCATTCCCACCAATTTTCTAATGTAATGGCACTGTGCACCTGATCTCCCATTTACTCACATCCCTGTACTAATTCTTCCATTGACTGATAATCTGTTGCATTTCTCACATTTCGATAAGCCCTTGCCCAATTCTCTCATTAAGTAGTCCCTTGCAATGATTGTCCAATTTCGTGGAGCGCTACCAAAATTCTTAAATTGAGGCATGGACAAGTTGGACCGAGTGATCTGTTTCTGTGTTGTAAATCTCGACGATTGTGTGACTCTATTTATGGCTATCTCTCCCATTTACCAATCCGACACAAATCCTGGAACTGCACCAGTTCTCCCATAGAATGTTATCCTGCCCCCGTTCTCCCACTTCGAATTTAATGGCACCTGAATGAATTCTCCAATTATTGTCACCCTGCATTTTTTTTTTCATTTGATGGTGCACTGAACTGAATCTCCGATTAACTGATGCGTGCAATACCTCTTTCTATTGACTCCCCGCCCCTATTTCCAAATTTAGACATGCTCTGCTCCAATTCTCTCATATATTGACACTCACACCAGGTTTCCAATGTAATGGCACTGTGCACCGAATCTCCCATTCATTGATTCCCGCCAACTCTACCATTTAATTATTCTTCCATTAATGATGCCCTAGTCAAATTCTACCATTTAGCAGGAGCCTCAGCTTTGGGAAGTGTGACGAGACCACGAAACCAGAAGGGACAGAAAGCCGATTATGTGAGAGAAACTAAAAGCAATGGAGTTGTCAGAGGGAGATCACAGGAAGTGTCCCTTTTCCTACAGCAAAGAACCTTAGACCAGGAGGCAGTGTTTCCTCCCCAGACTGGGTTTCAGGAAATATGGTCAGAGCTGAAGCTGGTTTTGCAATGGGATGGGCAGGGTACCATGTTACTGACCATGTAGGTGTGAACAACATACAAGGTTCTGCCTCATCCCTCTCAGCAACTCACTGTTTAACTAAGAAGCTGACCCACTGGATTAATATCTGTGTGCAGTGTTAATTAGCCAATCAGAACAGGGAGCTCCCTTGGTGCTTTGCAGACTGCTGTGGGAGAAATGGGTTCTGGTTCCCTTCTCACAGATGCTGCCTGACCTGCTGAGGTTAGATTTCAGATCCCCAGGAACAGCAGAGTTTTCTCTATATGCATTTTCTTTCTCCTTATTCAATGGGTCATTTGTGATGCTTAAGATCCCATATGTTTTCTATTTCCCCCTTCAGCAGATCTTGTCACAGTAAAAGACCTGTGCACATGAACACCAAGGCAACTCTATCCATGTTCACATTTCAAACTCTGTAGTTCGGTCGAGTTTGTCTCTCTTTAGCCTTTTATGCCAAACTCCATCACAGCGGGCTTCAGTCTGTTCATTTCCCTCCACAACCTTCTGCTATCTACTGGAGACATTATTATTCACCTCTCTGTACAAACAATCCTGTTGGCCGGTATCATCCACAGTATCTTCTCCAAATCCAAGTTAGATGTCAAAGAAAATATTAATTGTCTTTTCTGTCTCGATAATAAATAACCGTCTGTATCATTCGTATATAGAGAACAACATGATTAAAATATTCATCCGTGCCATAAAAAAGCAAATTGGATTTTAATTCTGCTGTTTGCAAGTTGCAGTAATTTATGATCACTCAGCACTTTTCCATCCTAGCACATTAATTCTCCATGGTGAGCTTGAGCCGTTTATTACAATAGCCTCAGTTTTTATCCTGCCTCTTAAGTAATAATTTGTGAACCAGATTGAAGGTCCTTACCTTCATTAACCTTTTATTTTATTCCATCACGTATGTTGAATTTTAACTCCACACTGACTCTCCTTATACAGAGCCACCCTCTCCAGTTGGGTTTGTGTTGCTCTGCTCCAGGTATATTCCAAGTGCAAACGGCACCGGTGGCAAACTGACCCGCCTGTTGTCATCAGGAAAAGATTCTTGTTGTACTTTTGAAACTGGTATCATATTGTCAAACTTGTATGTTGGGACAGGAGAATTACCCTTTGGGTAGAGAACTGGCTCGATGGTAGAAGACAGAGGGTGGTGGGGGAGGGTTGTTTTTCAGACTGGAGGCCTGTGACCCACGGTGTGCCCCAAGGATCGGTGCTGGGTCCACTGTTGTTTTGTCATTTATATAAATGATTTGGATTTGACCATAGGACGAATGGTTAGTAAGTTTGTAGATGACAGTAAAATTGGAGGTGTGGAGGACAGTGAAGATGGTTACCTCAGAGGTCAACGGGATATTGATCAGATGGGCCAATGGGCCAAGGAGTGGCAGATGGAGATTAATTTAGATAAATGTGAGGTGTTGCATTTTGGAAATTCAAAAGACAGCAGGACTTATACACTGAATGATAAGATACTGGGGTGTTGCTAAACAAATAGACCTGGAGTGCAGCTTCATAGATCATTGAAGGTGGACTAACATTTCGATAGGATAATGAAGAAGGCGTTTGTCATTTTTGTCTTTATTCCTCAGTTAATTGTGTAAAGGAGTTGGGAGGTCATGTTACGGTATTGGTTCGGCCATTTTTGGTATATAATGTACAATTCTGGACTCCCTCCTGTAAAAAGGGTGTTGTGAAACTTTAAAGTGTTTAGAAAAGATTTGCATGAATGTTGCCAAAGTTGGAGGGTTTGTGCTGGAGGGTAAGACTGTATAGTTTGAGGCTATTATCCCTGGAACGTCAGTGGCTGAGGGGTAACCTCATAGAGATTCACAAAATCATGAAGGTCCTCAATAGGGTAAAAAGGCAAGGTGATTTCCCTGTGGTTGGGAAGTCCAGAAGCAGATGGCATATGTTAAAGTTGAGAGGGGAAACATAGTGGGCGGCACGGTGGCACAGTGGTTAGCACTGCTGCCTCACAGCGCTGGAGACCCGGGTTCAGTTCCCGCCTCAGGCGACTGTGGAGTTTGCACGTTCTCCCCGTGTTTGCGTGGGTTTCCTCCGGGTGCTCCGGTTTCCTCCCACAATCCAAAGATGTGCAGGGTCAGCTGAATTGGCAATGCTAAATTGCCCGTAGTGTTAGGTAAGGGGTAAATGTAGGGGTATGGGTGGGTTGCGCTTCGGCGGGGCGGTGTGGACTTGTTAGGCCGAAGGGCCTGTTTCCACACTGTAAGTAATCTAATCTAATCTAATATAAGGGACCTAAGGGGAACATTTTTCACGCTGAGGGCACTGTGTGCATGAGCTGCCAGAGGAAGTAGTGGAGGCTGGTACAATTACAACATTTAAAAGGTATCTGGGTGGGTGTAGGAATTAAAAAGGGTTCAGAGGAACATGGGCCAAATTCTGACAAATAGGATGAGATTGACATCGGATATCAGTTCAGCATGGATGTGTTGGACTGAATGATTTGTTTCTGAGCTTATATTGCTCTGAGTGTGTTGAGTTCCGGATTGTAGATTTATGAAGCAGAAAATAAAGTATGGCACAGAGTTAGACCGAGAAATCCTGCTAATCCCATCAGCTTTATCCTGTTTTCCTGATCCTCCTCCTTCAATCAATGCATTTTTCAGATCCTCATTCAGAATTCCTGGAGCTCTGTCACTGCCCTGGAACAATGTGTGGAAAGTCCTATTGCAGTCCACACGAGGTACCTTTCCCACTGCCCTGCTCCCACGGCCTGCAATGCTGCAGACTGAACAGACAACCCGAAGCACAATGATGAGCTCCTTCCGGCCCACGGCCCTCCTTCTCACTGAATGAAGACAATCACCAGAAGCAGAATCCAGCTCTTGTTGGAGCCTTGAATATCTGACTCTGTCTCACTGAGTGAAGGTTGGACTCAGAAACAGGAATGAAATCAACTTCCTATCTGCATTGTGTCACTCTTTAAGATCTCTGTGTGTCTGAGTTCAGGTCATTTGATTGGAGACTGCGGATAGTGAGTCCCCAGTGAAATGGAAAGAATGGTGGAGGAGCTCACTGAGGGACATCTCTCAAAGTGAGAATCAGAAAGATGTTATTCCACATTGGAAGGGTTTAAGGTGAATTGATGGTTCAGAAAAATGTTATACGGACATTTGTAAAACTTAGGAACTCTGACTGTTTTGAGGCTGGAGTTTATTTTATCCTTGTATAGATTTGACACATTAATCCTCCCTCCGCACCACGACAGAAGCTGTTGGAACTGTTCAGTGTTTCCAGCGGCTTCTGAAATTATTTCAGGTTCCCGACGGGAGCAGTCTTCACTTTTCGAGCAAAACAAACCCATCCTTGTGCTGCAACCAATATTTCAAAAAGAAATGGGAAGCAGCAGAGGGGAAAGGTTCCGAGATGCCGAGCAATGCTGCCCGGTTCCACACTGCAATTCACAGGAACCATTGCCATGAAGAGCAAGGAGCAACCTGACAGATTTAAAAGTATTTCCTTTAAAAGGCTGTTGACAAACCACAACACTGCGATGGCTGGGAATCCAACCCGGGTCAACTGCTTGGAAGGCAGCTATACTCACCACTATCCCACCATCACCCTGCTAGCAGCCGCCTCCCCATTCCCAAACACATAAATAAGGCCGTGATCATCACCAACTGGATTGGGGCTGAAATCCAAACAAGAAATTGCTGGGGAAGCTCAGCGGGTCTTACAGCACCAGAATGTGGGCGGCAAGGTGGCTCAGTGGTTAGCACCAGAGTCCCAGGTTCAATTCCAGCCTCGGGCGACTGTCTGTGTGGGGTTTGCACATTCTCCCAATGTTTGTGTGGGTTTTTTCCGCGTGCTCCGGCTTTCTTCCACAGTCCAAAAATGTGCAGGTTAGGTGAATTGGCCTTGCTAAATTATCCATAGTGATTAGTCCGAGGGTGGGTTACTCCTCGGAGGGTCGGTATGGACTGGTTGGGCTAAAGGGCCTGTTTCCACACTGTAGGGAGTCTCATCTAATCTATTCAGAAGCCATCAGTTCTGAACCAAATCCAAAGGGATTGGGAATTGCTTCATTAAACAACTCGTTCATTAAACAGCTAAGAGCTCAGGAAATCTGAGCAGGAGAAGACTATACAGCCTGTTTAAACTGTTCAGTCTGTCTGGCAATCAATTCAATCAGAGCTGGATTGCAAATCCAGTTTCCTACCCACTCCACATATTCCGTGACTCCCTGAGACACCGGCAATCTGTCTATTTTTAAAGAAAGATGGTAGAGAGAATTCAGGAAATTATAGACCAGTTAGTCTGACCTCAGAGCTGGAAAAGATGCTGGAGTCTATTACAAAGGATGAAATTATGACACATCTGGATAGTAGTAACAGGATTGGTCAGAGTCAGCATGGATTTATGAAGGGAAAATCATGCTTGACTAATCTTCTGGATTTTTTTGCGGATGTAACTCTGAAGATGGACGAGGGAGATCCAGTAGATGTAGTGTACCTGGACTTTCAGAAAGCTTTTGATAAAGTCCCATATTGGAGGTTAGTGAGCAAAATTAGGGCGCTTGGTATTGGGGGCAAAGTACTAACTTGGTTGGCTGATAGGAAACAAAGAGTAGTGATAAACGGCTCCATTTCGGAATGGCAGGCAGTGACCAGTGGGGTACCGCAGGGATCAGTACTGGGTCTGCAGCTTTTTACAATATATATTAATGATATAGAAAATGGTATTAGTAATAACATTAGTAAATTTGCTGATGACGCTGGGTGGCAGGGTGAAATGTGATGAGGATGTTAGGAGATTACAGAATAACCTGGATAAGTTAGGTGAGTGGTCAGATGCATGGCAGATGCAGTTTAATGTGGATAAATGTATGGTTACCTACTTTGGTGGCAAGAACAGGATGGCAGATTATTACCTCAATGGAATCAATTTAGGTAAAGGGGCAGAACAGAGAGATCTGGGTGTTCTTGTACACCAGTCAATGAAGGCAAGCATGCAGGTACAGCAGCTAGTGAAGAAGGCTAATAGCATGCTGGCCTTCATAACAAGAGGTATTGAATATAGAAGCAAAGAGGTTCTTCTGCAGCTGTACAGTGTCCTGGTGAGACCACACCTGGAGTACTGTGTGCAGTTCAGGTCTCCAAATTTGAGGAAAGACATTCTGGCTATTGAAGGAGTGCAGCGTATGTTCACGAGGTCAATTCCTGGAATGGCGGGATTACCTTACACTGAAAGATTGGAGCGACTGGACTTGGAAACCCTTGAGTTTAGAAGACTGAGAGGGGTTCTGATTGAGACATATAAGATTACTAAAGGATTGGACACGCCGGAGGCAGGACACATGTTTCCGTTGATGTGTGAGTGCCGAACCAGAGGACACAGCTTAAAAGTACGGGGTAGACCATTTAGGACAGAGATGAGGAGAATATTCTTCATCCAGAGAGTGGTGGCTGTGTGGAATGCTCTGCCCCAGAAGGCAGTGGAGACCCAGTCTCTGGATTCATTTAAGAAAGAGTTGGATAGAGCTCTCAAGGATAGTGGAATCAAGGGTTATGGAGATAAGGCAGGAAGAGGATACTGATTAGGAATGATGAGCCATGATCATATTGAATGGTGGTGCAGGCTCGAAGGGCAGAATGGCCTACTCCTGCACCTATTGTCTATTATCACTGCTTTTACATTTCAATCCTCTTGAGATAAATGACAACATTACATTTGCTTTCTTAGCCATGGCATCAACCTACAAGTCAACCTTTAGAGAATCCTGGACTAGCACTCCCAGATCCCTTTGTAATTTGGCTTTATGAATTTTCTCACCGTTTAGAAAATAGCCCATTCCTGTCTTATTTTTTCCAAAGTGCAAGACCTCGTATTTGCTCATGTTGAATTACATCAGCCATTTCCTGGACCACTCTCCGAAACTGTCTAAATCTTTCTGCAGCCTCCCTACCTCCTCAGTAGTACCTGCCTGTCCATCTAACTTCGTATCATCGGTGAAATTCACCAGAATGCCACAATCCCTCCATCCAGACCATTAATATTTAAAGTGAACAGCTGCGCCCCAATACTGAACACTGCGGGATCTCACTTGTCACTAAACGCCATTCCGAAAAAGAACCTTTCATCCCAACTCTCTGCCTTATATCAGACAGCAAATCCCTAATCCATGCCAGTAGCTCACCTTACTCAGCAACCTCCTGTGAAACACCTAATCAAAGGCCTTTTGGAAGACTAGGTAGATAACATCCACTGGTTTTCCCTGGTCTAACCTATTTGTTAACTCTTCAAAGAATCCTAACAGGTTTGTCAGGCACGATCTCCCTTTACTAAATCCGTGGTGACTTGTTCTAATCCGACACTGCAATTCCAAGAATTTAGAAATCTCATCCTTAATGGATTCTAGAATTTTACCTCCAACCGAGATTAGGCTAATCGGCCTATAATTTTCCATCTTTTGTCTTGATCCTTTCTTGAACAAGAAGGTTACAACAGTGATTTTCCAATTATTTGGGACTTTCCTGGACTCCAGTGATTTTTGAAAGATCACAACCAATGCCTCTGCTATTTCCTCAGCCACCTCCCTCAGAACTCTAGGATGTAGCCCATCCGGGCCAGGAGATTTATCGATTTTTAGACCTTTTGGCTCTTTTTTTAGCACTTGCTCTTTTGTAATGGCTACCATACTCAACTCTGCCCCCGATTCTCCTTAACTGTTGGGATATTACTCATGTCTGGGTTTGGGTGGAGGTTGTGGTACACAGTGTTCGACAGGTGGTGGGGAGTCCATGCCAAATGAGGTTCTCCTGATTGCATTGGGTATCCAAGCTGGGACATGGTGGTTGGATTCACTGGTGAATATCTTCTTAGTTCAGCTTGCCAGGATGTTCAGAGTGAGGGGCTCAATGCTCTATCATTTCTTTGTTCATATTTGAGACACCATCCATTCCTAGACACGGTTGAGTGATCCAGTGCCGTGTACTGTAATTCATGTTGTGTGGGTGCAGAATTTTAGGAGTAAACTCAACTGTGGAGGTTCCAAAGCTGAATTCAAGATTTTTTTGTAATCCATGTCTGTGTTCGGTGCATCCACTCTTTGTTTTACTGATCCTGGGAGTGTTTGTGTGGATGCTGCCATCTAATTTACAACTCCAGTGAGCCTGAGCAATGTATAAAGCAGAATAAATCAACCACTGTCAACCCCAGAAAAAATGTTGAGTACGTCACTGTGTTTCTGAGACTAACTTGCTTTTTGTGCACATCCCTATGTATGTTCAAAGTGAAAATGATTCATAAGCTTTAACGTTTCTGTGATATGGAACAACAATTATCTTTGTGCTATTCCTGATGAAGAGCTTTTGTCCGAAATGATGATGTTCCTGCTCCTCAGATACTACCTGACCTGCTGTGCTTTTCCAGCACCACTCTGATCTAAACTCTGGTTTCCAGCATTTGCAGTCCTCACTTTTGCATAAAATGCTTATACTCAGGGCTCAGGCACAGATACATTTGACCAGTAACTTTAAGTCTCCTTTTTTCCTTTCTCTCTCTCTCTTGCAGTAAGTCTAGTGGTGATTCTAATCTTAGCTCGGGGCAAGTGTGGTTTGTCTAAAAGCACCACTCATTATCTGGTGGCCATGACAATATCGGAGCTGCTATTCATTGCTTTCGAAATCGTACTTTGCTGGTTTCCATCTTATTATTATCCACAGTGTTTCCTGGACATCACTCCTGTGTGTCGTGTTATCCATGTGTTGAGCTGCTGGACCATTGATTGTTCTGTCTGGTTCACCGTTACTATCTCTTTTGATCGATTTGTCGCTATTTGTTTTCATCAGATGCAAACTAAGTATTGGACAGAGAATACTCCGATTAAGGTTCTGGCAATAATCTGTATTTTCTTTTCTTTTAAAAATATTCCCAACTATTTTACATTTAAACATGGAAAGGTCATCAACTGTTCTATCAGGTCCAGTTACTATACTGACCGCCGGTGGGCAGGTTTTCAATACTTTGAGCGATTTTTAACACCAATGCTCCCATTCACTTTTAATCTCTTTCTTAACGTTCTGACTGTCGGACACATCTCTGAGGCCATTACGGTGCGTAAGGGACTCAGGGGTCAGAGAAAAATAGAGAATGACCCAGAGATAGAGAGCAGAAGGAAATCTGTGATCTTACTCTTTGCCATATCTGCAAGTTTCATACTTCTCTGGTTGCTGGATATTTTACTTTTCTTTCGTTTTGCTCATTCCTTGGATTCCACTGTTTTCGATATCTTTTCACAAGCCTCATATATGCTGCGGGACCTGAGCTGCTGCACCAATGCACTTGTTTATGTGGTGACACAGAACAGTTTCAGAGACCAGTTAAAGCATGCCCTGAAATATCCAGTTATAAAAATAATTCAATTGATGAATAAATCCAAGTAACTGAGAGCCCACAGTGATGAATGGACTGAGAAGGAGAAGAGCAACACGCTAACACTCCTTTCCTAACGGGCAAGGAATGGTTCCATCTGAGGAGCGAAACCAAAGAGACTGGAGAAGCAAAACAGTGGGAAGTGTTGTCAGCAATCAGCAACCCTTAATGGAAAGCTGGACAACAAAAGTATAACCGAAGGGGGAATCAGACATGCACAGAATATCATCATCCCCAGCAACCAGTTGTCAGTGAGTGAACCAGATACAAGGTCAATGACCTGGAGGCAAGTATCATCGGTCACTGCAGGCCGGAGTGGGAACAGCAATGGCAGGCTCCTGTCCTCACAGAATTCACTCACCTGGGCAAAACTAAACAAAAAAGCAGAATGTTCCTATTACGCAGAGTAATATACAGTAAATAATCCGTGTATTTTGATTACAGATATATTTTCAGCAATGATTTCCTTTCTCTGGTTCCATGCCCTCCCCCCCGCCCCCGGCCTGATGCTGATATCACCCCTCTCTTTAATTGGTTCTTTCCACCAATCAGCCGCTGTGTTGGTGGCGAATCCACAGCCCAGTCAGAGGGCTCACTGACAGACCGGATCCGACACTGGGGAATGGGGTTGGATGTGGCAGATGAGGCGACCCCCCTCAGTGCTGCCATGAGAAGGTTTCGTGGCTCTCACTGACTCCATCGGGCTCAGTGGGAACTGACTCTGGATGAACTCTGTTTGTTTGGGCCTTCATAATGGAGCCTGGGATCAATTGGAAGATCGATGGACCGTCAGCAAGGATTTTGTTCAATCTGTAAAACAGCTCCTTGAACCCAACCTTGTATCAGCTCCTGATTGGCCCGTCTGATCAAGGTCCTGTTTAACACTGAGGTAAACCTCCTTCACTGTTCACTACCTCACCACCACATTTGGAGCCATCTGCCACCTTACTAACCATCGGAGACAAGCAGGAGGCTGGAAGAACACAGCAAGCCAGGCAGCATCGGGGGTGGAGAGGGCAATGCTTCGGGAGTGAGGGCAAGGGGAGCTGCTGATAAAGTGGTGGGGGCGTGGGGGAGGGTTTAGGTTGGGGAGGGGACAGAGTGGTGAAGTGAACGCCGGTAGAGTGTACAGCTTGGTTGGTCAATGGGAGGAATGAATCCAGGCAGGTGGCAGGTAGGCGGTGAGAGTTCAATGGAAGGTTTACACGGAATAATGGTGACCCAGGGTGAGTTAAAGACTGGAATTGAATTGAGGGGAGTAATCTCACTTACGTGCAGAGTAACAGTTACCCAGGAGTGAGTTCTCGAAACTATAGTCCCACAGCATGTCACACAACTGGTCCTTGTTGAAAAACTTTTCTGAACTGACCAAGCCACATTTACACTTTCCTATCCTTATATCTGCCCTCATGTCTTTTAAATGTTGTAATTGTACTCCCCTCGATTACATCCTCTAGAAGCTCCTTCCATACACATACCAGGCTCTGTTAAAGATTTACTCCTCAGGTCCCTTTTAAATCTTTCCCCGCTCACCTTAAATCGAAGTCCATCATGATTTTATAAATCTCGATAAGATCACCCCTCAGCCTCCAGTGCTCCAGGGGAAAATGTCCCAGCCTCTCCTTATAACTCAGGCCTTCCAGTTGGGGGAACATCCTTGTCAATCTGTTTTCCACCCTTTGCAGTTTAATAACCTCCTTCCTACAGCAGGGTGAACATGATGGTACGCAGTCCTCCAAATGTGGCCTCACCAATGTCTTGTACAGCTCTAACATGGCGTCCCAACTCCTGGGCTCAGTGATCTGCCCGATAAAGGCAAGCCTGCCAAATGCCTCCTTCACCACCCTGTGACCCTGCCTACCTGTGGCACCACTTTCAAGGAACTATGTACCTGCCCCCCCCCCCCCCCGAGGTCTCTCTGTTCAACAACACTCCCCAGGGCACTACCATTAACTGTGAATGTCCTGCATATGCACACTCTCTCACTCAAACACACACTCCCTCACTCACACACTCGCAATCCCTCTCTCACGTGTACACTCTCTCACACTCACACACACACACTCCCTCAATCACACACTCGCAATCTCTCTCTCACGTGTACACTCTCTCTCACTGACACACACACTCCCTCACTCGCAATCCCTCTCTCACGTGTACACTCTCTCGAGCAAGTCTCCAAGTATTGATGCCCATGTAACTGTTCTCTGATATACTTCTTCCACAGATTGGTTGCCTCCTCACATTTGGTCATTTTAGGGTGCGCTGAACTGAAACTCCAATTTCCTGATGCTTGCAACATTTTTCCTTTTTATTTATTCCCTGCCCCTATTCTCCCATTTCGACCTGCTCTGTTCCAATTCTCTAATGTATTGGCACTCCCACTAATTTTCTAATGCAATGGCACTGTGTACCAAACCCCTCGACTGATGCCCCACTAGTTCTCCCATTTACTCATACCCCGATACTCATTCTTCCATTTACTGATGCCCAGCCCAATTCTACTATTTAGAGGTGCCCTACTCTAATTCACCCATGTACTGGTGCCAGGCCCCAATTCTCGTCCCACTGTGCACCAGTTCTTCCATTCAGTATTTTCTTACAACAATTCTCCCATTTAGTGGTCCGCTGCCAGAATTCTCTAATTTTGGCGTGCCCTGCATCAAATCTCCAAATTACCAATCCTGCACAAATCCTCCCTTTAGTGATGAACTGCACCAACTATCCCACTGAATATTGTCTGAACCCAATTCTCCCACTGAGTTGTTGACAGCAAAGTTGGAGGTGTAGTGAACAGCGAAGATGGTTACCTCAGATTGCAACAGGATCTTGATCACATGGGCCAATGGGCTGAGAAGTGGCAGATGCAGTTTAATTGAGATGAATGTGAGATGCTGCATTTTGGGAAAGCAAATTTTAACAGGACTTATACACTTAATGGTAAGGTCCGAGGGAGTGTTGCTGAACAACGAGACCTTCAAGTGCAGGTTCATAACTCGGTGAAAGTGGAGACGCAGGTAGATGGGATAGTGATGAAGGCATTTGGAATGCTTTCCTTTATTGGTCAGAGCATTGAGTACAGGAGTTGGGAGGTCATGTTACAGCTGTACAGGACATTGGTCAGGCAACTGTTGGAATGTTGCGTGCAATTCTGGTCTCGGAAAGATGTTGCGAAACTTGAAAGGGTTCAGAAAAGATTTACAAGGATGTTGCCAGGGTTGGAGGATTTGAGCTATAGGGAGAGGTTGAACAGGCTGGGGCTGTTTTCCCTGGAGCGTCAGAGGCTGAGGGGTGACCTTACACAGGTTTATAAAATCATGAGGGGCATGGAAAGGATAAATAGACAAAGTATTTTCCCTGGGGTTGGTTAGTCCACGACTGGAGGGTGTAGGTTTATGGTGAGAGGGGAAAGATATTGCAACTGTACAGGACTTTGGTTTGATGTTGCAACTGTACAGGACTTTGGTTAGGACAAGGAATGACAGAATAATATGAGCATCTTCAAATATTAAAGCTCCGTGAGGGGTTGTTGGGGATAGTGTAGAGGGAGTTTTACTCTGTATCTAACCCTGTTCTGACGCTGCCCTGACGGGGATACAGTAAAGGCAGCTTTACTGTGCATCTAATCCCATTCTGTCCCTGCCCTGAAAGTGTTTGATAGGGACAGTGTAGGGGGATCTTTATTCTGGAACATAGGAAAAGGAAGAGGCCATTCAGCCCCTCGAGCCTGTTCCATCATTCAATGGGATCATGGCTGATCGGTGGCCTAACTCCACATTCTTTCCTTTGGCCCATATCCCTCAATATCTTCACTGAAAATGTATCTCTCTCCGATTTAACCTGAACGACTGATCCAGCATCCACTGCTGTTTGTGGAAGAGAGTCCCTCTCCCACCCTTTGTGTGTCACAGTGCTTCCTGCCATCTCTCCTGAACGCTCTGGGCCCTCATTCTCAGACTCTGCTCCCTCTCGGTCGAGAATCTCCAACCAGTGGGAATCGTTGATCTTGATCGATCCTGTCTCATCCTGTTTATACCTTGGAAGCTTTGATCAGATCACCCCTTAACTTTCTCAATTCTGATGAAAACCGGCCTCATTTGTCGAGTGCCCCCTCAGAACGTAACCCCTGAGGTTCAGGATCATTCTTGTAAACCTCCTTTGTGCTCCCTCTCTGTACTCCAACCTGATTCCCACACACTTGCTTGCACTGAACTCCATCTAACACAGCTTTGCCCATTCACCCAGTCTATCAATAGCCATTTGTAATGTTAAGGTGCCATCTGCACTGTCTACAATGCTGCCTAACTTTGTACCTAACCCTGTGCTGTCCCTAACCTGTGCGTGTTTGATAGGAACAGTGCAGAGGGATTTATACTCTGTATCTAACCTCAGGGCGCACATGTCCTGGGAGTATTCGATGCAGAGAATGTGGAGGGAGATTTACTCTGTATCTAGCCCCATGTTGTCCCTATCCTGGGAATGAAGACACCATTGGCTCAGAGACAGGATAGAGGGGAATGAGGGTTTCAGATTGGAGTGAGCTACAGGCACGTACAGGTTGGGAACTGTTTTCAGTAAAAGGCAATTGATCCCAAATCTCCTTTCCCCCGCTCCTTTCCCCTCCTCTCGTTCCCCCATTCCAACCCCCTCCTCCTCCCCGTCTCCTCGCCCCACCTCTCCTTCATCCCATTTCTCCTTCACCTTTCCTTCTCCCCTGTCCTTTGCCCCCTCTCCTTCACCCTCCTTTTTCTCCTCCTCCTCCCCTCCCTCCCCCTTCTTCCTCGCCTCCTTGCACTCCTCTCCAACCCCTCCCCCTTCACACACAGTCTTCCCTTCTTCCACTCCCCTACTCTTCCTTCTCCCCTCCCCCCTTCGCCCTCTCTCCTTCCCCCCACTCCTGTCCTCCCCTCTCCCTCCTTCCTCCACTCTCCTTTTCTTATACTACCCCCTCCCTCCTTCCCCCTCTTCCCTTCCCCACTCTTCCTCCTCTCCTTCTCCCCTATTCTCCTTCTCCCCTCCCCTTTCCCCCTCTCCTTCCAACCCTCTCTTTTCTACCCTCTACTTCACCCTTTCCCCCTTCCCCCACTCCTCTTCTCCTTTCCCCTCTCCTCCCCTCCTACTCTCTCTCTGCCTCTCTCCTCCATCTCCCTTACATTCTCCCTTCTCCTACCCTATTAATTGCCTCCCTCTCTACTCTGCCCTCCATCACCCCTTCTTCCCCCCCTCTCCTTCCATCCCTGCTCTCCTTCCCGCCCTGTTCTGCTTCCCTATCTCCTTCCCCTCTCCATTCGCCCCTCCTTCCCGCTCCATTCCTTCCTTCCCCCTCTCCTTCCCTCTTTCCTCCCCCCCTCTCCTACTCCTTCCCTCCCTCACACCCCTTCTTCCCTCCCTTTTCCCTTCCCCCTCTACCTCCCCTCCTTCTCCCCTCTCTTTACCCCCTATTCCACTCCCTCTCCTTTCCCCTTCTTCCCCCTTGTTCCCCCATTCCTATGTCCGCCTCCTCCCCTTGCCACCTTCTACTTCCCCTCTCTCCTCCCCCCTCTCCACGCCTCTTCTCCTTTCCCCTCTTCTCCCCCCTCCTTCCCCACTCACTCTTCTCTCTCTCTGCTTCTCCCCTCCAATATTACTTTCTCTCTTCTCCTACCATACCAATCACATTCTCCCCTCTACTCCGCCCCGTCCTCCCCCTCTCCTCCACCTGCTTCCTCCCCCTACCACTCCTCCTCTCTTCCCCGTCTCTCCTCCCCCCTTCACGCCTCTTCTCCTTTCCCCTCTCCTTCCCCACTCACTCTTCTCTCTTTCTGCCTCTCCCCTCCATCCCCCTTACTTTCTCCCCTCTCTTTCCCTACCAATCGGCTTCCCCTCTGCTCCGCTCCCATCCTCCCACCCTCTCCTCCCCACCCTATATCCTTTCCCCCTCCTTTCCCCCTCTCTCCATCTCCTTCCATTCCTCCACGCTGCCTCCTCACCCCTTGTGGTGAAAGGGTTAAAATTATGTCCCAATACATGTGTGAATCTAACCGGAATGGAGGTGTTGCTTAGTCCCGTGTGAATCTTATTACACACCTCCCCGTGTGAATCTTCTTATCTGTATGTAACCAGAATGGAATGTGTTTTTTAGCCTTGCTCTGCTGTTCACATGAATGTTTATATCTGGAAAAGAGTATATCAGCTGGAAAAGTCTCCAGTTCGGTGAGTCTGCTCCGGGGTTACGTTTAACCGCCGAGCGTGGGTTGTTGGCAACCACTCTACGAGAACTGACGGCTCCCAGTTCCGGTAACATGTAGAGTGAGTATAAGCCAGACCCGGGAGTCTGCTCCGGGGTTACGTTTAACCGCCGAGCGTGGGTTGTTGGCAACCGCTCTACGAGAACTGACGGCTCCCAGTTCCGGTAACATGTAGAGTGAGTATAAGCCAGACCCGTTGTAAGTATGAGACCTGGTTGTGGCGACGCTGCGGGGAATAAAATGCTCATATTCTAGCAGACTCGCCTCTTGGTCGTTTGTCCTGTGTCAGACTGCTCTCCTACGAACCTGACCTTGAGAATTTTTTTAAAACATTTTGGCGCTGCGAGCAGGGTCAATCGCAAATGAGGAGAGATTTTGATACAGAACAATGTTTTGGAAAAAGACTAAGAAACCAGAAGAACAAACTGTGGAGGTCCCGACCGTCCCGGGATGGCATGGACCGTGGCATGACGTGGCAGTTTGTTTGAGAAATGGTGGGGGGCGACCGGAGGAACCCCAGGGTCGCTGCTGTCCACCCTTGAGAGGATCCCAGTCCTGCCGAAGAACCCCTTGCCTGGGGTACAGCGGAGGATGTGGGCATGTCCAAAAAGCTGAAGCGGAGTTAACAGAATTGAATGGGATTGAACTGAACTGAACTGAGTGGAACTGAACTGAATTGAACTGAAGTGAATCAAATTGAACGGAACAAAATGGAACTGAGCTAAATTGAATTGAAATGGACGGAACTGAATTGAACACAATTGAATTGAACTGAACAGACCTGAACTGAGCTGAATTGAACTACACTGAATTGACTGAACTGAAATTAACTGAAACGAATTGAACTGAATTAAGCATAATGTAACACATGTATTGGGCCAAGCAGTGGAATGTGGTGGAAAATTATGTCCCAACACATGTGTGAATCATAATGTAACACATGTATTGGGCCAAGCAGTGGAATGTGGTGAAACGGTTAAAAAATTATGTCCCAATACATGTGTGAATCTAACCGGAATGGAGGTGTTGCTTAGTCCCGTGTGAATCTTATTACACACCTCCCCGTGTGAATCTTCTTATCTGTATGTAACCAGAATGGAATGTGTTTTTTAGCCTTGTTCTGCTGTTCACATGAATGTTTATATCTGGAAAAGAGTATATCAGCTGGAAAAGTCTCCAGTTCGGTGAGTCTGCTCCGGGGTTACGTTTAACCGCCGAGCGTGGGTTGTTGGCAACCGCTTTACGAGAACTGACGGCTCCCAGTTCCGGTAACATGTAGAGTGAGTATAAGCCAGACCCGGGAGTCTGCTCCGGGGTTACGTTTAACCGCCGAGCGTGGGTTGTTGGCAACCGCTCTACGAGAACTGACGGCTCCCAGTTCCGGTAACATGTAGAGTGAGTATAAGCCAGACCCATTGTAAGTATGAGACCTGGTTGTGGCGACGCTGCGGGGAATAAAATGCTCATATTCTAGCAGACTCGCCTCTTGGTCGTTTGTCCTGTGTCAGACTACTCTCCTACGAACCTGACCTTGAGAATTTTTTTAAAACACCCCTCTCCTTCACCCCTTTCCCCTTCTCCTTCTCCCTCCCCCCTTAACTCCTCTCCATCCCACCCTCCTTCCCCCTGTCCTTTCCCCCTCTCCCCTTCCCCTCCAATCCTTCGCCCCCACCATTCCCTACCCCTTGCATTCCATCTCCCGCCTCCAACTCTACTTCCTTCCCTCTCCTTTCCCCCTTCAATCCCTTCCTCCACCCTTGCGCATCCCCTCCTTTGCCTTTCAAATAGTGCTGTCTCTTTCCTCCCAAGGGATCTTGCTGGCCACTTGAAGATTCAAAGAGTGAAACTTTGGGATCAGGAGACCTCTGAACAAAAGCTTTCTCCAGAGGGGACACGGTCCTGAGGCCTAGTAGACAGGCTGCACCCCGAATGGGCCCATGTGAGTTGTGTGTTTATTTACCCCGAGGGTGAATCTCCTCTGGGCTGCCCTGGGTTTTAGGGGCCTCTGGTTAACTGCCTCCTGTCAGATTGCGGCCCTGTCATTTTTAAAACAGATTTGAAGCCTGGGGCTAAAATAACTGGGGTCTGGGATTTGGCACAAAAACATCAATCCCCAGTGAGTGTCTGACAGACAGGACTTCCAAGGTGGTAATTTAAACCTTAAATGAGAAACTCGATCTAAAGACTTGTTCTAATATCAGAGTAATACTACTTGTGGGATCTTGCTGTGTCTCAAACCACCTGCAGAGTGGCCTACATTGCTACAGTCTCTCCCCCCGAGGAGGGGATTTGATTTGGGAGCCGAAACGTGGGAGGCACAGTGGCACAGTGGTTAGCACTGCTGCCTCACAGCGCCAGAGACCCGGGTTCAATTCCCGACTCAGGCGACTGACTGTGTGGAGTTTGCACATTCTCCCCGTGTCTGCATGGGTGTGCTCCGGTTTCCTTCCACAGTCACAAAGATGTGCGGGTTAGGTGAATTGGCCATGCTAAATTGCCCGTAGTGTTAGGTAAGGGGTAAATGTAGGGGTATGGGTGGGTTGCGCTTCGGCGGGTCGGTGTGGACTTGTTGGGCCAAAGGACATGTTTCCACACTGTAAGTAATCTAATCTAGAAACTCGGACGATGAAGAGACAGACAGAATCCAATCATTCTGCCATGAGGAATCATCAGACAAGAGCTGGAACCAGAGAGAGAGAGAATAATCAGAAACCGTCCTGTCTCCTTGTTGTTCATTTACACATGCAGATACACACACAACACTCACACACACACACGCAGACGGAAAAGAATTGTGGGGTTCAGGTTGTTTCTGGGATTTTTACCATAAGGGGCGAGCTCTGGGCTGGAGGGGGGAGACAAAGGGACAGAAATGTTGGACAGGGAGTTGCTGCACATTCTGATCCCACAGATGATACTGCCTCCGTCACTCACTGCAGCTCCCATCTACATTCCCGTGTTCCCTCTCTCTTCCCTACACCTTTCCTTCAATCCCCATCTCTCTCCATCCTTCCCATCTCCATCCTGTTCATGTTCCCCTGAAGATCCCCTTCCTATTACTCTCTTCCTCCTCACTCTTTATCCTGGACTAATTTAATCGTTCAGTCTTTCCCAATCTCTCTATCGCTCTCCCTGGGCTTTTTCTCTCTCCCTCCCTGTCGTTCTGGTCTCCCCCCCCCCCCCCCCCCCCCCCCCCACCAGGTATTTGTTTATTCTGCTTTCTGACTTTCATTCTCTTTGTCTTGTTCTCTCACTGGCTTTTATTCTAACCACCATCTTCACCACAACCTGCCCCCCCTCTCTCTCTCTCTCTCTCTCTTTCTCTCTCTCTCTCTCTCTCTCTCTCTCTCCCCCATTCTCCACTCCGTCCCTGTCCTGCTGTCCCAGAGGGTGACTTGGACTCCATGCCATGTGGGGGGAGGGAAGGTGATGGGGAGGGAAGGCGACTGGGGGAGAAGCCGCGGGTGGGAAGGCGATAGGGGGGGTAGAAGGGCCGTGGGAGGGGGGTTGCTAATGCAATGGGGGGGTGGGATGGCGATGGAGGGGGTGGGGAAGGCGATGGGGGTGGGGGGGGCGGGAAGGCGATGGAGGGGCGGGAGGGCGGTGGGGAGGAGGCGATGGGGGTTAGGAAGGTAATGGGGAGAAGGCGATGGGGGTGGGAATGCGATTGGGGAGAAGGCGATGAGGGGTGGGAAGGCGATGGGCGAGAAGGTAATGGGGAGAAGGTGATGGGGAGAAGGCAATGGGGGGTGGGAAGGCGATGGGGGAGAAGGCGATGGGGGGAAAAGGTGATGGGGAAAGGTGATGGGGGAAAGGTGATGGGGGAAGGTGATGGGGGAAGGTGATGGGGGAAGGTGATGGGGGAAGGTGATGGGGGGAAGGTGATGGGGCGAAGGTGATGGGGGAAGGTGATGGGGGAAGGTGATGGGGGAAGGTGATGGGGGAAGGTGATGGGGAAGGTGATGGGGGAAGGTGATGGGGGGAAGGTGATGGGTGGAAGGTGATGGGGGAAGGTGATGGGGGGAAGGTGATGGGGTAAGGTGATGGGGGGAAGGTAATGGGGGGAAGGTGATGGGGGGAGGGTGATGGGGGAAGGTGCGGGTGGGAAGGCGATGTGGAAGGATGGTGACGGGGGAGAAGGGTGACGGGGGGAGAAGGGTGATGGGGAGAAGGGTGACGGGGGAAGGGTATCGGGGGAATGGTGACGGGGGAAGGGTGACGGGAGGGAAGGGTGACGGGGGGGGAAGGGTGACGGGGGGAAGGGTGACGGGGAAGGGTGACGCGGGAAGGGTGACGGGGTAGGGGAAGGGTGACGGGGTAGGGGAAGGGTGACGGGGGTAAGGGTGACGGGGGAAAGGGTGCCGGGGGGGAAGGGTGACGGGGGGAAGGGTGACGGGGAGGAAGGGTGGCGTGGGGGGAAGGGTGACGGGGGGAAGGATAACGGGGGGGGGAAGGGTGACGGGGGGAAGGGTGACGGGGGGGAAGGGTGGCGGGGGGGAAGTGTGACGGGGGGAAGGGTGACGGGGTGGAAGGGTGTCGGGGGGGAAGGGTGACGGGGGGAAGGGTGACGGGGGTTGGGGGGAAGGGTGACGGGGGTTGGGGGGAAGGGTGACGGGGGTGGGGACGGGGAAGTGTGACGGGGGTGGGGGGGGAAGGGTGACGAGGGTAGGGGGGAAGGGTGGTGATGGTGGGGGGGGAAGGGTGACAGGGATGGGGGGAAGTTTGACGGGGATGGGGGGAAAGGGTGGCGGGGGAGAGTGACGGGGGGGAGGTGACGGGGAGGGGGAGAAGGGTGACGGGTGGAGAAGGGTGACGGGGGGAGAATGGTGAAGGGGGGGAAGGTGACGGGGGGGAAGGGTGACGGGGGGGAAGAAGGGTGACGGGGGGAAGAAGGGTGACGGGGGGGAAGAAGGGTGACGGGGGGGGAAGAAGGGTGACGGGGGGAAGAAGGGGGACTGGGGTGAAGAAGGGTGACTGGGGGGGAAGAAAGGTGACGGGGGGGGAAGAAGGGTGACGGGGGGTGAAGAAGGGTGACGGGGGGGGAAGAAGGGTGACCGGGGGGGAAGAAGGGTGACGGGGGGGGGGTGAAGAAGGGTGACGGGGGGGGAAGAAGGGTGACGGGGGGGGAAGAAGGGTGACGGGGGGGAAGAAGGGTGACGGGGGGAGGAGAAGGGTGACAGGGAGGGAGGAGAAGGGTGACGGAGGAGGGAGGAGAAGGGTGACGGGGGAGGGAGGAGAAGGGTGACGGTGGGGGGGGTTGGAGAAGGGTGACAAGTGGGGGAGGAGAATGGTGACGGAGGGGGGAAGAGAAAGGTGGAGGGCCTAACCAATGAACCACAGCAAAGCACGTTATCTACTGAATTATAGATGAATGCTCAAAAATATTCACCTCTAAATCAGTGTTATTGTACTTCAATGTAAACTCTCTGGCTGGAGCTTGAAGCTGAGAAGTTAGCACAGAACTGGCATCAGAGATACACTTCAGTTTTCATTCCTTCCACTATTTTGTAAAATGAGATGACAAAAGAAACCTGTTGAGAGACATTCAGAATATACTTGAGTGTTAAACATCCACCTGTTAAAGGAGTTTCCAAAATCTACCACCATCAGTTCAGGACAGGAATTTACAAAATAATTTGAGAGATCTAGTATTTTAATCACAATGTTATGTTGTAGAGATGATTTGAGAGATTGGTTAGATGCATCCAACTTTAAGATGTTTTTCTAACAGCCAATTTTGTTCTTCCAAAGGTTATTTGGATAGCAGAAGATTGGAATACAGGAAAGAGAAAATTATTAATGAACAGAATTAACCGTCTGTGTTAATCTCCTCAATGGCGGAGTACCTACCCAGCATCCCTCGCGGTGGTGAATACCCTCTATACTCACTACAGGCGAGGGCGGTGCAGCCGCAGTGCCGGGTTTGTCTCCGTGGGAAATGGGAAGAGACGCGCTTTTCCAGACGGTAAGGATGCAGGAGCTGGACAGAGGGATTCAGACCGAGAATAAACCCTTCCAGCGAGAAGCGAGCACCTTGAAAAATAACTTGTTGTTAAATGGTTTGCATTTCCGAGGTGAACAGCCGCCATCTTGGCCGGGAATGTGGACGCATGCGCAGAGGGATGCGTGACGTCACGGGGCGGGGCCTGAGAGTGATTCATACAGATGCTGAAAACCTGAGACAAGAATCACAGAGATGTACAGCATGGAAACAGAGCCTTCGGTCCAACCCGTCCATACCGACCAGATATCCCAACCCAATCCAGTCCCACCCGCCAGCGCCCGGTCCATATCTCTCCAAACCCTTCCTATTCATATACCCATCCAAATGTTTTTTAAATGCTGCAATTGTACCAGCCCCCACCACATCCTCTGGCAGCTCATTCCATACATGTACCACTCTGTGCGTGAAAAAATTGCCCCTTAGGTCTCTTTCATATCTTTCCCCTCTCACCCTAAACCTATGCCCTCTAGTTCTGGACTCCCCCACCCCAGGGAAAAGATTTTGTCTATTTATCCTTTCCATACCCCCAACGATTTTGTAAACCTCCATAAGGTCACCCCTCAACCTCCGTCACTCCAGGGAAAACAGCCCCAGACTGTTCAGCTTCTTCCTGTCGCTCAAATCCTCCAATCCTGGCAGCATCCTTGTAAATCTTTTCTGAACCCTTTCAAGTTTCGCAACATCTTTCCAATAGGAAGAAGACCAGAATTGCAGACAATATTCCAACAGTGGCCGAACTGATGTCATGTACAGCCGCAACATGACCTCCCAACTCCTGTACTCAATACTCTGACCAATAAAGGAAAGCATACCAAACGCCTTCTTCACTATCCTATCTACCTGCGACTCCACTTTCAAGGAGCTATGAACCTGCACTCCAAGGTCTCTTTGTTCATCAACACTCCCTGGGACCTTACCATTAAGTGTATAAGTCCTGCTAAGATTTGCTTTCCCAAAATCCAGAACCTTGCATTTATCCGAATTAAACTCCATCTGCCATTTCTCAGCCCATTGGCCCATCTGGTCCAGATCCTGTTGTAATCTGAGGTAACCTTCTTCACTGTCCACTACACCTCCAATTTTGGTGTCATCTGCAATCTTACGAACTGTACCTCTTATGCTCTCATCCAAATCAAATCAGAAAGTGCTGGAGGAAGTCAGCAGGTCTGGCAGGAGATTTGGACAGAGAAACAGAGTGAACCATTCCAGTCCTGTGTGCATCTTCTTCAGAACCCATTGCCCAGGTGGTGCAGTGTCCTGGGCGATAGCTTTATAACAGCTTCACCCCCAGGTGATCTTTGAAACAAATAGCAGTCGACTTGAATCCCTGAATTTTTCTGCAGGTGACATTTTTAACCAACCTGTTCAGATGTGTCATGTCCCACTTGTGAAGCAGGTGGGCCTTGAGAAGCCAGGCCTTGTTTGTTCGAGGGGAGTTCCACAGGGTGGAGTCTCAGGGTCAACCATCTTCAGCTGCTTTGTCAATCACTTTCCCTTCAGAAGCAGGATTGTTGGTTGATGATTGGACAATATTCAGCATCATTTTCAACTGCTCCGATACTGATGTAGCAGATATCCATATGTTCAGGTTGTAAGTTTGCTCGCTGAGCTGGTAGGCTTGTTCTCATTGAGAACAATCTTACAACCTGAACCTCAACCTGAGCTAAACATTTTCTCAAAAACGGCATATCCATATGTAGCAAGACCTGGCCTGGATCTAAAATCTGCACAAATGATAAGTAACAGTCGTATCACATCCGAGCCAGGCAAAGACCATGTTCAACAAGAGAATATCCGAGTATCCCTTGTTGAAAATCCACAGCAATATCATTGTTGAATCCTCCATGGGCAGCATTCCAGGGGTGTAATATTGACCAGAAACTGAACAGGACGAACCATACAACTACAGTTGATACAAGACGCAAAAAATCTTACAGCGCTCAACTCACCTCCTGCCTGCCCACCTTACAAGACGTAAGTCAGGTGTGATACAGAATCCTCTCCACTTGCCTGGTTGAATGCTGCTTCAACAACACAAGAAGCTCATCAACATGTGGGACAAAACAGCTCTCTTGATTGCCAACAACCTTCCCCATTCCCTTTCTTCCCCATTGATGTACAGCAGCAGCAAAGAGGCTGCGCTGTCCACCAGTTGGCGAGGTACATCCCACAACAGGCTTGCACCTCAGGACACACAATGTCTCAGAGATGTTGGAACAACAACCTGATTTATTCAGGAACATTCCTTTTTGCTTTTGATGGTGCTTTTTGCATCTTTTGATGTGATTGGATCATTTGTTTGGGAGGAGGTGTAGAATAGGGGGAGGGTGTCTTTCTGAAATTGGATTTGTTTGTTCTGAGATTTTACCCTGTATGCACAATGATAATATTTGAAAATCTTTTCACAGAGAAGTAGATTGAAAGAATTGAAGATGAGTGAGTCAAATCAGACATGATATAAAGATCCAACAGAGTCACTAAATTCATTTGGATATAAGGGGAACATGTTTATCTGGTATGTCTGTAAGCAAAGATTTCAAAAAAACATTGTGAGTGGTAAAGTGCCAGCACAGACACACACAAAAACACAGACGCACACACACACACACACACACAACAGTGTGAGTGTTCCACTGAACTGACTGCAGAAATTATTTAACATTATTGTGTTAACATTCTTCAAAAATCCACAGACAGAGAAGTCATGAATATATTGTGTTTATGGGAAAGGATTCAACAGATTATCCAACTTGGAGATATGTGAGGAGATCAGCACCATGGAAACGTCTGGATTGTGAGAAGGATTGCAAATCCCCAGACCAGCTGGAGACTCACCGACACAGACATTCTGGGGAGAGACTGTTCACCTGCTCTATGTGTGGGAAGGGATTTACTCTGTCATCCAGCTTCATGTAACACCAGTGGGTTCACACTGACAAGAGACCTTTCCCCTGACTGTGGGGGAAAAAAAAAACTTTAAGATGTGTAAATGTCTTAAATTCAATGGTCATAATTTAACACCTTAACCTCCCTCCACCTATTGCATTCCCAACGCCCCTCCCCCAAGGCCATCCTCATTCCTGAAGAAAGGCTTATGCCCGAAACGTCGATTCTCCTGCTCCTTGGATGCTGCCTGATCTGCTGCGCTTTTCTAGCAACACATTTTTCAGCCATAATTTAACATCAACCTGTTCCCATGGGAGAGAAGGTATTCAGCTGTTCCATGTGTGGGAAGGTATTCACTTGGGGATCCAGCCTAATGTCAGACTAACGTCTTCATCATCGGGAGAGAAGCGTTGTCTTTTCTGTTTAGGAAGGAATAAACTTCCCAGTTCAGCCTTATGTCAACCGTTGAGTTGACACTGGAGAGAGACCAATCATCTGCTCTGTGTGTGAGAAGGGATTTATTAAATCAGCAAAGTTCAAATACACGAGCGTGGCCATACTAGAGAGAGAGAGAGAGAGAGAGACTGTACACCTGCACTGAGTGTAGGAAGAGATTCACTTAGTCATCTGTACTCAGAGAGCACCAGCACATTCACACCTTTTACCTGCTCCTTGTGTGGGAAGGGGTTCACTCGGTTCTCCAATCTCAGCAGCTATGGCTTTGTTCACATCAATGAGAGAACATGTCAATGCTCTGACTGTGAGAAGAGCTTTATGAGTAGCAATGATTTGATGAAACATCAACAAACACATTGTGGGGAGAGGCCGTTCACCTGCACTGTGTGTAGCAAGGGATTCAATTATTCATCCCCACATGTGACGCTCCAGTTAAGGGGAATCAGTTTCGCTGAGTTGGCTGTATTGTTTTTTTAGATTACTTACAGTGTGGAAACAGGCCCTTCGGCCCAACAAGTCCACACCGACCCGCCGAAGCGTAACCCACCCATACCCCTACATTTACCCCTTTACCTAACTCGACGGGCAATTTAGCATGGCCAATTCACCTGACTTGCACATCTTTGTGACTGTGGGAGGAAACCGGAGCACCCGGAGGAAACCCACGCAGACACGGGGAGAACGTGCAAACTCCACACAGTCAGTCGCCTGAGTCGGGAATTGAACCCGGGTCTCTGGCGCTGCGAGGCAGCAGTGCTAACCACTGTGCCACCGTGCCGCCGTCATTGTTGGTTTACAGAGCAGTGTAATGTGAACAGCGTGGGTTCAATTCCCAATTACAGTTTGAGGCTACCATGAAGGACTCTCCTTCTCAAATTCTTCCCTTGCCTGAGGTCTGGGCCCACTGGTCAAATCACCATGAGTCGCTTCTCTCTGTATTGAAGAGAGCAGCCCCTGTGGTCTGGGAAGACTATAGTCACACACACATTCCAGTGGGGTAACGTGATTGTATTCTGCTGTTATTGCATCCAGACCTGGACTGTGTTCATTCTGTCAGCAATAGTTTACTTCATTGGATGTGAATTATCTCTTTAATTGAACTGGTGTTTAATCGTTAAGGTGTTAATCACATCAAAAACACAGTTTTTACCCACTGATTTCTCTCCGGTGAGATGAGATTGATAGATATCAATTTCCTGCCCTGTTCTTGGGTCTTTTATTCATTGCAAAGGTATTTATAAATGTATTTTCACACATTCAGGATTTCTGAATGTCCTTGTGAAGTCCTTGTGAGGTGTAGTCACTGTTGTGGGAGATATTGCAGCTGTACATCTCTAAGGCTTGACTTAGGGCTCCGCTTCCCTGCACCAATGCTCCCATTTACCAATCCCACACAAATCCGGGAATTGCACCAATTCTCCCATTGAGTGTTATCCTGCCCCAGTCCTCCAACATAGAATTTAAAGGCACCTGCATAGATTCTCCAGTTATTGTTGCACTGCATCAATTCCTTCTATTTAGTTGTTCCCTGATTTTTTTTTTTCATTTAGTGATGCAGTGTACTGAAGCTCCAATTTACCAATGCTTGCAACATTTCTTCTTTTGATTGATTCCCTGGCCCCTATTCCCCAATTTAGACATGCTCTGCCCCAATTTTCCAATATATTGGCACTCCCACCAATTTTCTAATGCAACTCGACTGTGCAACATTGCATCATTTAATGATGCCTTAACCCGATTCTACCATTTAAAGGTGCGCTCCTCTAATTCTCCCATTTACTGTTGCCATGCACCAATTCTGTAATTTAGCTTCACTGTGCACCAGGTCTCTCATTTACTGATGGCCCGCAGCCATTCTCCAATTCCGTGCTGTTTAGTAACATTTCCCACAATTACTGACGCCCTGAACAAGTTCTCCATTCAGTTTAGCCTTTCACCAATCCTCATATTGACTGATGCTCTGGCCCAAATTCCACCAAATCTCCCATTTACTCATATCCCTGTATTAAATCATCCATTTACTGATTCTACCATTTAGGGGTGCCCTACCCTAATTCTCCCATTTACTGTTGCCAATCATCAATTTAGCTCCACTGTGCACCAGGTCTCTCATTTACTGATGACCCGCACCAATTCTCCAATTCAGTGTTGCTTAGCACTATTTCCCCCAATTACTGATGTCCTGAACAAGTTCTCCACTCAGTGTTGCCTTACCCCAATCCTAACACTGACTGATGCCCTGGCCCAGTTTAGAGGTGCCCTACTCTAAATCTCCCAAAAGGTATGGCCCTGCCCCAATTTTCCAATTTAGTTGCAACACCGCATAACTCACCGATTTAGTGCTGAACTGCACTAATTCACCCATTATCTGATGCTCTGTTGCAAATATTCACATTTTGATAAGCTCTTTCCCAATTTTGGCACTTAGCAGTTCCTTGCAATGATTCAAAGTTGAAACTTTATTGCTGGAACAGCACAGCAGGTCAGGCAGCATCCAGGGAACAGGAGATTCGACGTTTCGGGCACAGGCCCTTCTTCAGGAATGAGCAGAGAGTGTTCAGCAGGAGAAGATAAAAGGTAGGGAGGAGGGACTTGGAGGAGGGGCGTTGGAAATGTGATAGGTGGAAAGAGGTCAAGGTGAGGGTGATAGGTCGGAGTAGGATGGAGGCGGAGAGGTCAAGAAGAAGACTGCAGGTCAGGAAGGCGGTGCCGGGCTGGAGGGATTCGGCTGAGACAAGGTGGTGGGAGGGGGGATGAAGAAACTGGTGAAGTCCAAGTTCATCCCCTGTGGTTGGAGGGTTCCCAGTCGGAAGATAAGACGCTCCTCCTCCGACCGTCGCGTTGTTGTGGTTTGGCGGTGGATGAGTCCAATGACCTGCATATCCTCGGTGGAGTGGGAGGGGGAGTTGAAATGCTGTGCTACAGGGTGGTTGGGTTGGTTCGTCCGGGTGGCCCAGAGGTGCTCTCTGAATCGCTCTGCAAGTAGGCAGCCTGTCTCCCCAATATAGAGGAGGCCACACCGGCTGCAGCGGATGCAGTAGATGATGTGGGTGGAGGTGCAGGTGAATCTGTGGCGGATATGTAAGTTTCCTTTGGGGCCTTGGAGAGAAGTGAGGGGGGAGGTGTGGGCGCAAGTGTTGCACCTCCTGCGGTTGCAAGGGAAGGTGCCGGGAGTGGTTTGATGGTGAGGTTGGGGTTGGAACGGAGGGAGTGGAGGGCTGCGCGTTCCGAGGGTGAGAGGTTGGAGTGGGTGGGAGGGGTGTGGGAGTTCAGGTAGCGGTTAATATCGCGGCGGCAGTTTACTATGAAGAGGTCGAGGGCAGGTAGGAGGCCAGCACGGGGTGTGCTATGAAGAGGTCGAGGGCAGGTCAAACCAGCTGACAAGGGAGGCGCAGCAGTAGTTTGGCGCACTGACCTTTACACCGCTGAGGCCAAACGCCAGCTCGCAGATACCTCCTCCTACCGTCCCCTTGACCATGACCCCACCCCCCACCACCAAACCATCATCTCCCAGACCATCCATAACCTCATCACCTCAGGGGACCTCCCATCCACCGCCTCCAACCTCATAGTCCCACAACCCCGCACCGCCCGTTTCTACCTCCTGCCCAAAATCCACAAACCTGACTGCCCCGGACGACCCATCGTCTCAGCCTGCTCCTGCCCAACCGAACTCATCTCGGCATACCTCGACACGGTCCTGCCCCCATTAGTCCAAGAACTCCCCACCTACGTTCGTGACACCACCCACGCCCTCCACCTCCTCCAGGATTTCCGCTTCCCCGGTCCCCAACGCCTCATCTTCACCATGGACATCCAGTCCCTGTACACCTCCATCCCCCATCACGAAGGACTCAAAGCACTCCGCTTCTTCCTTTCCCGCCGTACCACCCAGTACCCTTCCACCGGCACCCTCCTTCGACTGACCGAACTGGTCCTCACCCTGAACAACTTTTCTTTCCAATCCTCCCACTTTCTCCAAACAAAAGGAGTAGCCATGGGCACCCGCATGGGCCCCAGCTATGCCTGCCTCTTCATAGGGTATGTGGAACAATCCATCTTCCGCAACTACACTGGCCCCACCCCCCATCTTTTCCTTCGCTACATCGATGACTGTATCGGCGCTACCTCGTGCTCCCACGAGGAGGTTGAACAGTTCATCCACTACACTAACACCTTCCACCCCGACCTCAAATTCACCTGGACAGTCTCGGACTCCTCCCTCCCCTTCCTCGACCTTTCTGTTTCTATCTCAGGCGACCGAATCAACACGGACATCTACTACAAACCAACCGACCCCCACAGCTACCTGGACTACACCTCCTCCCATCCTGCCCCCTGGAAAAACGCCATCCCATTCTCCCAATTCCTTCGTCTCCGCCGCATCTGCTCCCAGGAGGACCAGTTCAAAATACGTACAACACAGATGGCCTCCTTCTTCAAGGACCGCAATTTCCCCCAGGACGTGGTCGACGGTGCCCTCCACCGCATCTCCTCCACTTCCCGCTCCACCGCCCTTGAGCCCCGCCCCTCCAACCGCCACCAGGACAGAACCCCACTGGTCCTCACCTACCACCCCACCAATCTCCATGTACAGCGCATCATCCGCCGTCACTTCTGCCACCTCCAAACAGACCCCGGCACCAAGGATATATTTCCCTCCCCTCCCCTATCAGCTTTCCGTAGAGACCACTCCCTCCGCGACTCCCTTGTCAGATCCACACCCCCCACCGACCCAACCTCCACTCCCGGCACCTTCCCTTGCAACCGCAGGAGGTGCAACACTTGCGCCCACACCTCCCCCCTCACTTCTCTCCAAGGCCCCAAAGGAAACTTCCATATCCGCCACAGATTCACCTGCACCTCCACCCACATCATCTACTGCATCCGCTGCAGCCGGTGTGGCCTCCTCTATATTGGGGAGACAGGCTGCCTACTTGCGGAGCGATTCAGAGAGCACCTCTGGGCCACCCGGACGAACCAATCCAACCACCCTGTAGCACAGCATTTCAACTCCCCCTCCCACTCCACCGAGGATATGCAGGTCATTGGACTCATCCACCGCCAAACCACAACAACGCGACGGTCGGAGGAGGAGCGTCTTATCTTCCGACTGGGAACCCTCCAACCACAGGGGATGAACTTGGACTTCACCAGTTTCTTCATCCCCCCTCCCCCCACCTTGTCTCAGCCGAATCCCTCCAGCCCGGCACCGCCTTCCTGACCTGCAGTCTTCTTCTTGACCTCTCCGCCTCCATCCTACTCCGACCTATCACCCTCACCTTGACCTCTTTCCACCTATCACATTTCCAACGCCCCTCCTCCAAGTCCCTCCTCCCTACCTTTTATCTTCTCCTGCTGAACACTCTCTGCTCATTCCTGAAGAAGGGCCTGTGCCCGAAACGTCGAATCTCCTGTTCCCTGGATGCTGCCTGACCTGCTGTGCTGTTCCAGCAATAAAGTTTCAACTTTGAATCATTGCAAGGAACTGCTAAGTGCCAAAATTGGGAAAGAGCTTATCAAAATGTGAATATTTGCAACAGAGCATCAGATAATGGGTGAATTAGTGAAGTTCAGCACTAAATCGGTGAGTTATGCGGTGTTGCAACTAAATTGGAAAATTGGGGCAGGGCCATACCTTTTGGGAGATTTAGAGTAGGGCACCTCTAAACTGGGCCAGGGCATCAGTCAGTGTTAGGATTGGGGTAAGGCAACACTGAGTGGAGAACTTGTTCAGGACATCAGTAATTGGGGGAAATAGTGCTAAGCAACACTGAATTGGAGAATTGGTGCGGGTCATCAGTAAATGAGAGACCTGGTGCACAGTGGAGCTAAATTGATGATTGGCAACAGTAAATGGGAGAATTAGGGTAGGGCACCCCTAAATGGTAGAATCAGTAAATGGATGATTTAATACAGGGATATGAGTAAATGGGAGATTTGGTGGAATTTGGGCCAGAGCATCAGTCAATATGAGGATTGGTGAAAGGCTAAACTGAATGGAGAACTTGTTCAGGGCGTCAGTAATTGTGGGAAATGTTACTAAACAGCACGGAATTGTAGAATGGCTGCGGGCCATCAGTAAATGAGAGACCTGGTGCACAGTGAAGCTAAATTACAGAATTGGTGCATGGCAACAGTAAATGGGAGAATTAGAGTAGCGCACCTTTAAATGGTAGAATCGGGTTAAGGCATCATTAAATGATGCAATGTTGCACAGTCGATGTGCATAAGAAAATTGGTGGGAGTGCCAATATATTGGAAAATTGGAGCAGAGCATGTCTAAATTGGGGAATAGGGGCCAGGGAATCAATAAAAAGAAGAAATGTTGCAAGCATTGGTAAATTGGAGCTTCAGTACACTGCATCACTAAATGAAAAAAAAAATCAGGGAACAACTAAATAGAAGGAATTGATGCAGTGCAACAATAACTGGAGAATCTATGCAGGTGCCTTTAAATTCTATGTTGGAGGACTGGGGCAGGATAACACTCAATGGGAGAATTGGTGCAATTCCCGGATTTGTGTGGGATTGGTAAATGGGAGCATTGGTGCAGGGAAGCGGAGCCCTAAGTCAAGCCTTAGAGATGTACAGCTGCAATATCTCCCACAACAGTGACTACACCTCACAAGGACTTCACAAGGACATTCAGAAATCCTGAATGTGTGAAAATACATTTATAAATACCTTTGCAATGAATAAAAGACCCAAGAACAGGGCAGGAAATTGATATCTATCAATCTCATCTCACCGGAGAGAAATCAGTGGGTAAAAGCTGTGTTTTTGATGTGATTAACACCTTAACAATTAAACACCAGTTCAATTAAAGAGATAATTCACATCCAATGAAGTAAACTATTGCTGACAGAATGAACACAGTCCAGGTCTGGATGCAATAACAGCAGAATACAATCACGTTACCCCACTGGAATGTGTGTGTGACTATAGTCTTCCCAGACCACAGGGGCTGCTCTCTTCAATACAGAGAGAAGCGACTCATGGTGATTTGACCAGTGGGCCCAGACCTCAGGCAAGGGAAGATTTTGAGAAGGAGAGTCCTTCATGGTAGCCTCAAACTGGTAGTGGGAATTGAAACCACGCTGTTCACATTACACTGCTCTGTAAACCAACAATACAGCCAACTCAGCGAAACTGATTCCCCTTAACTGGAGCGTCACATGTGGGGATGAATAATTGAATCCCTTGCTACACACAGTGCAGGTGAACGGCCTCTCCCCACAATGTGTTTGTTGATGTTTCATCAAATCATTGCTACTCATAAAGCTCTTCTCACAGTCAGAGCATTGACATGTTCTCTCATTGATGTGAACAAAGCCATAGCTGCTGAGATTGGAGAACCGAGTGAACCCCTTCCCACACAAGGAGCAGGTAAAAGGTGTGAATGTGCTGGTGCTCACTGAGTACAGATGACTAAGTGAATCTCTTCCTACACTCAGTGCAGGTGTACAGTCTCTCTCTCTCTCTCTCTCTCTCTCACTCACTCTCTCTCTCTCTCTCTCTCACTCTCTCTCTCTAGTATGGCCACGCTCGTGTATTTGAACTTTGCTGACTTAATAAATCCCTTCTCACACACAGAGCAGATGATTGGTCTCTCTCCAGTGTCAACTCAACGGTTGACATAAGGCTGAACTGGGAAGTTTATTCCTTCCTAAACAGAAAAGACAACGCTTCTCTCCCGATGATGAAGACGTTAGTCTGACATTAGGCTGGATCCCCAAGTGAATACCTTCCCACACATGGAACAGCTGAATACCTTCTCTCCCATGGGAACAGGTTGATGTTAAATTATGGCTGAAAAATGTGTTGCTAGAAAAGCGCAGCAGATCAGGCAGCATCCAAGGAGCAGGAGAATCGACGTTTCGGGCATAAGCCCTTCTTCAGGAATGAGGAGGGCCTTGGGGGAGGGGCGTTGGAAATGCAATATGTGGAGGGAGGTTAAGGTGTTAAATTATGACCATTGAATTTAAGACATTTACACATCTTAAAGTTTTTTTTTCCCCCACAGTCAGGGGAAAGGTCTCTTGTCAGTGTGAACCCACTGGTGTTACATGAAGCTGGATGACAGAGTAAATCCCTTCCCACACATAGAGCAGGTGAACAGTCTCTCCCCAGAATGTCTGTGTCGGTGAGTCTCCAGCTGGTCTGGGGATTTGCAATCCTTCTCACAATCCAGACGTTTCCATGGTGCTGATCTCCTCACATATCTCCAAGTTGGATAATCTGTTGAATCCTTTCCCATAAACACAATATATTCATGACTTCTCTGTCTGTGGATTTTTGAAGAATGTTAACACAATAATGTTAAATAATTTCTGCAGTCAGTTCAGTGGAACACTCACACTGTTGTGTGTGTGTGTCTGTGTGTGCGTCTGTGTTTTTGTGTGTGTCTGTGCTGGCACTTTACCACTCACAATGTTTTTTTGAAATCTTTGCTTACAGACATACCAGATAAACATGTTCCCCTTATATCCAAATGAATTTAGTGACTCTGTTGGATCTTTATATCATGTCTGATTTGACTCACTCATCTTCAATTCTTTCAATCTATTTCTCTGTGAAAAGATTTTCAAATATTATCATTGTGCATACAGGGTAAAATCTCAGAACAAACAAATCCAATTTCAGAAAGACACCCTCCCCCTATTCTACACCTCCTCCCAAACAAATGATCCAATCACATCAAAAGATGCAAAAAGCACCATCAAAAGCAAAAAGGAATGTTCCTGAATAAATCAGGTTGTTGTTCCAACATCTCTGAGACATTGTGTGTCCTGAGGTGCAAGCCTGTTGTGGGATGTACCTCGCCAACTGGTGGACAGCGCAGCCTCTTTGCTGCTGCTGTACATCAATGGGGAAGAAAGGGAATGGGGAAGGTTGTTGGCAATCAAGAGAGCTGTTTTGTCCTACATGTTGATGAGCTTCTTGTGTTGTTGAAGCAGCATTCAACCAGGCAAGTGGAGAGGATTCTGTATCACACCTGACTTACGTCTTGTAAGGTGGGCAGGCAGGAGGTGAGTTGAGCGCTGTAAGATTTTTTGCGTCTTGTATCAACTGTAGTTGTATGGTTCGTCCTGTTCAGTTTCTGGTCAATATTACACCCCTGGAATGCTGCCCATGGAGGATTCAACAATGATATTGCTGTGGATTTTCAACAAGGGATACTCGGATATTCTCTTGTTGAACATGGTCTTTGCCAGGCTCGGATGTGATACGACTGTTACTTATCATTTGTGCAGATTTTAGATCCAGGCCAGGTCTTGCTACATATGGATATGCCGTTTTTGAGAAAATGTTTAGCTCAGGTTGAGGTTCAGGTTGTAAGATTGTTCTCAATGAGAACAAGCCTACCAGCTCAGCGAGCAAACTTACAACCTGAACATATGGATATCTGCTACATCAGTATCGGAGCAGTTGAAAATGATGCTGAATATTGTCCAATCATCAACCAACAATCCTGCTTCTGAAGGGAAAGTGATTGACAAAGCAGCTGAAGATGGTTGACCCTGAGACTCCACCCTGTGGAACTCCCCTCGAACAAACAAGGCCTGGCTTCTCAAGGCCCACCTGCTTCACAAGTGGGACATGACACATCTGAACAGGTTGGTTAAAAATGTCACCTGCAGAAAAATTCAGGGATTCAAGTCGACTGCTATTTGTTTCAAAGATCACCTGGGGGTGAAGCTGTTATAAAGCTATCGCCCAGGACACTGCACCACCTGGGCAATGGGTTCTGAAGAAGATGCACACAGGACTGGAATGGTTCACTCTGTTTCTCTGTCCAAATCTCCTGCCAGACCTGCTGACTTCCTCCAGCACTTTCTGATTTGATTTGGATGAGAGCATAAGAGGTACAGTTCGTAAGATTGCAGATGACACCAAAATTGGAGGTGTAGTGGACAGTGAAGAAGGTTACCTCAGATTACAACAGGATCTGGACCAGATGGGCCAATGGGCTGAGAAATGGCAGATGGAGTTTAATTCGGATAAATGCAAGGTTCTGGATTTTGGGAAAGCAAATCTTAGCAGGACTTATACACTTAATGGTAAGGTCCCAGGGAGTGTTGATGAACAAAGAGACCTTGGAGTGCAGGTTCATAGCTCCTTGAAAGTGGAGTCGCAGGTAGATAGGATAGTGAAGAAGGCGTTTGGTATGCTTTCCTTTATTGGTCAGAGTATTGAGTACAGGAGTTGGGAGGTCATGTTGCGGCTGTACATGACATCAGTTCGGCCACTGTTGGAATATTGTCTGCAATTCTGGTCTTCTTCCTATTGGAAAGATGTTGTGAAACTTGAAAGGGTTCAGAAAAGATTTACAAGGATGCTGCCAGGATTGGAGGATTTGAGCGACAGGAAGAAGCTGAACAGTCTGGGGCTGTTTTCCCTGGAGTGACGGAGGTTGAGGGGTGACCTTATGGAGGTTTACAAAATCGTTGGGGGTATGGAAAGGATAAATAGACAAAATCTTTTCCCTGGGGTGGGGGAGTCCAGAACTAGAGGGCATAGGTTTAGGGTGAGAGGGGAAAGATATGAAAGAGACCTAAGGGGCAATTTTTTCACGCACAGAGTGGTACATGTATGGAATGAGCTGCCAGAGGATGTGGTGGGGGCTGGTACAATTGCAGCATTTAAAAAACATTTGGATGGGTATATGAATAGGAAGGGTTTGGAGAGATATGGACCGGGCGCTGGCGGGTGGGACTGGATTGGGTTGGGATATCTGGTCGGTATGGACGGGTTGGACCGAAGGCTCTGTTTCCATGCTGTACATCTCTGTGATTCTTGTCTCAGGTTTTCAGCATCTGTATGAATCATTCTCAGGCCCCGCCCCGTGACGTCACGCATCCCTCTGCGCATGCGTCCACATTCCCGGCCAAGATGGCGGCTGTTCACCTCGGAAATGCAAACCATTTAACAACAAGTTATTTTTCAAGGTGCTCGCTTCTCGCTGGAAGGGTTTATTCTCGGTCTGAATCCCTCTGTCCAGCTCCTGCATCCTTACCGTCTGGAAAAGCGCGTCTCTTCCCATTTCCCACGGAGACAAACCCGGCACTGCGGCTGCACCGCCCTCGCCTGTAGTGAGTATAGAGGGTATTCACCACCGCGAGGGATGCTGGGTAGGTACTCCGCCATTGAGGAGATTAACACAGATGGTTAATTCTGTTCATTAATAATTTTCTCTTTCCTGTATTCCAATCTTCTGCTATCCAAATAACCTTTGGAAGAACAAAATTGGCTGTTAGAAAAACATCTTAAAGTTGGATGCATCTAACCAATCTCTCAAATCATCTCTACAACATAACATTGTGATTAAAATACTAGATCTCTCAAATTATTTTGTAAATTCCTGTCCTGAACTGATGGTGGTAGATTTTGGAAACTCCTTTAACAGGTGGATGTTTAACACTCAAGTATATTCTGAATGTCTCTCAACAGGTTTCTTTTGTCATCTCATTTTACAAAATAGTGGAAGGAATGAAAACTGAAGTGTATCTCTGATGCCAGTTCTGTGCTAACTTCTCAGCTTCAAGCTCCAGCCAGAGAGTTTACATTGAAGTACAATAACACTGATTTAGAGGTGAATATTTTTGAGCATTCATCTATAATTCAGTAGATAACGTGCTTTGCTGTGGTTCATTGGTTAGGCCCTCCACCTTTCTCTTCCCCCCTCCGTCACCATTCTCCTCCCCCACTTGTCACCCTTCTCCTCCCCCCCCACCGTCACCCTTCTCCTCCCTCCCCCGTCACCCTTCTCCTCCCTCCTCCGTCACCCTTCTCCTCCCTCCCTGTCACCCTTCTCCTCCCCCCGTCACCCTTCTTCCCCCCCCGTCACCCTTCTTCCCCCCCCCGTCACCCTTCTTCCCCCCCCGTCACCCTTCTTCATCCCCCCCCGTCACCCTTCTTCCCCCCCCGGTCACCCTTCTTCCCCCCCCGTCACCCTTCTTCACCCCCCGTCACCCTTCTTCCCCCCCCGTCACCTTTCTTCCCCCCCAGTCACCCTTCTTCACCCCAGTCCCCCTTCTTCCCCCCGTCACCCTTCTTCCCCCCCCGTCACCCTTCTTCCCCCCCGTCACCCTTCTTCCCCCCGTCACCCTTCTCTCCCCCCCGTCACCCTTCCCCCCGTCACCTTCCCCCCTTCACCATTCTCCCCCCGTCACCCTTCTCCACCCGTCACCCTTCTCCCCCTCCCCGTCACCTCCCCCCCGTCACTCTCCCCCGCCACCCTTTCCCCCCATCCCCGTCAAACTTCCCCCCATCCCTGTCACCCTTCCCCCCCACCATCACCACCCTTCCCCCCTACCCTCGTCACCCTTCCCCCCCCACCCCCGTCACACTTCCCCGTCCCCACCCCCGTCACCCTTCCCCCCAACCCCCGTCACCCTTCCCCCCAACCCCCGTCACCCTTCCCCCCGTCACCCTTCCCCCCCGACACCCTTCCACCCCGTCACCCTTCCCCCCGTCACACTTCCCCCCCGCCACCCTTCCCCCCCGTCACCCTTCCCCCCGTCACCCTTCCCCCCCCCGTTATCCTTCCCTTCGTCACCCTTCCCCCCACGCCACCCTTCCTCCCCGTCACCCTTCCCCCCGTCACCCTTCCCCCCCGGCACCCTTTCCCCCGTCACCCATACCCCCGTCACCCTTCCCCTACCCCGTCACCCTTCCCGCGTCACCCTTCCCCGTCACCCTTCCCCCCGTCACCCTTCCCCCCCCGTCACCCTTCCCTCCCGTCACCCTTCCCCCGTCACCATTCCCCCGATACCCTTCCCCCGTCACCCTTCTCCCCATCACCCTTCTCCCCCCGTCACCCTTCTCCCCCGTCACCATCCTTCCACATCGCCTTCCCACCCGCACCTTCCCCCATCACCCTCCCCCCATCACCTTCCCCCCATTACCTTCCCCCCATCACCTTACCCCATCACCTTCCTCCCATCACCTTCCCCCATCACCTTCCACCCATCACCTTCCCCCCATCACCTTCCCCCATCACCTTCCCCATCACCTTCCCCCATCACCTTCCCCCATCACCTTCCCCCATCACCTTCCCCCATCACCTTCGCCCCATCACCTTCCCCCCATCACCTTCCCCCATCACCTTCCCCCATCACCTTCCCCCATCACCTTCCCCCATCACCTTTCCCCATCACCTTTCCCCATCACCTTTTCCCCCCATCGCCTTCTCCCCCATCGCCTTCCCACCCCCCATTGCCTTCTCCCCATCACCTTCTCCCCATTACCTTCTCGCCCATCGCCTTCCCACCCCTCATCGCCTTCTCCCCAATCGCATTCCCACCCCCATCGCCTTCTCCCCATTACCTTCCTAACCCCCATCGCCTCCTCCCCACCGCCCTCCCGCCCCTCCATCGCCTTCCCGCCCCCCCCCCCATCGCCTTCCCCACCCCCTCCATCGCCATCCCACCCCCCCATTGCATTAGCAACCCCCCTCCCACGGCCCTTCTACCCCCCCTATCGCCTTCCCACCCGCGGCTTCTCCCCCAGTCGCCTTCCCTCCCCCCACATGGCATGGAGTCCAAGTCACCCTCTGGGACAGCAGGACAGGGACGGAGTGGAGAATGGGGGAGAGAGAGAGAGAGAGAGAGAGAGAGAGAGAGAGAGACAGAGAGAGAGAGAGAGAGAGAGGGGGGGCAGGTTGTGGTGAAGATGGTGGTTAGAATAAAAGCCAGTGAGAGAACAAGACAAAGAGAATGAAAGTCAGAAAGCAGAATAAACAAATACCTGGTGGGGGGGGGGGGGGGGGGGGAGACCAGAACGACAGGGAGGGAGAGAGAAAAAGCCCAGGGAGAGCGATAGAGAGATTGGGAAAGACTGAACGATTAAATTAGTCCAGGATAAAGAGTGAGGAGGAAGAGAGTAATAGGAAGGGGATCTTCAGGGGAACATGAACAGGATGGAGATGGGAAGGATGGAGAGAGATGGGGATTGAAGGAAAGGTGTAGGGAAGAGAGAGGGAACACGGGAATGTAGATGGGAGCTGCAGTGAGTGACGGAGGCAGTATCATCTGTGGGATCAGAATGTGCAGCAACTCCCTGTCCAACCTTTCTGTCCCTTTGTCTCCCCCCTCCAGCCCAGAGCTCGCCCCTTATGGTAAAAATCCCAGAAACAACCTGAACCCCACAATTCTTTTCCGTCTGCGTGTGTGTGTGTGAGTGTTGTGTGTGTATCTGCATGTGTAAATGAACAACAAGGAGACAGGACGGTTTCTGATTATTCTCTCTCTCTCTGGTTCCAGCTCTTGTCTGATGATTCCTCATGGCAGAATGATTGGATTCTGTCTGTCTCTTCATCGTCCGAGTTTCTAGATTAGATTACTTACAGTGTGGAAACATGTCCTTTGGCCCAACAAGTCCACACCGACCCGCCGAAGCGCAACCCACCCATACCCCTACATTTACCCCTTACCTAACACTACGGGCAATTTAGCATGGCCAATTCACCTAACCCGCACATCTTTGTGACTGTGGAAGGAAACCGGAGCACCCGGAGGAAACCCATGCAGACACGGGGAGAATGTGCAAACTCCACACAGTCAGTCGCCTGAGTCGGGAATTGAACCCGGGTCTCTGGCGCTGTGAGGCAGCAGTGCTAACCACTGTGCCACTGTGCCTCCCACGTTTCGGCTCCCAAATCAAATCCCCTCCTCGGGGGGAGAGACTGTAGCAATGTAGGCCACTCTGCAGGTGGTTTGAGACACAGCAAGATCCCACAAGTAGTATTACTCTGATATTAGAACAAGTCTTTAGATCGAATTTCTCATTTAAGGTTTAAATTACCACCTTGGAAGTCCTGTCTGTCAGACACTCACTGGGGATTGATGTTTTTGTGCCAAATCCCAGACCCCAGTTATTTTAGCCCCAGGCTTCAAATCTGTTTTAAAAATGACAGGGCCGCAATCTGACAGGAGGCAGTTAACCAGAGGCCCCTAAAACCCAGGGCAGCCCAGAGGAGATTCACCCTCGGGGTAAATAAACACACAACTCACATGGGCCCACTCGGGGTGCAGCCTGTCTACTAGGCCTCAGGACCGTGTCCCCTCTGGAGAAAGCTTTTGTTCAGAGGTCTCCTGATCCCAAAGTTTCACTCTTTGAATCTTCAAGTGGCCAGCAAGATCCCTTGGGAGGAAAGAGACAGCACTATTTGAAAGGCAAAGGAGGGGATGCGCAAGGGTGGAGGAAGGGATTGAAGGGGGAAAGGAGAGGGAAGGAAGTAGAGTTGGAGGCGGGAGATGGAATGCAAGGGGTAGGGAATGGTGGGGGCGAAGGATTGGAGGGGAAGGGGAGAGGGGGAAAGGACAGGGGGAAGGAGGGTGGGATGGAGAGGAGTTAAGGGGGGAGGGAGAAGGAGAAGGGGAAAGGGGTGAAGGAGAGGGGTGTTTTAAAAAAATTCTCAAGGTCAGGTTCGTAGGAGAGTAGTCTGACACAGGACAAACGACCAAGAGGCGAGTCTGCTAGAATATGAGCATTTTATTCCCCGCAGCGTCGCCACAACCAGGTCTCATACTTACAACGGGTCTGGCTTATACTCACTCTACATGTTACCGGAACTGGGAGCCGTCAGTTCTCGTAGAGCGGTTGCCAACAACCCACGCTCGGCGGTTAAATGTAACCCCGGAGCAGACTCCCGGGTCTGGCTTATACTCACTCTACATGTTACCGGAACTGGGAGCCGTCAGTTCTCGTAGAGCGGTTGCCAACAACCCACGCTCGGCGGTTAAACGTAACCCCGGAGCAGACTCACCGAACTGGAGACTTTTCCAGCTGATATACTCTTTTCCAGATATAAACATTCATGTGAACAGCAGAACAAGGCTAAAAAACACATTCCATTCTGGTTACATACAGATAAGAAGATTCACACGGGGAGGTGTGTAATAAGATTCACACGGGACTAAGCAACACCTCCATTCCGGTTAGATTCACACATGTATTGGGACATAATTTTTTAACCGTTTCACCACATTCCACTGCTTGGCCCAATACATGTGTTACATTATGATTCACACATGTGTTGGGACATAATTTTACACCACATTCCACTGCTTGGCCCAATACATGTGTTACATTATGCTTAATTCAGTTCAATTCGTTTCAGTTAATTTCAGTTCAGTCAATTCAGTGTAGTTCAATTCAGCTCAGTTCAGGTCTGTTCAGTTCAATTCAATTGTGTTCAATTCAGTTCCGTCCATTTCAATTCAATTTAGCTCAGTTCCATTTTGTTCCGTTCAATTTGATTCACTTCAGTTCAATTCAGTTCAGTTCCACTCAGTTCAGTTCAGTTCAATCCCATTCAATTCTGTTAACTCCGCTTCAGCTTTTTGGACATGCCCACATCCTCCGCTGTACCCCAGGCAAGGGGTTCTTCGGCAGGACTGGGATCCTCTCAAGGGTGGACAGCAGCGACCCTGGGGTTCCTCCGGTCGCCCCCCACCATTTCTCAAACAAACTGCCACGTCATGCCACGGTCCATGCCATCCCGGGACGGTCGGGACCTCCACAGTTTGTTCTTCTGGTTTCTTAGTCTTTTTCCAAAACATTGTTCTGTATCAAAATCTCTCCTCATTTGCGATTGACCCTGCTCGCAGCGCCAAAATGTTTTAAAAAAATTCTCAAGGTCAGGTTCGTAGGAGAGCAGTCTGACACAGGACAAACGACCAAGAGGCGAGTCTGCTAGAATATGAGCATTTTATTCCCCGCAGCGTCGCCACAACCAGGTCTCATACTTACAACGGGTCTGGCTTATACTCACTCTACATGTTACCGGAACTGGGAGCCGTCAGTTCTCGTAGAGCGGTTGCCAACAACCCACGCTCGGCGGTTAAACGTAACCCCGGAGCAGACTCCCGGGTCTGGCTTATACTCACTCTACATGTTACCGGAACTGGGAGCCGTCAGTTCTCGTAGAGTGGTTGCCAACAACCCACGCTCGGCGGTTAAACGTAACCCCGGAGCAGACTCACCGAACTGGAGACTTTTCCAGCTGATATACTCTTTTCCAGATATAAACATTCATGTGAACAGCAGAGCAAGGCTAAAAAACACATTCCATTCTGGTTACATACAGATAAGAAGATTCACACGGGGAGGTGTGTAATAAGATTCACACGGGACTAAGCAACACCTCCATTCCGGTTAGATTCACACATGTATTGGGACATAATTTTAACCCTTTCACCACAAGGGGTGAGGAGGCAGCGTGGAGGAATGGAAGGAGATGGAGAGAGGGGGAAAGGAGGGGGAAAGGATATAGGGTGGGGAGGAGAGGGTGGGAGGATGGGAGCGGAGCAGAGGGGAAGCCGATTGGTAGGGAAAGAGAGGGGAGAAAGTAAGGGGGATGGAGGGGAGAGGCAGAAAGAGAGAAGAGTGAGTGGGGAAGGAGAGGGGAAAGGAGAAGAGGCGTGAAGGGGGGAGGAGAGACGGGGAAGAGAGGAGGAGTGGTAGGGGGAGGAAGCAGGTGGAGGAGAGGGGGAGGACGGGGCGGAGTAGAGGGGAGAATGTGATTGGTATGGTAGGAGAAGAGAGAAAGTAATATTGGAGGGGAGAAGCAGAGAGAGAGAAGAGTGAGTGGGGAAGGAGGGGGGAGAAGAGGGGAAAGGAGAAGAGGCGTGGAGAGGGGGGAGGAGAGAGGGGAAGTAGAAGGTGGCAAGGGGAGGAGGCGGACATAGGAATGGGGGAACAAGGGGGAAGAAGGGGAAAGGAGAGGGAGTGGAATAGGGGGTAAAGAGAGGGGAGAAGGAGGGGAGGTAGAGGGGGAAGGGAAAAGGGAGGGAAGAAGGGGTGTGAGGGAGGGAAGGAGTAGGAGAGGGGGGGAGGAAAGAGGGAAGGAGAGGGGGAAGGAAGGAATGGAGCGGGAAGGAGGGGCGAATGGAGAGGGGAAGGAGATAGGGAAGCAGAACAGGGCGGGAAGGAGAGCAGGGATGGAAGGAGAGGGGGGGAAGAAGGGGTGATGGAGGGCAGAGTAGAGAGGGAGGCAATTAATAGGGTAGGAGAAGGGAGAATGTAAGGGAGATGGAGGAGAGAGGCAGAGAGAGAGTAGGAGGGGAGGAGAGGGGAAAGGAGAAGAGGAGTGGGGGAAGGGGGAAAGGGTGAAGTAGAGGGTAGAAAAGAGAGGGTTGGAAGGAGAGGGGGGAAAGGGGAGGGGAGAAGGAGAATAGGGGAGAAGGAGAGGAGGAAGAGTGGGGAAGGGAAGAGGGGGAAGGAGGGAGGGGGTAGTATAAGAAAAGGAGAGTGGAGGAAGGAGGGAGAGGGGAGGACAGGAGTGGGGGGAAGGAGAGAGGGCGAAGGGGGGAGGGGAGAAGGAAGAGTAGGGGAGTGGAAGAAGGGGAGACTGTGTGTGAAGGGGGAGGGGTTGGAGAGGAGTGCAAGGAGGCGAGGAAGAAGGGGGAGGGAGGGGAGGAGGAGGAGAAAAAGGAGGGTGAAGGAGAGGGGGCAAAGGACAGGGGAGAAGGAAAGGTGAAGGAGAAATGGGATGAAGGAGAGGTGGGGCGAGGAGACGGGGAGGAGGAGGGGGTTGGAATGGGGGAACGAGAGGAGGGGAAAGGAGCGGGGGAAAGGAGATTTGGGATCAATTGCCTTTTACTGAAAACAGTTCCCAACCTGTACGTGCCTGTAGCTCACTCCAATCTGAAACCCTCATTCCCCTCTATCCTGTCTCTGAGCCAATGGTGTCTTCATTCCCAGGATAGGGACAACATGGGGCTAGATACAGAGTAAATCTCCCGCCACATTCTCTGCATCGAATACTCCCAGGACATGTGCGCCCTGAGGTTAGATACAGAGTATAAATCCCTCTGCACTGTTCCTATCAAACACGCACAGGTTAGGGACAGCACAGGGTTAGGTACAAAGTTAGGCAGCATTGTAGACAGTGCAGATGGCACCTTAACATTACAAAGGGCTATTGATAGACTGGGTGAATGGACAAAGCTGTGTTAGATGGAGTTCAGTGCAAGCAAGTGTGTGGGAATCAGGTTGGAGTACAGAGAGGGAATACAAAGGAGGTTTACAAGAATGATCCTGAACCTCAGGGGTTACGTTCTGAGGGGGCACTCGACAAATGAGGCCGGTTTTCATCAGAATTGAGAAAGTTAAGAGGTGATCTGATCAAAGCTTCCAAGGTATAAACAGGATGAGACAGGATCGATCAAGATCAACGATTCCCACTGGTTGGAGATTCTCGACCGAGAGGGAGCAGAGTCTGAGAATGAGGGCCCAGAGCGTTCAGGAGAGATGGGAGGAAGCACTGTGACACACAAAGGGTGGGAGAGGGACTCTCTTCCACAAACAACAGTGGATGCTGGATCAGTCGTTCAGGTTAAATCGGAGAGAGATACATTTTCAGTGAAGATATTGAGGGATATGGGCCAAAGGAAAGAATGTGGAGTTAGGCCACCGATCAGCCATGATCCCATTGAATGATGGAACAGGCTCGAGGGGCTGAATGGCCTCTTCCTTTTCCTATGTTCCAGAATAAAGATCCCCCTACACTGTCCCTATCAAACACTTTCAGGGCAGGGACAGAATAGGATTAGATGCACAGTAAAGCTGCCTTTACTGTATCCCCGTCAGGGCAGCGTCAGAACAGGGTTAGATACAGAGTAAAACTCCCTCTACACTATCCCCAACAACCCCTCACGGAGCTTTAATATTTGAAGATGCTCATATTATTCTGTCATTCCTTGTCCCTCAGTAACTGCGTGTGTGCGTATGTCAGAGTGTGAGACAGAGACAGAGACCATCATTGTGTCAGGTACTCCTGTACCTCAGTGCTTAGAGTCATAGAGTCACAGAAACAGACCCGTTCAACCCATCCATGCCGACCAGATATCTCAACACAATCTAGTCCCACCTGCCAGCACCCGGTCCATATCCCTCCAAACCCTTCCTATTCATATACCCATCCAAATGCCTTTTAAATGTTGCAATTGTACCAGCCTCCATAACTTTCTCTGGCAGCTCATTCCATACTTGTACCACCCTCTGTGTGAAAAGGTTGTCCCTTAGGTCTCTTTCATATAGAACATAGAACAATACAGCACAGAACAGGCCCTTTGGCCCACGATGTTGTGCCGAACATTTGTCCTAGCTTAAGCACCCATCCATGTACCTATCCATTTGCCGCTTAAAGGTCACCAAAGATTCTGACTCTACCACTCCCACAGGCAGCGCATTCCATGCCCCCACCACTCTCTGGGTAAAGAACCCACCCCTGACATCTCCCCTATACCTTCCACCCTTTACCTTAAATTTATGTCCCCTTGTAACACTCTGTTGTACCCGGGGAAAAAGTTTCTGACTGTCTACTCTATCTATTCCTCTGATCATCTTATAAACCTCTATCAAGTCACCCCTCATCCTTCGCCGTTCCAACGAGAAAAGGCCGAGCACTCTCAACCTATCCTCGTAAGACCTATTCTCCATTCCAGGCAATATCCTGGTAAATCTCCTCTGCACCCTCTCCAAAGCTTCCACATCTTTCCTAAAGTGAGGCGACCAGAACTACACACAGTACTCCAACTGTGGCCTAACCAAAGTCCTGTACAATTGCAACATCAAACCAAAGTCCTGTACAGTTGCAATATCTTTCCCCTCTCACCATAAACCTACACCCTCCAGTCGTGGACTAACCAACCCCAGGGAAAATACTTTGTCTATTTATCCTTTCCATGCCCCTCATGATTTTATAAACCTGTGTAAGGTCACCCCTCAGCCTCTGACGCTCCAGGGAAAACAGCCCCAGCCTGTTCAACCTCTCCCTATAGCTCAAATCCTCCAACCCTGGCAACATCCTTGTAAATCTTTTCTGAACCCTTTCAAGTTTCGCAACATCTTTCCGAGACCAGAATTGCACGCAACATTCCAACAGTTGCCTGACCAATGTCCTGTACAGCTGTAACATGACCTCCCAACTCCTGTACTCAATGCTCTGACCAATAAAGGAAAGCATTCCAAATGCCTTCATCACTATCCGATCTACCTGCGTCTCCACTTTCACCGAGTTATGAACCTGCACTTGAAGGTCTCGTTGTTCAGCAACACTCCCTCGGACCTTACCATTAAGTGTATAAGTCCTGTTAAAATTTGCTTTCCCAAAATGCAGCATCTCACATTCATCTCAATTAAACTGCATCTGCCACTTATCAGCCCATTGGCCCATGTGATCAAGATCCTGTTGCAATCTGATGTAACCATCTTCGCTGTTCACTACACCTCCAACTTTGCTGTCAACAACTCAGTGGGAGAATTGGGTTCAGACAATATTCAGTGGGATAGTTGGTGCAGGTCATCACTAAAGGGAGGATTTGTGCAGGATTGGTAATTTGGAGATTTGATGCAGGGCACGCCAAAATTAGAGAATCTGGCAGCGGACCACTAAATGGGAGAATTGTTGTAAGAAAATACTGAATGGAAGAACTGGTGCACAGTGGGACGAGAATTGGGGCCTGGCACCAGTACATGGGTGAATTAGAGTAGGGCACCTCTAAATAGTAGAATTGGGCTGGGCATCAGTAAATGGAAGAATGAGTATCGGGGTATGAGTAAATGGGAGAACTAGTGGGGCATCAGTAGATGGGTTTGGTACACAGTGCCATTGCATTAGAAAATTAGTGGGAGTGCCAATACATTAGAGAATTGGAACAGAGCAGGTCGAAATGGGAGAATAGGGGCAGGGAATAAATAAAAAGGAAAAATGTTGCAAGCATCAGGAAATTGGAGTTTCAGTTCAGCGCACCCTAAAATGACCAAATGTGAGGAGGCAACCAATCTGTGGAAGAAGTATATCAGAGAACAGTTACATGGGCATCAATACTTGGAGACTTGCTCGAGAGAGTGTACACGTGAGAGAGGGATTGCGAGTGAGGGAGTGTGTGTGTCAGTGAGAGAGAGTGTACACGTGAGAGAGAGATTGCGAGTGTGTGATTGAGGGAGTGTGTGTGTGTGAGTGTGAGAGAGTGTACACGTGAGAGAGGGATTGCGAGTGTGTGAGTGAGGGAGTGTGTGTTTGAGTGAGAGAGTGTGCATATGCAGGACATTCACAGTTAATGGTAGTGCCCTGGGGAGTGTTGTTGAACAGAGAGACCTCGGGGGGGGGGGGGGGGGGGCAGGTACATAGTTCCTTGAAAGTGGTGCCACAGGTAGGCAGGGTCACAGGGTGGTGAAGGAGGCATTTGGCAGGCTTGCCTTTATCGGGCAGATCACTGAGCCCAGGAGTTGGGACGCCATGTTAGAGCTGTACAAGACATTGGTGAGGCCCTATTTGGAGGACTGCGTACCATCATGTTCACCCTGCTGTAGGAAGGAGGTTATTAAACTGCAAAGGGTGGAAAACAGATTGACAAGGATGTTCCCCCAACTGGAAGGCCTGAGTTATAAGGAGAGGCTGGGACATTTTCCCCTGGAGCACTGGAGGCTGAGGGGTGATCTTATCGAGATTTATAAAATCATGATGGACTTCGATTTAAGGTGAGCGGGGAAAGATTTAAAAGGGACCTGAGGAGTAAATCTTTAACAGAGCCTGGTATGTGTATGGAAGGAGCTTCTAGAGGATGTAATCGAGGGGAGTACAATTACAACATTTAAAAGACATGAGGGCAGATATAAGGATAGGAAAGTGTAAATGGGGCTTGGTCAGTTCAGAAAAGTTTTTCAACAAGGACCAGTTGTGTGACATGCTGTGGGACTATAGTTTCGAGAACTCACTCCTGGGTAACTGTTACTCTGCACGTAAGTGAGATTAATCCCCTCAATTCAATTCCAGTCTTTAACTCACCCTGGGTCACCATTATTCCGTGTAAACCTTCCATTGAACTCTCACCGCCTACCTGCCACCTGCCTGGATTCATTCCTCCCATTGACCAACCAAGCTGTACACTCTACCGGCGTTCACTTCACCACTCTGTCCCCTCCCCAACCTAAACCCTCCCCCACGCCCCCACCACTTTATCAGCAGCTCCCCTTGCCCTCACTCCCGAAGCATTGCCCTCTCCACCCCCGATGCTGCCTGGCTTGCTGTGTTCTTCCAGCCTCCTGCTTGTCTCCGATGGTTAGTAAGGTGGCAGATGGCTCCAAATGTGGTGGTGAGGTAGTGAACAGTGAAGGAGGTTTACCTCAGTGTTAAACAGGACCTTGATCAGACGGGCCAATCAGGAGCTGATACAAGGTTGGGTTCAAGGAGCTGTTTTACAGATTGAACAAAATCCTTGCTGACGGTCCATCGATCTTCCAATTGATCCCAGGCTCCATTATGAAGGCCCAAACAAACAGAGTTCATCCAGAGTCAGTTCCCACTGAGCCCGATGGAGTCAGTGAGAGCCACGAAACCTTCTCATGGCAGCACTGAGGGGGGTCGCCTCATCTGCCACATCCAACCCCATTCCCCAGTGTCGGATCCGGTCTGTCAGTGAGCCCTCTGACTGGGCTGTGGATTCGCCACCAACACAGCGGCTGATTGGTGGAAAGAACCAATTAAAGAGAGGGGTGATATCAGCATCAGGCCGGGGGGGGGGGGGGGGGCATGGAACCAGAGAAAGGAAATCATTGCTGAAAATATATCTGTAATCAAAATACACGGATTATTTACTGTATATTACTCTGCGTAATAGGAACATTCTGCTTTTTTGTTTAGTTTTGCCCAGGTGAGTGAATTCTGTGAGGACAGGAGCCTGCCATTGCTGTTCCCACTCCGGCCTGCAGTGACCGATGATACTTGCCTCCAGGTCATTGACCTTGTATCTGGTTCACTCACTGACAACTGGTTGCTGGGGATGATGATATTCTGTGCATGTCTGATTCCCCCTTCGGTTATACTTTTGTTGTCCAGCTTTCCATTAAGGGTTGCTGATTGCTGACAACACTTCCCACTGTTTTGCTTCTCCAGTCTCTTTGGTTTCGCTCCTCAGATGGAACCATTCCTTGCCCGTTAGGAAAGGAGTGTTAGCGTGTTGCTCTTCTCCTTCTCAGTCCATTCATCACTGTGGGCTCTCAGTTACTTGGATTTATTCATCAATTGAATTATTTTTATAACTGGATATTTCAGGGCATGCTTTAACTGGTCTCTGAAACTGTTCTGTGTCACCACATAAACAAGTGCATTGGTGCAGCAGCTCAGGTCCCGCAGCATATATGAGGCTTGTGAAAAGATATCGAAAACAGTGGAATCCAAGGAATGAGCAAAACGAAAGAAAAGTAAAATATCCAGCAACCAGAGAAGTATGAAACTTGCAGATATGGCAAAGAGTAAGATCACAGATTTCCTTCTGCTCTCTATCTCTGGGTCATTCTCTATTTTTCTCTGACCCCTGAGTCCCTTACGCACCGTAATGGCCTCAGAGATGTGTCCGACAGTCAGAACGTTAAGAAAGAGATTAAAAGTGAATGGGAGCATTGGTGTTAAAAATCGCTCAAAGTATTGAAAACCTGCCCACCGGCGGTCAGTATAGTTACTGGACCTGATAGAACAGTTGATGACCTTTCCATGTTTAAATGTAAAATAGTTGGGAATATTTTTAAAAGAAAAGAAAATACAGATTATTGCCAGAACCTTAATCGGAGTATTCTCTGTCCAATACTTAGTTTGCATCTGATGAAAACAAATAGCGACAAATCGATCAAAAGAGAAAGTAACGGTGAACCAGACAGAACAATCAATGGTCCAGCAGCTCAACACATGGATAACACGACACACAGGAGTGATGTCCAGGAAACACTGTGGATAATAATAAGATGGAAACCAGCAAAGTACGATTTCGAAAGCAATGAATAGCAGCTCCGATATTGTCATGGCCACCAGATAATGAGTGGTGCTTTTAGACAAACCACACTTGCCCCGAGCTAAGATTAGAATCACCACTAGACTTACTGCAAGAGAGAGAGAGAAAGGAAAAAAAGAGACTTAAAGTTACTGGTCAAATGTATCTGTGCCTGAGCCCTGAGTATAAGCATTTTATGCAAAAGTGAGGACTGCAAATGCTGGAAACCAGAGTTTAGATCAGAGTGGTGCTGGAAAAGCACAGCAGGTCAGGTAGTATCTGAGGAGCAGGAACATCATCATTTCGGACAAAAGCTCTTCATCAGGAATAGCACAAAGATAATTGTTGTTCCATATCACAGAAACGTTAAAGCTTATGAATCATTTTCACTTTGAACATACATAGGGATGTGCACAAAAAGCAAGTTAGTCTCAGAAACACAGTGACGTACTCAACATTTTTTCTGGGGTTGACAGTGGTTGATTTATTGCTCAGGCTCACTGGAGTTGTAAATTAGATGGCAGCATCCACACAAACACTCCCAGGATCAGTAAAACAAAGAGTGGATGCACCGAACACAGACATGGATTACAAAAAAATCTTGAATTCAGCTTTGGAACCTCCACAGTTGAGTTTACTCCTAAAATTCTGCACCCACACAACATGAATTACAGTACACGGCACTGGATCACTCAACCGTGTCTAGGAATGGATGGTGTCTCAAATATGAACAAAGAAATGATAGAGCATTGAGCCCCTCACTCTGAACATCCTGGCAAGCTGAACTAAGAAGATATTCACCAGTGAATCCAACCACCATGTCCCAGCTTGGATACCCAATGCAATCAGGAGAACCTCATTTGGCATGGACTCCCCACCACCTGTCGAACACTGTGTACCACAACCTCCACCCAAACCCAGACATGAGTAATATCCCAACAGTTAAGGAGAATCGGGGGCAGAGTTGAGTATGGTAGCCATTACAAAAGAGCAAGTGCTAAAAAAAGAGCCAAAAGGTCTAAAAATCGATAAATCTCCTGGCCCGGATGGGCTACATCCTAGAGTTCTGAGGGAGGTGGCTGAGGAAATAGCAGAGGCATTGGTTGTGATCTTTCAAAAATCACTGGAGTCCAGGAAAGTCCCAAATAATTGGAAAATCACTGTTGTAACCTTCTTGTTCAAGAAAGGATCAAGACAAAAGATGGAAAATTATAGGCCGATTAGCCTAATCTCGGTTGGAGGTAAAATTCTAGAATCCATTAAGGATGAGATTTCTAAATTCTTGGAATTGCAGTGTCGGATTAGAACAAGTCACCACGGATTTAGTAAAGGGAGATCGTGCCTGACAAACCTGTTAGGATTCTTTGAAGAGTTAACAAATAGGTTAGACCAGGGAAAACCAGTGGATGTTATCTACCTAGTCTTCCAAAAGGCCTTTGATTAGGTGTTTCACAGGAGGTTGCTGAGTAAGGTGAGCTACTGGCATGGATTAGGGATTTGCTGTCTGATATAAGGCAGAGAGTTGGGATGAAAGGTTCTTTTTCGGAATGGCGTTTAGTGACAAGTGAGATCCCGCAGTGTTCAGTATTGGGGCGCAGCTGTTCACTTTAAATATTAATGGTCTGGATGGAGGGATTGTGGCATTCTGGTGAATTTCACCGATGATACGAAGTTAGATGGACAGGCAGGTACTACTGAGGAGGTAGGGAGGCTGCAGAAAGATTTAGACAGTTTCGGAGAGTGGTCCAGGAAATGGCTGATGTAATTCAACATGAGCAAATACGAGGTCTTGCACTTTGGAAAAAATAAGACAGGAATGGGCTATTTTCTAAACGGTGAGAAAATTCATAAAGCCAAATTACAAAGGGATCTGGGAGTGCTAGTCCAGGATTCTCTAAAGGTTGACTTGTAGGTTGATGCCATGGCTAAGAAAGCAAATGTAATGTTGTCATTTATCTCAAGAGGATTGAAATGTAAAAGCAGTGATAATAGACAATAGGTGCAGGAGTAGGCCATTCTGCCCTTCGAGCCTGCACCACCATTCAATATGATCATGGCTCATCATTCCTAATCAGTATCCTCTTCCTGCCTTATCTCCATAACCCTTGATTCCACTATCCTTGAGAGCTCTATCCAACTCTTTCTTAAATGAATCCAGAGACTGGGTCTCCACTGCCTTCTGGGGCAGAGCATTCCACACAGCCACCACTCTCTGGATGAAGAATATTCTCCTCATCTCTGTCCTAAATGGTCTACCCCGTACTTTTAAGCTGTGTCCTCTGGTTCGGCACTCACCCATCAACGGAAACATGTGTCCTGCCTCCGGCGTGTCCAATCCTTTAATAATCTTATATGTCTCAATCAGAACCCCTCTCAGTCTTCTAAACTCAAGGGTTTCCAAGTCCAGTCGCTCCAATCTTTCAGTGTAAGGTAATCCCGCCATTCCAGGAATTGACCTCGTGAACATACGCTGCACTCCTTCAATAGCCAGAATGTCTTTCCTCAAATTTGGAGACCTGAACTGCACACAGTACTCCAGGTGTGGTCTCACCAGGACACTGTACAGCTGCAGAAGAACCTCTTTGCTTCTATATTCAATACCTCTTGTTATGAAGGCCAGCATGCTATTAGCCTTCTTCACTAGCTGCTGTACCTGCATGCTTGCCTTCATTGACTGGTGTACAAGAACACCCAGATCTCTCTGTTCTGCCCCTTTACCTAAATTGATTCCATTGAGGTAATAATCTGCCATCCTGTTCTTGCCACCAAAGTAGGTAACCATACATTTATCCACATTAAACTGCATCTGCCATGCATCTGACCACTCACCTAACTTATCCAGGTTATTCTGTAATCACCTAACATCCTCATCACATTTCACCCTGCCACCCAGCGTCATCAGCAAATTTACTAATGTTATTACTAATACCATTTTCTATATCATTAATATATATTGTAAAAAGCTGCAGACCCAGTACTGATCCCTGCGGTACCCCACTGGTCACTGCCTGCCATTCCGAAATGGAGCCGTTTATCACTACTCTTTGTTTCCTATCAGCCAACCAAGTTAGTACTTTGCCCCCAATACCAAGCGCCCTAATTTTGCTCACTAACCTCCAATATGGGACTTTATCAAAAGCTTTCTGAAAGTCCAGGTACACTACATCTACTGGATCTCCCTCGTCCATCTTCAGAGTTACATCCGCAAAAAAATCCAGAAGATTAGTCAAGCATGATTTTCCCTTCATAAATCCATGCTGACTCTGACCAATCCTGTTACTACTATCCAGATGTGTCATAATTTCATCCTTTGTAATAGACTCCAGCATCTTTTCCAGCTCTGAGGTCAGACTAACTGGTCTATAATTTCCTGAATTCTCTCTACCATCTTTCTTTAAAAATAGACAGATTGCCGGTGTCTCAGGGAGTCACGGAATATGTGGAGTGGGTAGGAAACTGGATTTGCAATCCAGCTCTGATTGAATTGATTGCCAGACAGACTGAACAGTTTAAACAGGCTGTATAGTCTTCTCCTGCTCAGATTTCCTGAGCTCTTAGCTGTTTAATGAACGAGTTGTTTAATGAAGCAATTCCCAATCCCTTTGGATTTGGTTCAGAACTGATGGCTTCTGAATAGATTAGATGAGACTCCCTACAGTGTGGAAACAGGCCCTTTAGCCCAACCAGTCCATACCGACCCTCCGAGGAGTAACCCACCCTCTGACTAATCACTATGGATAATTTAGCAAGGCCAATTCACCTAACCTGCACATTTTTGGACTGTGGAAGAAAGCCGGAGCACGCGGAAAAAAACCCACACAAACATTGGGAGAATGTGCAAACCCCACACAGACAGTCGCCCGAGGCTGGAATTGAACCTGGGACTCTGGTGCTAACCACTGAGCCACCTTGCCGCCCACATTCTGGTGCTGTAAGACCCGCTGAGCTTCCCCAGCAATTTCTTGTTTGGATTTCAGCCCCAATCCAGTTGGTGATGATCACGGCCTTATTTATGTGTTTGGGAATGGGGAGGCGGCTGCTAGCAGGGTGATGGTGGGATAGTGGTGAGTATAGCTGCCTTCCAAGCAGTTGACCCGGGTTGGATTCCCAGCCATCGCAGTGTTGTGGTTTGTCAACAGCCTTTTAAAGGAAATACTTTTAAATCTGTCAGGTTGCTCCTTGCTCTTCATGGCAATGGTTCCTGTGAATTGCAGTGTGGAACCGGGCAGCATTGCTCGGCATCTCGGAAGCTTTCCCCTCTGCTGCTTCCCATTTCTTATTGAAATATTGGTTGCAGCACAAGGATGGGTTTGTTTTGCTCGAAAAGTGAAGACTGCTCCCGTCGGGAACCTAAAATAATTTCAGAAGCCGCTGGAAACACTGAACAGTTCCAACAGCTTCTGTCGTGGTGCGGAGGGAGGATTAATGTGTCAAATCTATACAAGGATAAAATAAACTCCAGCCTCAAAACAGTCAGAGTTCCTAAGTTTTACAAATGTCCGTATAACATTTTTCTGAACCATCAATTCACCTTAAACCCTTCCAATGTGGAATAACATCTTTCTGGTTCTCACTTTGAGAGATGTCCCTCAGTGAGCTCCTCCACCATTCTTTCCTTTTCACTGGGGACTCACTATCCGCAGTCTCCAATCAAATGACCTGAACTCAGACACACAGAGATCTTAAAGAGTGACACAATGCAGATAGGAAGTTGATTTCATTCCTGTTTCTGAGTCCAACCTTCACTCAGTGAGACAGAGTCAGATATTCAAGGCTCCAACAAGAGCTGGATTCTGCTTCTGGTGATTGTCTTCATTCAGTGAGAAGGAGGGCCGTGGGCCGGAAGGAGCTCATCATTGTGCTTCGGGTTGTCTGTTCAGTCTGCAGCATTGCAGGCCGTGGGAGCAGGGCAGTGGGAAAGGTACCTCGTGTGGACTGCAATAGGACTTTCCACACATTGTTCCAGGGCAGTGACAGAGCTCCAGGAATTCTGAATGAGGATCTGAAAAATGCATTGATTGAAGGAGGAGGATCAGGAAAACAGGATAAAACTGATGAGATGAGCAGGATTTCTCGGTCTAACTCTGTGCCATACTTTATTTTCTGCTTCATAAATCTACAATCCGGAACTCAACACACTCAGAGCAATATAAGCTCAGAAACAAATCATTCAGTCCAACACATCCATGCTGAACTGATATCCGATGTCAATCTCATCCTATTTGTCAGAATTTGGCCCATGTTCCTCTGAACCCTTTTTAATTCCTACACCCACCCAGATACCTTTTAAATGTTGTAATTGTACCAGCCTCCACTACTTCCTCTGGCAGCTCATGCACACAGTGCCCTCAGCGTGAAAAATGTTCCCCTTAGGTCCTTTATATTAGATTAGATTAGATTACTTACAGTGTAGAAACAGGCCCTTCGGCCTAACAAGTCCACACCGCCCCGCCGAAGCGCAACCCACCCATACCCCTACATTTACCCCTTACCTAACACTACGGGCAATTTAGCATTGCCAATTCACCTGACCCTGCACATCTTTGGATTGTGGGAAGAAACCGGAGCACCCGGAGGAAACCCACGCAAACACGGGGAGAACGTGCAAACTCCACAGTCGCCTGAGGCGGGAACTGAACCCGGGTCTCCAGCGCTGTGAGGCAGCAGTGCTAACCACTGTGCCACCGTGCCGCCCACTATGTTTCCCCTCTCAACTTTAACATATGCCATCTGCTTCTGGACTTCCCCACCACAGGGAAATCACCTTGCCTTTTTACCCTATTGAGGACCTTCATGATTTTGTGAATCTCTTTGAGGTTACCCCTCAGCCACTGACGTTCCAGGGATAATAGCCTCAAACTATACAGTCTTACCCTCCAGCACAAACCCTCCAACTTTGGCAACATTCATGCAAATCTTTTCTAAACACTTTAAAGTTTCACAACACCCTTTTTACAGGAGGGAGTCCAGAATTGTACATTATATACCAAAAATGGCCGAACCAATACCGTAACATGACCTCCCAACTCCTTTACACAATTAACTGAGGAATAAAGACAAAAATGACAAACGCCTTCTTCATTATCCTATCGAAATGTTAGTCCACCTTCAATGATCTATGAAGCTGCACTCCAGGTCTATTTGTTTAGCAACACCCCAGTATCTTATCATTCAGTGTATAAGTCCTGCTGTCTTTTGAATTTCCAAAATGCAACACCTCACATTTATCTAAATTAATCTCCATCTGCCACTCCTTGGCCCATTGGCCCATCTGATCAATATCCCGTTGACCTCTGAGGTAACCATCTTCACTGTCCTCCACACCTCCAATTTTACTGTCATCTACAAACTTACTAACCATTCGTCCTATGGTCAAATCCAAATCATTTATATAAATGACAAAACAACAGTGGACCCAGCACCGATCCTTGGGGCACACCGTGGGTCACAGGCCTCCAGTCTGAAAAACAACCCTCCCCCACCACCCTCTGTCTTCTACCATCGAGCCAGTTCTCTACCCAAAGGGTAATTCTCCTGTCCCAACATACAAGTTTGACAATATGATACCAGTTTCAAAAGTACAACAAGAATCTTTTCCTGATGACAACAGGCGGGTCAGTTTGCCACCGGTGCCGTTTGCACTTGGAATATACCTGGAGCAGAGCAACACAAACCCAACTGGAGAGGGTGGCTCTGTATAAGGAGAGTCAGTGTGGAGTTAAAATTCAACATACGTGATGGAATAAAATAAAAGGTTAATGAAGGTAAGGACCTTCAATCTGGTTCACAAATTATTACTTAAGAGGCAGGATAAAAACTGAGGCTATTGTAATAAACGGCTCAAGCTCACCATGGAGAATTAATGTGCTAGGATGGAAAAGTGCTGAGTGATCATAAATTACTGCAACTTGCAAACAGCAGAATTAAAATCCAATTTGCTTTTTTATGGCACGGATGAATATTTTAATCATGTTGTTCTCTATATACGAATGATACAAACGGTTATTTATTATCGAGACAGAAAAGACAATTAATATTTTCTTTGACATCTAACTTGGATTTGGAGAAGATACTGTGGATGATACCGGCCAACAGGATTGTTTGTACAGAGAGGTGAATAATAATGTCTCCAGTAGATAGCAGAAGGTTGTGGAGGGAAATGAACAGACTGAAGCCCGCTGTGATGGAGTTTGGCATAAAAGGCTAAAGAGAGACAAACTCGACCGAACTACAGAGTTTGAAATGTGAACATGGATAGAGTTGCCTTGGTGTTCATGTGCACAGGTCTTTTACTGTGACAAGATCTGCTGAAGGGGGAAATAGAAAACATATGGGATCTTAAGCATCACAAATGACCCATTGAATAAGGAGAAAGAAAATGGATATAGAGAAAACTCTGCTGTTCCTGGGGATCTGAAATCTAACCTCAGCAGGTCAGGCAGCATCTGTGAGAAGGGAACCAGAACCCATTTCTCCCACAGCAGTCTGCAAAGCACCAAGGGAGCTCCCTGTTCTGATTGGCTAATTAACACTGCACACAGATATTAATCCAGTGGGTCAGCTTCTTAGTTAAACAGTGAGTTGCTGAGAGGGATGAGGCAGAACCTTGTATGTTGTTCACACCTACATGGTCAGTAACATGGTACCCTGCCCATCCCATTGCAAAACCAGCTTCAGCTCTGACCATATTTCCTGAAACCCAGTCTGGGGAGGAAACACTGCCTCCTGGTCTAAGGTTCTTTGCTGTAGGAAAAGGGACACTTCCTGTGATCTCCCTCTGACAACTCCATTGCTTTTAGTTTCTCTCACATAATCGGCTTTCTGTCCCTTCTGGTTTCGTGGTCTCGTCACACTTCCCAAAGCTGAGGCTCCTGCTAAATGGTAGAATTTGACTAGGGCATCATTAATGGAAGAATAATTAAATGGTAGAGTTGGCGGGAATCAATGAATGGGAGATTCGGTGCACAGTGCCATTACATTGGAAACCTGGTGTGAGTGTCAATATATGAGAGAATTGGAGCAGAGCATGTCTAAATTTGGAAATAGGGGCGGGGAGTCAATAGAAAGAGGTATTGCACGCATCAGTTAATCGGAGATTCAGTTCAGTGCACCATCAAATGAAAAAAAAAATGCAGGGTGACAATAATTGGAGAATTCATTCAGGTGCCATTAAATTCGAAGTGGGAGAACGGGGGCAGGATAACATTCTATTGGAGAACTGGTGCAGTTCCAGGATTTGTGTCGGATTGGTAAATGGGAGAGATAGCCATAAATAGAGTCACACAATCGTCGAGATTTACAACACAGAAACAGATCACTCGGTCCAACTTGTCCATGCCTCAATTTAAGAATTTTGGTAGCGCTCCACGAAATTGGACAATCATTGCAAGGGACTACTTAATGAGAGAATTGGGCAAGGGCTTATCGAAATGTGAGAAATGCAACAGATTATCAGTCAATGGAAGAATTAGTACAGGGATGTGAGTAAATGGGAGATCAGGTGCACAGTGCCATTACATTAGAAAATTGGTGGGAATGCAAATATATTGGAAAATTGGAGCAGAGCATGTCTAAGTTGGGGAATAGGGTTAGGGAATCAATAAAAAGAGGAAATGTTGCAAGCATCGGTAAATTGGAGATTCAGTTCAGTGCATCACGAAAATAAAAACAATGCAACAGGGCACCCATACGTGGAAGAGTTGTTTCAGGGAACAAGTAAATGGAAGGAATTGATGGAGAACATTAATAATTGGAGAATTCATGCAGCTGCCTTTAAATTGGGCAGGATAATACTCAATGGGAGAGTTGGTGCAGTTTCAGGATTTGTGCAGGATTAGTAAATGGGAGAAATGGTGCAGAGCAGCGGAGCCATAAATCGAGTCATACAATCATAGAGATGTACAACATGGAAACAGACACTTCAGTCCAACATGTCTCTGTCTCAATTTTAGAATTCTGGCTGCGCTCCACGAAATTAGAGAATCATTCCAAGGAAATATTAAATGGGAGAATTGGGCAAGGGCTTATCGAAATAAGAGAATTTGGAACGGGGCACACAGTAATGGCAAATTAGTGCAGTTAGCACCAAATGGGAGAGTTTCAGTTTAGCAGGAAATGGGAGAATCGGTGCAGTGTAGCACTAAATGGGAGGATTGGGACAGGACAATACTTGATGTGGGAATGAGAGTAGGGCACCCTTAACTTGGGCGAGGGCATCAGTCAGTATGAGGATTGGTGTCAGGCAACACTGAATGGAGAACTTGTTCAGGACGTCAGTAATTGGGGAAAGTGGTGCTAAGCAACACTGAATTGGAGAATTGGTGTGGGGTATCAGTAAATGAGTGACCTGGTGCACAGTGGCGCTAAATTAGAGAATTGGTGCATGGCAACAGGAAATGGGAGAATTAGAGTAGCGCACCCTTCGATGGTAGAATCGGGCGCAGGCATCAGTAAAATAGAAGAATTAGTACAGGGATATGAGTAACTGGGAGATTTGGTGGAAACAATAAATGGGAGGCCTGGTGCACAGTGCCATTACATTGGAAAACTGGTGGGAGTGTCAATATATTAGAAAATTGGAGCAGGGCATGTCTAAATTGGGGAATGGGGACGAGGAAATTAATAAAAAGAAATGTTGCAATCATTGAAAAATTGGAGATTGAGTTCAGTGCATCACTAAATGAAGAACAAACCCAGCAGGGCACCCGTACGTGGAAGATGTGTATCAGGGAACAACTAAATGGAAGGAATTGATGCAGGGCAACATTAATTGGAGAGTTCATGCAGGTGCCGTTAAATTCTAAGTGGGAGGACTGGGGCAGGATAACCTCAATGGGTGAGTTGGTGAAATTCCCGAATTAGTGCAGGATTGGTAAATGGGAGAATTGGTGCAGGGAAGCGGAGCACTAAATACAGCCTGAGAGATGTCCAGCACGGCAACAGACCCTTCGATCCAACTTGTCCACGCCTACATTTAAGAATTCTGGCAGCTCTCCACTAAATTGGAGAATCATTGCAAGGAACTACTAAGTGGAAACAATTGGGAAAGGGCTTATCGAAATGTGAGAATTTGCAACAGGGCATCGAGATAATGTGTGAATTAGTGCAGTTCAGCACTAAATGGGTGCGTTATGCTGTGTTGCACTAAATGGGAGAATTGGGGCAGGACATTGCCTTTTGGGAGATTTAGAGTAGGGCACCTCTAAATTTGGCGAGGGCATCAGTCAGTATGAGGATTGGTGTAAGGCAGCATTGATGGAGAACATTAATAATTGGAGAATTCATGCAGCTGCCTTTAAATAGGGCAGGATAATACTCAATGGGAGAGTATTCAGGATTTGTGCAGGATTGGTAAATGGGAAAAATGGTGCAGAGCAGCGGAGCCATAAATAGAGTCATACAATCATAGACCAGTTGGACTGAAGTGTCTGTTTCCATGTTGTACATCTCTATGATTGTATTACTATTTATGGCTCCGCAGTAAATGCTGATAACTTTGAGAATTGGAGCAAATGGGAGAACACGGGCAGTGAATCAGTAAATAGGGCAAATGTTGCAAAGGAGTAGTGGTCTAGATTCAATACAGTGTACCACGAAATGCGAGAGTTAGTGTAGTTTACCATGAATCGGAAGATATGTATAGGACCGGTAATTTGGAGATTTGACGCAGGGATCACAAGATTAGAGCATTCTGGCAGCAGACTACTAAGTGGGAGAATTGTTGCAGGGAAATACTGAATGGAAGACCTGGTGCACAGTGGAGCTGAATTAGAGAATGGGTGTATGGCACCAGGAAATGGGAGAATTAGAGTAGGGCACCCTTAAATGGTAGAATCGGGCTAAGGCATCAGTAAATGGAAGAATTAGTACAGGGATATAAGTAAATGGGAGATTTGGTGGCAACAATAAATGGGAGATCTGGTGCACAGTGCCGTTACATTAGAAAATTGGTGGAAGTGCCAATATATTGGAAAATTGGAGCAAAGCATGTCTAAATTGGGGAATAGGGACCAGGGAAATAATAAAAAGAAGAAATGTTGCAAGCATCGGTAAATTGGAGATTCAGTTCAGTGCATCACAAAATGAAAAAATAAAATCAATAGGGTACGTGTACGTGGAAGATGTTTATCAGGGAACAATTCATGAAAGGAATTGATGCAGGGCAACATTAATTGGAGAATTCATGCAGGTGCCGTTAAATTCTAAGTGGGAGGACAGGGTCAGGATAACCTCAATGGGTGAGTTGGTGAAATTCCCGAATTAGTGCAGGATTGGTAAATGGGAGAATTGGTGCAGGGAAGCGGAGCACTAATTAAAGCCTTAGAAACGTACAGCACGGAAACAGACCCTTCGATCCAAATTGTCCATGCCTAAATTTAAGAATTCTGACAGCACTCCACTATATTTGAGAATCATTGCAAGAAACTACTAAATGGAAAAATTGCGCAAGGGATTATTGAAATGTGAGAATTTGCAACAGGGCATCAGATAATGGGAGAATTGGGGCAGAACAACACCTTTTGGGAGATATAGAGTAGGGCATCACTAAATTGGGCGAGTGTATCAGTCAGTATGAGGATTGGTGTAAGGCAACACAGAGTAGAGACCTTGTTCAGGACGTCAGTAATTGGGAGAAATGGTGCTCAGCAACACTGAATTGGAGAATTGTTGTGGGGTATCAGTAAATGAAAGACCTGGTGCAGGGTGCTGATAACTTCGAGAATTGGAGCAAATGGGAGAACACGGGCAGTGAATCAGTAAATAGGATAAATGTTGGAAAGGATTATTGTTCCAGATTCAGTACAGTGCACCACGAAATGGGGGAGTTGGTGCAGTTCACCACTAAAGGGAAGATATGTGTAGGATCGGTAATTTGGAGATATGATGCAGGGATCGCAAATTCGCAAATTCTGGCAGCGGATGACTAAATAGGAGAATTGTTGCAGGAAATACTGAATGGAAGACCTGGTGCACATTGGAGCTAAATTAAAGAATGGGTGCATGGCACCAGTAAATGGGAGAATTAGAGTATCGCACTCTTAAATGTTAGAATCAGGCTCGGGCATCAGTATATGGAAGAATTAGTACAAGGATATGAGTAAAAGGACGGTTTGGTGGGAGTCAATAAATGGGAGACCATTGCATTGGAAAATTGGTGGGAGTGCCAATATATTGGAAAATTGCAGCAGAGCATGTCTAAATTGGGGAATAGGAACCAGGGAATCAGGAAAAGAAATGTTACAAGCATTGGTAAATTGAAGATTCAGTTCAGTGCATCAGGAAATGGAAAACAATTCAGCAGGGCACCCATACGTGGAAGAAGTGTTTCAGGAACAATTAAATGGAAGGTATTGATGCAGGGCAACATTAATTGTAGAATTCATGCAGGTGCCATTACAGTCTAAGTGGGAGGACTGGGGCAGGATAACACTCATTGGGGGGTGAGTTGGTGAAATTCCCGAATTAGTGTAGGATTGGTAAATGGAGAATTGGTGCAGGGAAGCGGAACACTAATTACAGCCTTAGAGATGTACAGCACGGAAACAGACACTTCTGTCCAACTTGTCCACGCCTAAATTTAAGAATTCGGGCAGCATCCACTATATTGAAGACTCATTGCCAGAGCTAAAAATGTGTTGCTGGAAAAGCGCAACAGGTCAGGCAGCATCCAGGGAACAGGAGAATCGACGTTTCGGGAATAAGCCCTTCTTCAGGCATAAGCCCTTCCTGAAGAAGAGCTTATGCCCGAAACGTCGATTCTCCTGTTCCCTGGATGCTGCCTGACCTGTTGCGCTTTTCCAGCAACACATTTTCAGCTCTGATCTCCAGCATCTGCAGACCTCACTTTCTCCTTTTCGACTCATTGCCAGAAAGAAATAAATGGAAAATTTGGGAAAGGGCTTCTCAACGTGTGAGCATTCGCAATAGGGCATCAGATCATAGGTGAATTAGTGCAGTTCAGCACTAAATGGGTGCGTTATGCTGTGTTGCACTGAATTGGAGAATTGGGGCAGGACATTACCTTTGGGGAGATTGAGAGTAGGGCACCCCTAAATTGGGCGAGGACATCAGTCAATATGAGGACTGGTGTAAGGAAACACTGAGTGAAGAACTTGTTCAGGACGTCAGTAATTAGGGGATATGGTGCTCAGCAACACTGAATTGGAGAATTGGTGCGGGCCATCAGTAAATGAGAGACCTGGTGCACAGTGGAGCTAAATTAGAGAATTGGTGCATGGCAACAGTAAATGGGAGAATTAGAGTTGCGCACCCTTAAATGGTAGAATCGGGCGCAGGCATCAGTAAATGGAAGAATTAGTACAGTGATATGAGTAAATGGGGGGTTTGGTGGGAATCAAAAAATGGGAGATTCGGTGCACAGTGTAATTATTTTGGAAAACTGTTGTGAGTGTCAATATATTAGAAACATAGAGGAGAGCTTGTCTAAATTGGGGAATAGGGGCCTGGGGATCAATAAAAAGAAGAAATGTTGCAAGCATCGGTAAATTGGAGATTCAGTTCAGTGCATGACGAAATGAAAACAATTCAGCAGGGCACCCATACGTGGAAGATGTGTATCATTGAACGACTCAATGGAAGGGATTGATGCAGGGCAACAATAATTGGAGAGTTCATGCAGGTGCCGTTAAATTCTAAGTGGGAGGACTGGGGCAGGATAACCTCAATGGGTGAGTTGGTGAAATTCCCGACTTAGTGCAGGATTGGTAAATGGGAGAATTGGTGCAGCGAAGCGGAGTACTAAATACAGCCTGAGAGATGTACAGCACGGCAACAGACCCTTCGATCCAACTTGTCCACGCCTAAATTTAAGAATTCTGGCAGTTCTCCACTAAATTGGAGACTCACTGCAAGGAACTACTACATGGAAAAGTTAAGAAAGGGATTATCAAAATGTGAGAATTTGCAACAGGACATCAGATCATGTGTGAATTAGTGCAGTTCAGTGCTAAATGGGTGCGTTATGCTGTGTTGCACTAAATGGGAGAATTGGGGCAGGACAATACCTTTGGGGAGATTTAGAGTAGGGCATCCCTAAATTGGGCGAGAGCATCAGTCAGTATGAGGATTGGTGTAACTGAATTAGTGCAGGATTGGTGAATGGGAGAAATGGTGCAGGGAAGCGGAGCACTAAATAGAGCCACAGAGATGTAGAGCACGGAAACAGACCCTTCAATCCAACTTGTCCAAGCCTAAATTTAAGAATTCTGGCAGTGCTCCACGAAATTGGAGAATCATTACAAGGAACAACTGAGGATCTAAAATTTGAATTTAGACAACAATTATATGTAGACTTTTATTTACCACAAAATGGTTTCTCAATGTAAAAGAATGTTATGAAATGGCCTGTGAACCTGTACTGCTGATTTGCAGAATTAAGCTGAAATTCAAACACAATAGAGTTTCCATAAAATGAATACTGACACATTAATTGACTATTCGAACTAACCTTCAACTGATACATTGCATGATAATTTACATAAATAAGATTTTTTTCCAAGGAATGCCATTGGATCAGCCTATTGTCAATTATGTCTCCATATTACAGATGGTTGGACTTTTCTTGTCATTAAGAACCCTTTTCCAGGAAATATCATTGGGTTAACTTGCAGTAAATCATATCACCTTATTATATGTGATTGGTTTTTCATGTCATTAGGGCTGTACTACCTCTTAAAAAAACATATTAAAAATGTTTAATTTTCAAATGTAATTGCGCGACTTCACATGGAATACAGAAGCTTTAATCTTTGTGTTGCTGGATAAAATTACAACAAGGTGCCTTAATTCAATAAACTAACGACCACTGCTTTTTCAACAGACCGTATTCGTTGATTCTTTTGACCGATCTCGAATCAAGAGGTCATAGATCTTCACAGAATGGTACAAAGACAAGCCGGAGTGAAATCTGGGAGAGGTATTAGTTATTTATGATCAGCAGGATGTTGCACAGATAAGCAGGAATAAAATCTGTTAGAGGTAATAAATGTTTCTGATCTGTAGGATGTTATAGAGACAAGCAGGAATGACAGCTGGAAGAGGTAGTAGTTATTTATGGTCTGCAGGATGCTACCGAGACAGTCAGGAATGTAATCTGGAAGCGGTAATAGTTGTTTACGATCGGCAGGATGTTACTGAGACAGGCAGGAATGCAATCTGGAAGAGGTAATAAATTGTTTATACTCTGCAGAATATTACAGAGGCAAGCAGTAATGTAATCTGGAAGAGGTAATAGTTGTTAATAATCTGCAGAATGTTACACAGACAGGCAGGAGTGAAATCTGGAAGAGGTAATAGCTGTTAATAATCTGCAGAATGTTACAGAGACAGTCAGGAGTGAAATCTGGAAGAGGTAATAATTGTTAATGGTCTGCAGAATGTGACAGAGACAAGCGGGAATGAAATCTGGAAGGGCTAGTAGTTGTTTGTGGTCTACAAGATGTTCCAGAGACAAGCCGGAGTGAAATTAGAGGAGGTCATAGATGTGTATGGTCTGCAGTATTTTACACAGACAAGCAGGAGTGAAATCTGGAAGAGGTAATAGTTGCTCATAATCTGCAGGATGTTACAGAATCAAGCAGGAGTGAAAAGTGGAAGTGGTAATTTTTTTATGGTCTGGAGAATGTTACAGAGGCAAGCAGGAATGATATCTAGAAAAGGTAATAGTTGTTTATAACATGCAGGACATCACAGGGACAAGCAGGAGTGAAATCTAGAAGAGGTAACTATTAAGAGGTCATATTTGTTTATAAACTGCCAGATGTTACAGAGACAAGCCGGAATGAAATCTGGAAGAGGGAATAGTTGTTTATGGTCTGCAGGATGTTGCAAGTTCTAGCAAGAGTGAAAACTGGAAGTGGTAATACTTTTTAATAGTCTAGAGACTGTTACAGAGACAAGCAGGAATGAAATCTGGAAGAGGTAATGGTTGTTATAATCTGCTGGATTAGATTAGATTACTTACAGTTGTTTACGATCGACAGTTGGAAACAGGCCCTTCGGCCCAACAAGTCCACACCGACCCTCCGAAGTGCAACCCAATCAGACCCATTCCCCCACCAGCTAACATTACGGGCAATTTAACATGGCCAATTAACCTGGCCTGCACCTTTTTGCACTGGAGGAAACCGGAGAACCCAGGTGAAACCCACGCAGACACGGGGCGAATGCACAAACTCCACACAGACAGTCACCGGAGGCGGGAATTGAACCTGGGTCTCTGGTGCTGTGAGGCAGCAGTGCTGACCACGTGCCACCGTGCAGCCCACAGAGACAAGCATGAGTGTAATCTGGAAGAGGTCATTCGTGTTTATGGTCTTCAGGATGTTACAGATTCAAGCAGGAGTGAAATCTGGAAGAGGTAATAATTGTTTATAATCTGCAGTATTTTGCAGAGACAAGCATGAGTGAAATCTGGACGAGGTTCCATTTGTTTATAGTCTGAAGAACATGATAGACACAAGCAGGAATCAAATCAGGAAGAGGTAATAGTTGTTTGTGGTCTGCAGGCTGTTACAGAGACAAGCAGGAATGCAAAATGAAAGTGGTAATACTATTTTATGGTCTGCAGGATGTTACAGAGTCAAGTAGGAATGCAATCTGGAAGAGGTAATAGTTGTTTACGATCGGCAGGATGTTACACAGACAAGCAGGAGTAATTTTTGATATTAATCTGCCGGATGTTACCCAGACAGTCAGGTGTGAAATCTGGAGGAGGTAATTTTTTTTCGGGTCTGCAGTATTTTACAGAGACAAGCAGGGATGAAATCTGGAAGAGGTAATAGTTTATAACCTGCAGGATATTAAAGAGACAAGCCGGAGTGACATCTGAACAAGGTAATAGTTGTTTGTGGTCTGCAGGGTGTTATAGACACAAGCAGGAGTGACATCTGGAAGAGATAATAGTTGTTTATGGTCTGCAGTATGTTACAGAGACAAGCAGGAATGAAATCTAGAAGAAGTCATAGATGTGTATGGTCTTCTGGATGGTACACAGACAAGCTGGAGTGAAATCTGGAAGAAGTAATAGTTATTTATAATCTGCAGAAGTAAGCAGGAATGTAATCTGGTAGAGGTAGTAGTTGTTTATGGTCGGCAGGATGTTACAGAGACAAGCAGGAGTGAAATCTGTAAGTGGTAATACTTTTCTATGGTCTGGAGAATGTTACAGAGACAAGCAAGAATGAAATCTAGAAGAGGTAATAGTTGTTTATCGTCTGCAGGATGTTACAGAGACAAGCAGGATTGAAAACTGGAAGGGGTAATAGTTGTTTGTGGTCTGCAGGATGTTATAGATACAAGCTTGAGTGAAATCTAGAAGAGGTAATACTTTTTACGGTCTGCAGAATGTTACAGAGACAAGCAGGAGTGAAATCTGGAAGAGGTAATAGTTGTTTATGGTCTGCAGGATGTTGCAGATTCAAGCAGGAGTGAAAAATAGAAGAGGTAATAATCGTTTATAATCTGAACAATGTTAAAGAGCCACACAGGAGTGAAATATGGAAGAGGTAATAGTTGTTTCTGGTCTGCAGAATTTCACAGGGACAAGCAGGAATGCAATCTGGATGAGGTAATAGCTGTTTATAATCTGCTGGAAGTTACAGAAACAATTCAGACTGAAATCTGTCAGAGGTAATTTTTATGATCAGCATGATGTTACAGAAACAAGCAGGAGTGAAATATGGAAGAGGTAATAGTTGTTTATGGTCTGCAGGATATTACAGAGACAAGCAGGAGTGAAATCTGGGTGACGATATAGTTGGTTAGGGTTTAAAAGATTTTACAGGGACAAGCAGGATTGAAATCTCGAAGAGGTAATAGTTGTTTGTGGTGTGCAGAATGTTACAGGGACAAGCAGGAATGAAACCGGAAGAGATTCAAGTTGTTTATGATCTCACAGTTGTTACAGCGACAAGCAGGAGTGACATATGGAAGAGGTAATAGATGTTTATGGTCTGCAGGATGTTACAGGGTGAAACAGGAGTGAAATATGGAATAAGTAATAGGTGTCTATAGCCTATCGGATTTTACAGAGACAATCAGGAGTGAAATCTGGAAGAGGTAATTGTTTTTAAGAGTCTGCAGGATGATATAGTGACAATTAGGAGTGAAATCTGGAAGAGGTAATAGTTGCTTATTGTCTGGAGGATGTTACAGAGACAAGTTGGAGTGAAATCTGGTTGAGTTAAGAGTTGTTTATAATCTGCAGGAAGTGAAATCTGGAAGAGGTGCTAGTTTGTTTATCGCCTCCCAGATTTTACAGAGGCAGTCAGGAGTGAAATCTGGAAGAGGCAGTATTTGTTTTAGTCTGCAGGATGATACAGAGTTAAAAGGAGTGGAATCTGGAAGTGGCATTAGTGGTTTATGATCTGCTGCATGGTACAGAGACAAGCAGGAACGAAGTCTGGAAGACATAAAAGTTGTTTATTATTTGCAGTATTTTATAGAGACAAGCCGGAATGAAATCTGGAAGAGGTAATAGTTGTTTATGGTCTGCAGGATATTGCAGGGTCAAACAGGAGAGAAATATGGAAGAGGTAATAGTTATTTATAATCTACCAGGATGTTGCAGAGGTAAGCAGGAATGTAACCTGGTAGAGGTAATAGTTGTTTATGGTCGGCAGGATTTTACAGAGACAAGCAGGAGTGCAAAATGGAAGTGGTAATACTTTTCTATGGTCTGGAGAATATTACAGAGGCAAGCAGGAATGAAATCTGGAAGAGGTAATAGTTGTTTATGGTCTGCAGGATGTTGCAGATGCAAGCAGGAGTGAAAAATAGAAGAGGTAATAATTGTTTATAATCTGAACAATGTTAAAGAGCCATACAGGAGTGAAATATGGAAGAGGTAATAGTTGTTTATGGTCTGCAGGATGTTACAGAGACAAGCAGGAGTGAAAAATAGAAGAAGTAATAATTGTTTATAATCTGAACAATGTTACAGAGACAAGCAGGAGTGCAAAATGGAAGTGGTAATACTTTTCTATGGTCTGGAAAATGTTACAGAGGCAAGCAAGAATGAAATCTGGAAGAGGTAATAATTGCTTATGGTCTGCAGGATTTTACAGACAATCAGGAGTGAAATCTGGAAGAGGAAATATTGGTACAGAGACAAGCAGGAATGAAGTCTGGAAGAGCTAATAGTTGTTTATAATCTACAGGGTGTTACAGAGTCAGGGCTGGAAGATTTGAGCTATAGGGAGAGGCTGAACAGGCTGGGTCTGTTTTCCCTGGAATGTCGGAGGCTGAGGGGTAATCTTATAGAGGTTTACAAAAATATGGGGGCATGGATCGGGTAAATAGACAAAGTCTTTTCCCTGGAGTCATGGAGTCCAGAACTGGAGAGCATAGGTTAGGGTGAGAGGGGAAAGATATCAAAGAGACCTATAAAAGGGGCAATTTTTTTCACGCAGAGGGTGATACATGTATGGAATGAGCTGCCAGAGGAAGTGGTGGAGGCTGGCACAATTGCAAGATTTAAGAGGCATTTGGATGGGTATATGAATAGGAAGTATTTGGAGGGATATGGGCCGGGTGGTGGCAGGTGGGACTAGATTGGGTTGGGATATCTGGTCGGCATGGATGGGTTGGACTGAAGGGTCTGTTTCTGTGCTGTACATCTCTATGACTCTATGAGGTAATAGTTGTTTATAATCTGCAGGCTGTTACAGAGACTATCATGAGTGAAATCTGGAAGAGGTAATAGCAGTCTGACCCACTTGTGGGAAGCAGACATAGTGTTTCGAGTCCCGTGGTAGAATTCTGTAGTTTATTGATTTATCCTCAGGCTCCAGTATTGGTCACCTGATTTCCTGGTATATCTCACTGATCTAGAATTGGTTGGACTATATTCAACTGCAGACGTTAAAACATTAATCACTGCTTTGGGGAGAGTTATCTGTATACTGCGGGGAAATGTTCACCATCTGGTCAGTTGGCCAAAAAAACCTGTGAAATGCAATTCCATCTGGAGATTGGTGAGATTCAGGAAGAGGTCACTTGTTATGGATCTGCCATCCTTTCTACAGACAGGTCAACATGAAACTACAGAGAGATCTGAGCTGTCCCCTCAAGCAACATATTGTCCTGTTCCAAGAACACTGAAAGTAGATGTAATTTTGAGCAAATCGGTTACAATCCTTGTCCAGAATTCCATGTGAGACAATCTATTTTACTGGATTCACCTTTGCCAAGCCTGTGATTTATGGATTGTTACTAAATTGGAAAAGTTGCTGGTCAGTAGTTAAATAATCTGTTAGCCAGTTAGGTTTCCAATAGAGTTAAGTTATTCCAATATTTCTTTCTTTTGTTTGTATTTTATCGATAGTGTGGAGTAAAGTGTGTTTTGCTTCAAGCCTGGCAGTTTGAACAATTGAATTACAATGCCTTACACTTTCCTTGAGAATTTTTTTTAACAGGCCTGGGCCATTTTCTTAATATATTTTCGGTGGGTTTGGTTTGTTTCATAACATCCTCAATGTCTGTGAATAAATGTGCCCACAATCCTGAACAATGGCATGTACAGAACAGAGGAGGAGACACAGACACATCGATCATTATTACCTCGGACAGGAGTTATTTAGGAATGATATTCCTTTGACCGGGCACTATTGGAGAATGCACATTCCCGGGAGACTAACAGAGGTCACTAACAGAGCGGGAGCTGGAGAGTCAGGAACAGAATAACAGGGACAGTCCGCTCTGTTATCTGACCCTTCACCCCTCATTGAATCCAGTGCCAGGAATGACTGCTATTAGTCAGACTGACAGAATGTTATCAGATGCACACATCATCATCAATGATGTCCTTCCACATCATCAATGTCGCCCAGCTCCCACTCTGTCTCAGCTCATCTGCCCCTCTGCCATCTTCAATATTTTAATCGGGGCAGCATTAAGCACCGTGCTTTGAACTGAGCTGTCTTACCTTCTGTACTCTCTCTCCAAACGGCTCCAATTCACCCCGATCCCTCTCCGGTTTAAGATGGTCCTTGACACCTGCCCCAATGAATGAGGTAGACCGTCACCTGACCCAATTTCCCCTTCTGTGGGTCAACATCTACTCCGGGATTACAAACACAGTCCTGCAGATCCTGGAGAGCTGAAACCCAACATGGAGATTGTTGGGGAAACTCAGCAGGTCCGGCAGGATCTGTGGGGAGAAAGCAAAGGGAACTTTTTAAGTCCAGTGATTCTCCTTCAGAGCTGAGGGATTCTGATGCTGATGCTGCCAGACTTGCTGAGCTTCACCAGCTATTTCTGTTTTTATTTCAGCCCCAATTCAATTGGTGATGATGTCGGTGTTGTTAAGTGTGTTTGAGAATAGCGAGCACCCAGCTGGCAGGAGGATGGGGGTATAGTGGGCAGCATGGCTGCCTTCCACGCAGTTGGTATGGGTTCGGATCTCAGCCATCGCACGGTGGCACCTTTGAAGTGATGTTCAATGGAAAACCCCGAGATTAAGTCAATGAGATCCATCTGTCAGAAGTTTTCCAAACGTTTGAGGATGGGATACCAGCTGCTGTTACACTTCCAGAGCTGGCATAACTCTAAGAGATTCTCTAAATGGTTATTTCAACAGGGAGTGATAAATCCAGGAGAGTCAGCATGGGTTTCTCAGGGAAGGTTGTACCTTGCTCACTTTGGGAGAATTTCTTTGAAGGAAAAAAGATTGATCGATGGAGAGAGTGTTTGTGATGGGGATAAAATGGATGATAGGAATCGTCATGCATTTGCGTGTCTAGATAAACTCAGTGAGGAGAGCGTTAGACCCTCTGATCTAAGCTGGTTCAAGCATCCTTCAGGCACAACGTTGATTGGGCTTCACTGAGACAAACCCAAAACACCGTGTGGCTGCTTTCCATGCTGTCATCTGTCTCCAAGTCCCTGGCTCTATCTGACAGTGTGTTCAACAAGGGAAACTGATAGGTTACATTGGTCATGGTGAAAGGTAAGGGTGGACTGGGGATACCTGGTAAAGGAACAAGTTGTCAATGAGGAAATAGGATTTGTGTCACAATCTGTCCAACACTGACATTTGCATGGGCATTTCTGTTTCGTTTGGAAGTGATTTTATTTAATAGGTGTCCTCAAAATTGTGGGTCACCTGGCCCAATAAAATAGAATTAAGCTAACCCCCTCCCATAGAGAACGGAGGCAAACGGGCACTCAGGTTATTGTCAAAAGAGCAAATGGCAGAATGAGATGATTCCAAAAACAAAAACAAAGAATACTTTGTGAGGAGCTAAAATGATCCGTCTGAGCCTGGTTTGGAACTAGATTATACCAGAACGGTATTGAGTCAGCAACTGGGAAAAGCAAATCCATGCCACGGCAGGAGGGTGACAATGAGGCGACCTGAATTTCTCCAACACAGAGATGGGACGGACATGGTACATTGACAGGTCAACTACATTCCTACAAGTAATCTAGGATATGGGAATTATCTGAGACATGGGTAATGACAGTCCATGGTAGAGCTACGGTAGAGGGCTCGCTATTGTCAGGGATTCATACAATAAATGGTCATGACTGACATCACGGAGACAATGTGAGGTACATTCCCTCAAGACCAAGCTGCTGGACAAAAATCCAACACAAATTAGAAAGCAAATTTCGATGTTAGCGGGGCATTAAGGAAGAGGAAAACAGGGTTGATGCAGCAAACAAAATCACATCCATCCACTAGAAAGCAATGTAATCTCTTTATGTGAAGGCAGCATTAATACAACAGCAGGCTGCCTCTCTGTTCATAAAGTGGCGACAATTACAAGTTTTTTTTTTAATTAACGCAGTTTCCAATTATGATTCTTCCCTCGGTGAGGTCATCCCTTCCCTGTCACAATCCAATTTCAGTGAGAAACATCTTCTACCAACTGGGAATGATGAAGTTGTCATCATCAGAGCTGCAACACCAATCTCCCAGTGGAGATCACACAGAATATAATGGAAACACGCAGAGAATGTAACACCGCAGAGTTTAATGCTTGCATTTTTATGTGTAAGATTAAAGGATTACCACTCTACATTGAAAATGCATCTGCCAATTCATTTAGCCAGGAATGTTTTCTACATGGTTCTTGGTGTTCCTGTTAAGTGTTTATAATTATTTACAATTTGTGGATTACATCTCTCCTGGTTTTCCTTGTTAATTAAGAGATTTGTATTCTGATGTAATATTCAATGTTATACCCACTCCCTCGTTGAAATATCAGACAGTTAAATTAGATATTTAAAAAATTCTGTTGTTTCATTGTTTTACTACGTGATCACCCTTAGTCAAATGTTATGAACTCCTGAATTGCACCTTAGACTGGAGGCTACCTTCAGGGAAGGAGTTATTGGAAATGTCAGCAAGAAAAGAACTGCAATGGATCTTGGTCAGTCAGTGCAGTGGATCTCATAAACTCAGTCTTCTCACATTCCTGCGTGTATCTGTGTTTGTGCAGTTGTATTGAGAGCAGCACATTTCCTCCTTCCTACTTTAGGGAGCACTACAGTAAAAGGGTTTTGAGCTGGTTCATCTCTTTTTCACCATGTGGGTTTCAGATTCTGTTAGCTCTGAATGTTGGATGTACAGAATCCACTGTCGGCTTGGGTAACTGTTGAGGAGCACGGATTAACCTTTCCAATTATGGAGTGATGAAGATTTGAGGAATAATTTTCTTCTTATAGAATCACGCAGCACAGAAACGGCCCCTTTGTCAACTCCTCCATCCTGACCAGATATCGCAAATTAACCTAGCCACATTTACCAGCATTTGGCCCATATCCTTCTAAATCCTTCCTGTTCATATACCCATGCCTTTTAAATGTTTTAATTCTACCCACCATCACCACTGCCTCTCACAGCTCGTTTCATCCATGTCTCGGTTCAAAGCTGTAACCTGCAGTGGGGCCTGCTGTTTGTGGATGGAGGGTGTCCCTATGAGGACAGACAAGTGTAACGGTCAGGTGTACATCCTTGGATTCCAAAATATAGGATGAAAATAGAAGTAAAAATAAATAACAGTTCCCTCGAACTTGTTAAACATTGGATTTGTCATGACATTCCTCATTCCGCTTCCCGTGTAACACCTGCAAGTAGTTTTTATTTTTCTGAATGAGTACAGAGCTACACACTGAGGATGACTTTCCTTTCTGACCATGGCTATCCGCTCGACTGTAAAATATACAACAAACCCGAGCATTCCTTAAACGCACAGTGGGCATGACCCATTCTCAGTGAGAGAGCAAATCATTTTCTGTCAAATGACCCTTGACGATTTCCCATGGCTTCCCCCCGAATGTTCAGGTTGGATAATATTTATTAGATTCCAGTTCTCCACCATTCTGAATGGTATAGCTCCCCCACCCCATAATCCGTCACTTATCCTGGGTGTTCCTGCTTTACCTCTGAGTCTGGAACAATTGGCAGCTGTTGGAACCGCTTATCCTTCTGTTGCTGTCTGCTGGATAAACTGGAGGGTTTTTAAATCTCTCTTTCCTACAACACAGTTCTTAGCTTCACCTGGCTAATCCCAGACTGTTCCTTTACCTTCCCCCACTTTGACAGTGATCCTGGATTTATTTTTCGGTAATGAAGCTGGGCTGACCTCTCAGTGAGGAAGCATTTTGCAGGCAGTAATCATAACTCAAGATTAACATGGAAAAAGGCAAGGATGATGGGGAAATCAAAGTTCTAAACTGTGAGAATAAGATTGGGTGTGATTAGACCGAGAGCAGAAACGTTTAAGTAAATCCATGTCAGAGCAGTGGGATGTATTGAAGATGGAAACAGGGAAATTGCAGAGCCACATGTTCAACAAAAGATAAAGGTGGTAGTCGGAAATGCTGTGAACTCTGCACATCGGGGGATTTCCAGGATAAGTTCCCTGGTAATGCAAAAATTGTTGGAAATTGGAATTCAATCCATGAATGTGAGCTGATGCACTTGGCGGAACACAAAACCCAAGGGGTATATTATGAATATAGAAACCTGGGAAATACTGAATCAGGGGGATCTTGGTGCACATGAAGATCTTAAGGTAGTAGGACAGGTCGATGAAATGGTTGAGAAGGTATTGGGATTTTTTGGCTTTTAAATGCGAGACATAGAGTTTAGGAGCAGGGACAATATGTTGGCACTGTATAAAATATTGGCTAGGCTACAGCTAGAATGTTGGAGTACTTTGATTGTCTGAAAGAAGGTGGAGACTTTCCAGGAAGACTCCAAGGTAGTAAAGTTTTGGGTATGAAGGGAGATTGGATGGACTGGGATTGTTTTCCTTGGAGCAGGGGAGATTGATAGGGGGCAGCGTTTAAAAGTATATTGTTATAAGGAGCACAGACAGCACAGAAGGAAATATGTTTTCCCCTTTGTGGTATGGTTTGAGTTTTCCACCGGAAGTGTTGTGACAATGTGGAACTTACTTCCTGTCAGGGTAGTAGAAGCAGATTCCCGATAGCATAGAACTCTTTAAATGTCAGGGTTATGGACCTAATGCTGGCAAACTGGATGAGAATTCGGAGGCAATTGTTTCATGGATTCTATCGGGCAAAGTGCATTTTTATTTTCTGTGAAGTAAGTCTCTATGTCTCCAAACCTTCTCCAACTCCCAGCTGGACCATTGTCTTTTCAACCAATACTTCCCCCAGAGCCATTGACTCCAACAATGATCCTGACTGCCATTGTCCCAAATTCTGTTACTGTTCGGGGTATCCTTTTGCTTTTGCAGTATCTCTGCCATTTCAGCAACTTTCCCAGTGATGCAGCATTCCATGCCAGTGCCTTTGAAATTGTAGCAACTTCCCCCCGCCCCCCCAAACCCACAACACTGAGCAAGCCATCCTCAGGCATTTCGCACTGTTCAGCTATAGACACCATGCAATATGTCTTGCCTCACAAGGTATTCCACAGGCTCTGCTGATAGACAGCGTTAATCTTCCATCATCTCTGTTGTTTACCGTTTTTTCTGAACCATGAGTTGATTTGATATAATTTATTATTATATTATCACGTTTACCACTGTATTGTGGGGGGGAAAAAGAACTTGTTTTGCTTGCAGTGCCGCGAATATTCCATGGAAAGACACAAAAGCCACCGGGTGATTGAACAGAGTGAGGGATACAGAGTTATAGCTGCAAGGAAGGTGCTCAAGAAGCAAGATCAATATTGGGTTGAAAATTTGAGAGGTCCATTCAGAATTCAAATAACTATGGGGACAAAGCTAGTCTTGAACATCGTGCTCTGTGTGTTTATGGTTTTGTATCTCCGGACTGATGGAAGAGGTTGAAGTAGAGTTTAACCGGGGTGGGAGGGTCTTTAATGGTGTTGGCTGGCTTTCTCCGGCAACAAGAAATGTACATTTAGTTAATGGATGGAAGGTTGGCTTGTGCATGATCTAGCCTGTGTTTCTAACTCTCTGTAGTTACTCTTGATTTCGATACCTGTCCACAAGAAATCTTCTGGAACACCAAATTTCCAGTGTATGCCTGGACAGTTTATTTTACTAAAGGTGCCCTGTGAAATCCGCCCGAGCTTCTGTACAACACCCAGTTTAACTCGACATTTTTCCTTTGGAAACTTCCCGTACATTTTGAACTGAATGATGAACAGCATGTTATTAATTTTCGAAAGCTTGCAGGAATCCACATTGAAAGTAAAGAATCCAGTGTCAATTTACTACAGTTACCTTCTTGGATGTGATGTGGTGATAACTGAGGACTATTAGTGCAGCTTTGCTGGGGCTGGCAATGCTATCTTGTTACTGTTACCTCTATCTCCATGCATCCACAATGTTGGTTCAACCAACAGGATCGGCCTGTCATTCCCCATCATATTTACAGATGATTGGGGTTCGCACTTGACCAGATTTACCACAATCCCAACTCCCTCATCTTTCATTGTGCCTGAACATGAAGCATTTACCTCCACCTGGAAATCACATTTTAACAGCATGGATTATCACTGCCGAGGATCACCATCCCTTTGTTGTTGAGCCGCATCGACCCTCAAACCGATCATACAAAAACTTTTCCCCCTTCCCCAATACACCTTTTCATTTTCATCACAATTGATTTAAAGCTGCCCTGTTTTGATATTTCAGCACCCTGATGACTTGTTTTCATCCTCATAAATTAATGCAAGGACTCACTGAAAAGAGTTACTTTTGTTTGTGATGACTGTTTGATCTTTATCGCTGTTGTAGCAACAATGCAGATTGCTTGTAAACTTATACAGAAAAGAGTGCTCATTAATATTAAGTCATTTTTCCGTTATCCTTCTGACAGTGAATTGTGTGGCTATCATGATCCTATCCCAGGGAACGTGCGGCCTTGCTCCCTGCACAATACGCTATCTGGTGACCATGGTAGAAAAAATCTACTGGTCCTTATCAGTGAGGTCATACTGAAGCAATTTCGTTCTTATTATTACCCAGTATGTTTCCTGGACATCACTCCTGTGTGCAGTGTTATCCATGTCCTGATCCGTGCATCCATAGACTGTTCTGTTTGGTTCACCGTCGCATTCACCTTCGATCGGTTTGTCAGCTTTTGTTGCCACAAACTGAAAACTGAATATTGCACTGGGAAAAACGCATCTGCAATTCTCTCAATAACAGGTATTCTGCTTTGTTTAAAAAATGTCCCTAGTTATTTTATGTATAACCCACAAAGATAATCGGGAACATACCATTTTACTGCAGGACTAAGGGAAGCTACTTCACTGACTCTCGCTGGATTGGATACCGCTCATTTGCTGTGGCTCTAACCCCATTGGGGCCATTCTTTTTCATTGTGTTCCTCAATGTTCTGACAATCGCACGCATTTTATTTAAGTCAAGTCAAGTCTGTAAGGGACTGAGGGGTCAGAGTAAGGAAGGGAAGCAGGTTGACCCCGAGATGAAGAGTAGGACTACGGCAGTGATTTTACTCTCCGTTATATCTGGAAATTTCATCATTCTCTGGCTATTGTATGTTTTATATATCATTCGTGTCCCAGGTCAGTTAAATAAGTATGACTATGACATCTTTAAACACGTTGGATACATGCTGCGCAATGTAAGCTGCTGCACAAACACCCTTATTTATATGGCAACTCTGTCCAAGTTCAGAGCTCAGTTCAATAGAGCGGTGAAATATCCAGTTTCCAGAGTTATTGAATTAATCACTGCATAAAGCTGATAAACGCTCAAACTCCCGTGGGTGATGGGCAAGAAATGACCATGGAGGACTAAAGGGAACTCTTTTCGAGATGCAAATCTGTCAGAGAGATCAGAGAAGATAGAATATTTAGCAGACGTCAAGAGAACTGAAAGAAGATGAAGGCAAGGACACAGGTTTCCCATTCAGAGAGCCGAGGTAATATTTCTGTCTTGGACCCAAAACTGTAACTCTGATTTCTCTCCTACAGATGCTGCCAAACCTGCAACAATTCCTGTTCTGTTTTGGTTTAACATTTTGGGGACCAGTGTAAATGAACTGGAGACACTGCACAGGCCAAAGGTCAGTGGAGCAAGGGGAAAAAGCCACAATATGTCCAAGATAACCAGGTGGAAAGTAGCAGGAGCAGGGTCTCTGCTTCCTCCTGTATCAGAGGAAGTGATCCAGTGACCCCCTCACATTAACCACGTCACTATCACACTGACCCCTCACACGAACCACGTCACTATCGCCCAGATCCCTCACACTAACCACGTCACTAAAACCCTGACCCCCTCACACTAACCCCGTCACTATCACCCTGATCCCCTCACACTAACCACGTCATTATCACCCTGAAGGACGCACACTAACCACGTCACTAACACCCTGACCCCTCACACTAACCACGTCATTATCACCCTGAAGCACGCACACTAACCACATCACTAATACACTGACCCCCTCACACTAACCACGTCACAAACACCCAGACCCCCTCACACTAACCATGTCACTATCACCCTGACCTCCTCAAACTCACCACGTCACTATCAAGCTGACCCCTCATATTCACCACGTCACTATCACCCTGTCGCTCTTTCACTAACCAAGTCACTAACACCACGACCCCCTCACAATAACCCCGTCACTATCACCCTGACCCGCTTATATTAACCATGTCACTATAACCCTGACCCCCTCACACGAACCACGTCACTATCACTTTGACCCCCTCACACTCATCACGTCACTATTACCCTGTCCCCCTTAAACTAACCATGTCACTATCACCCTGACTCCCTCACATTAGCCACGTCACTATCACCCTGACCCCTTCACACTCATCACGTCACTATTACCCTTTCCCGCTTACACTAACCACGTAACTAACACGCTGACCAGCTCACAAAAACCACGTCGCTACCGCCCTGACCCCCTCACACTAACCACATCACTATCACCCTGACCCCCTCAAACTAACATCATCACTATCACCCTGACCCCCTCACAGTAACCACTTCACTATCACCCTGACCCCCTCACAGTAACCACTTCACTATCACCCTGTTCCCCTCACACTAACCATGTCACTGTCACCCTGACCCCTCACTCTAACCACGTCACTATCACACTGACCCCATGACACTAACCACGTCACTATCAAGCTGACCCCTCACACTCACCACGTCATTATCTCCCTGATCCCCTCACACGAACCACATTACCATCACCCAGACCCCTCAAACTAACCATGTCACTATCACACTGACCACCTCACACTAACCACGTCACTATCACCCTGACCCCCTCACACTAACCAAGTCACTATCAGCATTACCCCCTCACATCAACCATGTCACTATCACTCTGACCCCTCACTCTAACCACGTCACTATCACACTGACCCCATGACACTAACCACGTCACTATCAAGCTGACCCCTCACACTCACCACGTCATTATCTCCCTGATCCCCTCACACGAACCACATCACCATCACCCAGACCCCTCACACTAACCATCTCACTATCACACTGACCACCTCACACTAACCACGTCACTATCACCCTGACCCCCTCACACTAACCAAGTCACTATCACCCTAACCCCCTCACATCAACCATGTCACTATAGCCCTGACCCCCTCACACTAACCACGTCACTATCACACTGACCCCCTCACACTAACCACATCACTATCACCCTGACCCCCTCACATTAACCATGTCACTATAGCCCTGACCCCCTCACACTAACCACATCATTATCACCCGGACCCCCTCAAACTAACATCGTCACTATCACCCTTACCCCTCACTCTAACCACGTCACTATCACACTGACCCCATGACGCTAACCACGTCACTATCACCCTTACCCAATTACACTAACGCCGTCACTATCACACTGACGCCCACAAATTCATCATATTATCCTGTCCACCTTACACTAACCACGTCACTTTCACGCTGACCACCTCGCAAACACCACGTCACTATCGCCCTGACCCCCTCACACTAACCACTTCACTATCAACCTGACCCCCTCAAACTAACCACATCACTATCACCCTGACCCCCTCACAGTAACCACTTCACTATCACCCTGTCCCCCTCACACTAACCATGTCACTATCACCCTGACCCCCTCACACTAACCACATCACTATCACCGTGACCCCTCACACTAACCACATCATTATCACCGTGACATCCTCACACTAACCACGTCACTCACACCCTGACCCCCTCACACTCACCACGTCACTATCACTCTGGTCCCCTCACATTCACCATGTCATTATCTCCCTGAGGCCATCACATGAACCACATCACTATCTCCCTGACCCCTCACACTAACCATGTCACTATCACCCTGACCACCTCACATTAACCACGTCACTATCACCCTGACCCGCTTACACTAACCCCCTCACTATCTCCCTGACCCCCCTCACACTAACCATATCATTATCACACTGACCCCTCACACTCACCACGTCACTATCACCCTGACCCCTTTAAAATAACCATATTACTATCAGCCTGATCCCCTCAAACTAACCACCTCACTATCACCCTGACACCCTCACAGTAACCACTTCACTATCACCCTGTCCCCCTCACACTAACCATGTCACGATCACCCTAACCCCCACACACTAACCATGTCACTATCACCCTGACCCCCTCACACTAACCACATCACTATCACCGTGACACCCTCACACTAACCACTTCACTCACACCCTGACCCCCTCACACTCACCACGTCACTATCACTCTGATCCCCTCACCCTCACCATGTCACTATCTCCCTGAGGTCATCACATGAACCACATCACTATCTCCCTGACCCCTCACATCAACCATGTCACTATAGCCCTGACCACCTCACATTAACCACGTCACTATCACCCTGACCCCCTCACACTAACCACGTCACTATCACCCTTACCCCCTCACATTAACCATGTCACTATAGCCCTGACCCCCTCACACTAACCACTTCACTATCACACTGACCCCTCACACTAACCACATCACTATCACCCTGACCCCCTCAAACTAACATCGTCACTATCACCCTTACCCCTCACTCTAACCACGTCACTATCACACTGACCCCATGACACTAACCACGTCACTATCACCCTGACCCCCTTGCACTAACTATGACACTATCACCCTAACCCAATTACACTAACGCCGTCACTATCACACTGACCCCACAAATTCATCATGTCACTATTATCCTGTCCCCCTTAAACTAACCACGTCACTATCACGCTGACCACCTCACAAAAACCACGTCACTATCGCCCTGACCCCCTCACACTCACCACATCACTGTCAACCTGACCCCCTCAAACTAACCACATCACTATCACCCTGACCCCTTCACAGTAACCACTTCACTATCACCCTGTCCCCCTCACAGTAACCACTTCACTATCACCCTGTCCCCCTCACACTAACCATGTCACTATCACCCTGACCCCCTCAAACTAACCACATCACTATCACCGTGCCCCCTCACACTAACCACATCACTATCACCGTGACACCCTCACACTAACCACGTCACTCACACCCTGACCCCCTCACACTCACCACGTCTTTATCACTCTGATCCCCTCACACTCACCATGTCACTATCTCCCTGAGGCCATCACATGAACCACATCACTATCTCCATGACCCCTCAAACGAACCATGTCACTATCACCCTGACCACCTCACATTAACCACGTCACTGTCACTCTGACCCGCTTACACTAATCTCCTCACTATCTCCCTGACCCCCCTCACACTAACCATATCATTATCACACTGACCCCTCACACTCACCACGTCACTATCACCCTGACCCCATTTAAAAAACCATATTACTATCAGCCTATCCCCTCAAACTAACCACCTCACTATCACCCTGACCACCTTAAACTAAACACGTCAATATCACCCTGACCCTATCACACAATCCACGTGACTATCACCCTGACCCCCTTACATTCACCACATCACTATCATTCTGACCCCCACAACTAACCACGTCACTATCACCCTGACCCCCTCACACTAACACCATCACTATCACCCTGACCCCTCACACTAACAACGTCACTATCACACTGACCCCATTACACTAACCACATCACTGTCAACCTGACCCCCTCAAACTAACCACATCACTATCACCCTGACCCCCTCACAGTAACCACTTCACTATCACCCTGTCCCCCTCACAGTAACCACTTCACTATCACCCTGTCCCCCTCACACTAACCATGTCACTATCACCCTGACCCCCTCACACTAACACCATCACTCACACCCTGACCCCCCCTGAAACTCACCACGTCACTATCACTCTGATCCCCTCACACTCACCATGTCACTATCTCCCTGAGGCCATCACATGAACCACATCACTATCTCCCTGACCACTCACACTAACCATGTCACTATCACCCTGACCACCTCACATTAACCACGTCACTATCACCCTGACCCGCTTACACTAATCCCCTCACTATCTCCCTGACCCCCCTCACACTAACCATATCATTATCACACTGACCCCTCACACTCACCACGTCACTATCACCCTGACCCCCTTACATTCAGCACATCACTATCATTCTGACCCCCACAACTAACCACGTCACTATCACCCTGACCCCCTCACACTAACATCATCACTATCACCCTGACCCCTCACACTAACAACGTCACTATCACACTGACCCCATTACAACTAACCACGTCACTATCACCCTGACACCCCTGCACTAACTACGAGACTATCACACTTACCCAATTACACTAACCCCATCACTATCACACTGACCCCCACAAATTCATCACGTCACTATCAAGCTGACCCCTCACACTAACCACGTCACTATCTCCCAGATCCCCTCACACAAACCACATCACCATCACCCAGACCCCTCACACTAAGCATGTCACTATCACACTGACCACCCCATACTAACCACGTCACTATCACCCTGACCCCCTCACACTAACCACATCACTATCACACTGACCCCCTCACACTAACCACGTCACTATCACCTTACCCCTCACACTCACCACGTCACTATCTCCCTGCTCCCCTCACACGAACCACATCACCATCACCCAGACCCCTCACACTAACTACGTCACTATCACACTTACCCCTCACACTAACCACTTCACTATCACCGTGACAACCTCACACTAACCACTTCACTCACACCCTGACCCCCTCACACTCACCACGTCACTATCACTCTGATCCCCTCACACTCACCATGTCACTATCTCCCTGAGGTCATCACATGAACCACATCACTATCTCCCTGACCCCTCACATCAACCATGTCACTATCACCCTGACCCCCTCACACTAACCACGTCACTATCACCTTACCCCTCACACTCACCACGTCACTATCTCCCTGACCCCCTCACACGAACCACATCACCATCACCCAGACCCTCACACTAACCATGTCACTATCACCCTGACCCCCTCACACTAACCACGTCACTATCACCCTGACCCCCTCACACTAACCACATCACTATCACCCTGACCCCCTCACACTCACCACGTCCCTATCTCCCTGAGCCCCTCACACTAACCCCGTCACTATCGACATGACCCCCTCACACTAACCCCGTCACTATCACCCTGACCCCTCACACTAACCACGTCACTATCTCCCTGAGCCCCTCACACTAACCCCGTCACTATCATCCTGACCCCTCACACTAACTACATCACTATCACCCTGACCCCTCACACTAACCATCTCACTATCACACTGACCCTCTCACACTAACCACATCACTATCACCCTTACCCCTCACACTAACCAGTCACTATAACAGTGATCCCTCACACTGACCACATCACTATAACCCTGTCCCCCCTCCCACTAACTATGTCACTATCACCCTGACCCCCTCACACTAATCACGTCACTAACACATTGACCCTTCTCTCACTAACCATGTCACTATAACCCTGACCCCTCAAACTAACCACGTCACTATCAGCCTGACCCCCTCACACTAACCATGGCACAAACCCCCATGACCCCCTTGCACTAATTACGACACTATCTCCCTGACACCATTACACTCACCATGTCGCTATCACACTGACCCCCGCAAACTCACCACGTCACTATCAAGCTGACAACTTACACTCACCACGTCACTATCACCCTGACAACCTTACACTAATCACGTCACTATCAACCTGACCCCCTCACACTAACCACGTTACTATCACACTGAACCCCTCACACTAACACCATTACTATTACCCTGACCCCCTCACACTCATCACTTTACTATCACCCTGTCTTCCTTACACTGACCAGGTCACTATCACCCTGATTACTCACACTAACCACGTCACTATTGCCCTGACCCCCTCACACTAACCATGTCACAATCACCCTGACCCATCACACTAACCATGTCACAATCACTCTGAGCCCCCCGAACTCACCACGTCACTATCAAACTGACCCCTCATACTCACCACGTCACTATCACCCTGTCCCACTTACACTAACTAAGTCACTATCGCCCTGACCCCATCACACTCACCATGTCACTATCACCCTGACACCCTTGCACTAACTACGACACTCTCACCCTGACACCATTACACTCTCCATGTCATTATCACACTGACCCCCTCAACCTCACCACGTCACTATCATCCTGGCCCCTCATACTTACCACGTCACTATCATCCTAACCTCCTCACACTAACCACGTCACTATCACCCTGACCCCCTCACACTCACCACGTCACTATCTCCCTGATCCCCTCACACTAATCACGTCACTGTCACACTGACCCGCTCACACTAACGATGTCACTATCACACTGACCCCCTCATACTAACCACGTCATTATCACCCTGAGCCCCTCACACTAATAACGTCACTATCACCCTGACCCCCTCCCATTAACTACGTCACTATCACCCTGACCCCTTTACACTCAGCACGTCACTATCACCCTGACCCCGTCACACTAACCACGTCACTATCACCCTGACCCCGTCACACTAGGCACGTGACTATCACCCTGACCCCTTTACACGAACCACATCACTATCACCCTGACCCCCTTGCACTGACTACGACAGTATCACCCTGACCCCATTACACTAACCCCGATGCTATCACACTGACTCCCTCAAACTCACCACGTCATTATCACCGTGACACCATTACACTCTCCATGTCATTATCACACACACTCATTCTCTCTCTCTCACGCATACGCATTTTCTCTCTCTCTGCCCCTCGGTCTCTCTGTCCCTCACTCACTCTATGTCCCTCACTCTCTCTCTGTCCCTCACTCGCTCTGTGTCCCTCCCCCTCTCTCTGTATCCCTCTCTCTGTGTCCCTCTCTCTCTGTCCCTCTCTGTCCATGTCCCTCTCTGTCTCTGTGTTCCTCACACTCTCTCTGTGTCCCTCTCTCTCTGTGTCCCTCTCTCTCTCTCCCTCTCTGTCCATGTCCCTCTCTCTCTGTGTCCCGCTTTCTCTGTCCCTCTCTGTCCATGTCCCTCTCTCTCTGTGTTCCTCCCTCTTTCTCTGTGTCCCTCTCTCTCTCTCTGTCCCTCTCTGTCCATGTCCCTCTCTCTCTGTGTCCCTCCCTCTCTCTCTGTGTCCCTCTCTCTCTGTCCCTCTCTGTCCATGTCCCTCTCTCTCTCTGTGTCCCTCCCTCTTTCTCTGTGTCCCTCTCTGTCCATGTCCCTCTCTCTCTGTGTCCCTCACACTCTCTCTGTGTCTCTCTTTCTCTGTGTCCCTCTCTCTCTGTCCCTCTCTGTCCATGTCCCTCTCTCTCTCTGTGTGTCCCTCCCTCTCTCTCTCTGTACCTCTTTTTCTGTGTCCCTCTCTCTCTGTCTCTCTCTGTCCATGACCCTCTCTCTCTGTGTCCCTCATACTCTCACTGTGTTCCTCTCTCTCTCTGAGTATCCCTCTCTCTCTCGATCTCTCTCTCTATGTCCCTATCTTTCCGTGTCCCACTCTCTCTGTCCCTCTCTCTCGCTGCGTCTCTTTCTCTGTCCCTCTCTCTCTCTCTCTGTGTCCGTCTCTCCCTGTCCCTAGCTCTCTCTCTCTGTCACTCTCTCCGTGTCCCTCTCTCTCTGTCTCTCTCTCTGTCCGCTCTCTCTTGCGCACACACACACTCATTCTCTCGTGCACATGTAGACACTCTTTCTTTCAGACATGCCATCTCTCTCACGTGCGCACTCACTCTCGTTCACTTGTACACACACACTCTCTCACATGCACGCACACACTCACTCTTTCACTCTCACACCCTCTTTCTCGCACTCACACACACTCTCATATTTCACACACGCTCACTCTCTCTCTTACTCACATGTGCACATTTTCTCTCTCTCATGCGCGGACACTATCTCATGCTCTCACACTCTGTCTTTTGCACACAGGCATTCCCTCTCTCTCTCACACACAGGCATTCTCTCTCTCTCACACACACACGCATTCTCTCTTTCACACCCGCATTTTCTCTCTCTCTCGCATTGACTCATTCTCTCTCTCACGCACACACAAATTCTCTCTCACGCACACACTCATTCTCTCTCTCACACACACACATTCTCTCACAGACGCATTCTTTCTCTTACACAGACACTCGTTCTCTCTCTCGCACACACACATTCTCTCTCTCTCTCGCACACACATTCTCTCTCTCTCACGCACGCATTCTCTCTCTCTCACACACACGCATTATCTCTCTCTCTCACACACGCATTCTCTCTCTCACACACACACATACATTCTCTCTCTCTCTCGCACACACATTCTCTCACAGACGCATTCTTCCTCTTACACAGACACTCGTTCTCTCTCTCTCACACGCATGCATTCACTCTCTCACACATGCACGCATTATGTCTCTCACGCACACACGCATTCTTTTCTCCCTTGCACGCACACATCCTCTCTCTCACACACACACGCACCCTCTCTCTCACACACACGCATTCTCTCTCACACACGCATTCTCTCTCACACGCACACATTCTCTCTCACACGCACACATTCTCTCTTACACGCACACATTCACTCTCACACACACTCATTCTTTTCTCTCTCGCACGCACACATTCTCTCTCTCATGCACACACGCATTCTCTCTCTCACACGCACACATTCTCTCTCTCACACACGCATTCTCTATCTCTCTCACACACAAGCATTCTCTCTCACACATGCGTTCTGTCTCACACACACATTCTCTCACACACGCATCCTCTCTCTTACACAGACACTCGTTCTCTCTCTCTCACACACGCATTCTCTCTCTCACACATGCATGCATTCTCTCACACACGCATTCTCTCTCACACACAAGCATTCTCTCTCTCACACACGCATTCTCTCTCACACACACACATTCTCTCACACACGCATCCTCTCTCTTACACAGACACTCGTTCTCTCTCTCTCTCACACACGCATTCTCTCTCTCACACATGCATGCATTCTCTCACACACGCATTCTCTCTCACACACGCATTCTCTCTCTCACACACACATTCTCTCACACACGCATCCTCTCTCTTACACAGACACTCGTTCTCTCTCTCTCTCACACGCATTCTCTCTCTCACACATGCATGCATTCTCTCACACACGCATTCTCTCTCACACACAAGCATTGTCTCTCTCACACCCGCATTCTCTCTCACACGCACACTCTCTCACACGCACACATTCTCTCTCTCACACACGCATTCTTTCTCTCACACGCACACATTCTCTCTCTCACACGCTTTCTCTCTCTCACACACGCTCTCTCTCTCACACGCACACATACTCTCTCACACACACTCATTCTCTTTCTCACACACACACGCATTCTTTTCTCTCTCTCGCACACACGATTTCTCTCTCTCTCACGCACACACGAATTCTCACTCTCTGTCTCGCACACACATTCTCTCTCACGCACACACATTCTCTCTCTCTCGCACACACGCATTCTCTCTCTCTCTCACACACACACTCATTCTCTCTGTCTCTCACGCACGGATTCTCTTTCTCTCTCACACACACATTCTCTCATAGACGCATTCTTTCTCTTACACAGACACTCGTTCTCTCTCACGCATAAATTCTCTCTCTCACGCACGCACGCATTCTCTCTCACACAATGCATTCTTTTCTCTCTCACGCACACACGCATTCGCTCTTTAACATACACTCATTCTTTTCTCTCTCATACGCACGCATTCTCTCTCACACGCACACATTCTCTCACATACACGCATTCTCTCTCTCACACACACATTCTTTCTCTCACACACACACATTCTCTCACACACGCATTCTCTCTCTTACACAGACACTCGTTCTCTCTCTCACACACGCACGCATTTTCTCTCTCTCACACACACACATTCTCTCTCTCTCACACACACGCACTCTCTCTCTCGCACACACACATTCTCTCTCTCTCTCGCACACACATTCTCTCTCTCTCTCACGCACGCACGCATTCTCTCTCTCTCACACACACGGATTCTCTCTCTCTCTCACACACGCATTCTCTCTCTCTCTCACACACACAGTCTCTCTCTCTCTCGCACACACATTCTCTCACAGACGCATTCTTCCTCTTACACAGACACTCGTTCTCTCTCTCTCACACGCATGCATTCACTCTCTCACACATGCACGCATTATGTCTCTCACGCACACATGCATTCTTTTCTCTCTTGCACGCACACATCCTCTCTCTCACACACACACGCATCCTCTCTCTCACACACACGCATTCTCTCTCACACACACATTCTCTCTTACACGCACACATTCACTCTCTCTCACACGCACTCATTCTCTCTCTCACACACTCATTCTTTTCTCTCGCACGCACACATTCTCTCTCTCATGCACACACGCATTCTCTCTCACACACGCACACATTCTCTCTCACACGCACACATTCTCTCTCTCACACACGCATTCTCTATCTCTCTCACACACAAGCATTCTCTCTCACACATGCATTCTCTCTCACACACACACATTCTCTCACACACGCATCCTCTCTCTTACACAGACACTCGTTCTCTCTCTCTCACACACGCATTCTCTCTCTCACACATGCATGCATTCTCTCACACACGCATTCTCTCTCACACACGCATTCTCTCTCTCACACACACATTCTCTCACACACGCATCCTCTCTCTTACGCAGACACTCGTTCTCTCTCTCTCACACACGCATTCTCTCTCTCACACATGCATGCATTCTCTCACACACGCATTCTCTCTCACACACAAGCAGTGTCTCTCTCACACCCGCATTCTCTCTCACACGCACACTCTCTCACACGCACACATTCTCTCTCTCACACACGCATTCTTTCTCTCACACGCACACATTCTCTCTCTCACACGCTTTCTCTCTCTCACACACGCTCTCTCTCTCACACGCACACATTCTCTCTCACACACACGCATTCTCTTTCTCACACACACACGCATTCTTTTCTCTCTCACGCACACACGCATTCTCTCCTTAACACACACGCATTCTTTTCTCTCTCGCACACACACATTCACACAAGCACGCATTCTCTCTCACACGCACACATTCTTTTCTCTCTCTCACGCATACACGAATTCTCACACTCTCTCTCACACACACGCATTCTCTCTCTCACACACGCATTCTCTCTCTCACACACATATTCTCTCTCTCTCACACACACACATTCTCTCTCTTACACAGACACTCGTTCTCTCTCTCTCCCACACACGCATTCGCTCTCTCTCTCTCACATATTCTGTCTCTCTCACACGCACACGCATACTCTCTCTTACACAGACACTCATTCTCTCTCTCTCACACACGCATCCATTCTCTCTTTCACACATGCATTCTCTCTCTCACACATGCATTCTCTGTTACATGCACACATTCTGTCTCTCACACACGCATTCTCTCTCTCACACATGCATTCTCTGTCACATGCACACATTCTCTCTCACACACCCGCATTCTCTCTCTCACACATGCATTCTCTGTCACACGCATTCTCTCTCTCTTACACAGACACTCGTTCTCTCTCTCTCGCACACGCATCCATTCTCTCTCTCACACATGCATTCTCTGTCACACACACACATTCTCTCTCTCACACACACGCATTCCCTCTCTCTCGCACACACGCATTCTCTATCTCTTACGCACAAACGAATTCTCTCTCTCACGCACACACGAAGTCTCTCTCTCTGTCTCACACACACTCATTCTCTCTCTCTCTCACACACACACACGAATTCTCTCTCTCGCACTCATTCTCTGTGTCTCACACACGCATTCTCTCTCTCACACACACGCATTCTCTCTCTATCTCTCGCACACACATTCTATCTCGCACACATGCATTCTCTCTCTCACACACAAATTCTCTCTCTCTCGCACACGCTCATTCTCTCTGTCTCTCACACACGAATTCTCTCTCTCCCTCGCACACACTCATTCTCTCTCTCTCACGCACACCCGCATTCTCTCTCTCTCACACACATGCATTCTCTCTCTCGCACACACTCATTCTCTCTCTCTCGCACACACGATTTCTCTCTCTCTCACGCACACACGAATTCTCACTCTCTGTCTCGCACACACATTCTCTCTCACGCACACACATTCTCTCTCTCTCGCGCACACGCATTCTCTCTCTCTCACACACACACTCATTCTCTCTGTCTCTCACGCACGGATTCTCTTTCTCTCTCACACACACATTCTCTCACAGATGCATTCTTTCTCTTACACAGACACTCGTTCTCTCTCTCTCTCACGCATAAATTCTCTCTCTCACGCACGCACGCATTCTCTCTCACACACATGCATTCTTTTCTCTCTCACGCACACACGCATTCTCTCTTTAACATACACTCATTCTTTTATCTCTCATACGCACGCATTCTCTCTCACACGCACACATTCTCTCACATTCACGCATTCTCTCTCTCACACACACATTCTCTCTCTCACACACACGCATTCTCTCACACACGCATTCTCTCTCTTACACAGACACTCGTTCTCTCTCTCACACACGCATGCATTCTCTCTCACACACACACATTCTCTCTCTCACATGTATTCTCTCTCTCACACGAACGCATTCTCTCTCTCACACACAGTCTCTCTCACATGCACACCTTCTCTCTCTCACACATGCATTCTCTCTCTCTCACACACGCTCTCTCTCACATGCACACATTCTCTCTCTCTCACATGCACACATTCTCTCTCACACACACGCATTCTCTCTCACAGGCACAGATTCTCTCTCTCACACACATGCATTCTCTCTCTCTCACACACACACAATCTTTTCTCTCTCACGCACACACACATTCTCTCTTTAACACACACTCATTCTTTTCTCTTCTTGCACGCACACAGTCTCTCTCTCACACACACGAATTCTCTCTCTCTCGCACACACATTCTCTATCACGCACACACGCATTCTCTCTCTCTCGCACACACGCATTCTCTCTCTCTCTAGCACACACGCATTCTCTTTCTCTCGCACACACGCATTCTCTCTCTCTCACGCACACACGATTTCTCTCTCTCTCTTGCACACACTCATTCTCTCTCTCTCACGCACACACGATTTCTCTCTCTCTCTCGCACACACTCATTCTCTCTCTCTCACGCACACATTCTCTCTCTCTCACACGCACGAATTCTTTCTCTCTCTCGCACACACTCATTCTCTCTCTCTCGCACACACTCAATCTCTCTCTCTCACGCACACACTCATTCTCTCTCTCTCACGCACACACGCATTCTCTCTCACACACATGCATTCTATCTCTCTCTCGCACACTCTCATTCTCTCTCTCTCACGCACACACTCATTCTCTCTCTCTCACGCACACACGCATTCTCTCTCGCACACATGCATTCTCTCTCTCTCGCACACACTCATTCTCTCTCTCTCACGCACACACGATTTCTCTCTCTCTCTTGCACACACTCATTCTCTCTCTCACGCACACACGATTTCTCTCTCTCTCTCTCTCGCACACACTCATTCTCTCTCTCTCACGCACACATTCTCTCTTTCTCACACACACGAATTCTCTCTCTCTCTCGCACACACTCATTCTCTCTCACTCGCACACACTCATTCTCTCTCTCACACACACACTCATTCTCTCTCTCTCACGCACACACGCATTCTCTCTCACACACATGCATTCTCTCTCTCTCTCGCACACACTCATTCTCTCTCTCTCACGCACACACGCATTCTCTCTCTCACACACTCATTCTCTCTCTCTCTCACGCACGCACGCATTCTCTCTCTTACACAGACACTCGTTCTCTCTCTCTCACACACGCATGTATTCTCTCTCGCACACATTCTCTCTCTCACACATGCATTCTCTCTCTCACACGCACGCATTCTCTCTCTCACACACACACACACATTCTCTCTCTCTCACACACACATTCTCTCTCTCTCACACACACACACATGCCCTCTCTCTCACACACACACGTTCTCTCTCTCTCACACACATACACATTTTTTTCCTCTCTCACGCACACGCATTCTCTCTTTACCACTCACCCATTCTTTTCTCTCTCGCACGCACACATTCTCTCTCTCACACGCACGCATTCTCTCTGTCATGCACGCATTCTCTCTCTCTCTCACACACGAATTCTCGCGCTCTCTCGCACACACATTCTCTCTCACGCACACACGCATTCTCTTTCTCTCGCACACACTCATTCTCTCTCTCTCTCACAAACACACGAATTCTCTCTCTCAAGCACACACGATTTCTCTCTCTCTCTCGCACACACTCATTCTCTCTCTCTCACACGAATTCTCGCTCTCTCACGCACACACGATTTCTCTCTCTCTCGCACACACTCATTCTCTCTCTCACATGCACACACGAATTCTCTCTCTCTCGCACACACTCATTCTCTCTCTCCCTTGCACACACTCATTCTCTCTCTCACGCACACATGCATTCTCTCTCTTTCGCACACATTCATTCTCTCTCTCACACACACGATTTCTCTCTCTCGCACACACTCATTCTCTCGCACGCACACATGAATTCTCTCTCTCTCACACACACGATTTCTCTCTCTCTCTCGCACACACTCATTCTCTCTCACACGCACACACGAATTCTCTCTCTCTCGCACACACGAATTCTCTCTCTCTCGCACACACTCATTCTCTCTCTCGCACACACGCATTCTCTCTCACTCGCACACACTCATTCTCTCTCTCACGCACACACGATTTCTCTCTCTCTCACGCACACACGAATTCTCTCTCGCTCTATCGCACACACATTCTCTCACACGCACACACGCATTCTCTCTCTCTCACACACATGCATTCTCTCTCTCTCGCGCACCATCATTCTCTCTGTCTCTCACATACACGCATTCTCTCTCTTGCACACACTCATTCTCTCTCTCACACAAGTGATTTCTCTCTCTCTCGCACACACATTCTCTCTCACGCACACACGCATTCTCTCTCTCTCTCGCACACACTCATTCTCTCTCTCGCACACACTCATTCTCTCTCTCTTGCACACACATTCTCTCACACACGCATTCTCTCTCTTAGACAGACACTTGTTCTCTGTTTAGTGTGAGGGGGGAGAGATATGATAGAGAACTAAGGGGCAACTTGTTCACTCAGAGGATGGTACATGAATGGAATGAACTGTCAGAGGAAGTGGTTGAGGCTGATACAATTGCAACATTTAAAATGCAGCGAGAAAGGGTATGTGAATGGGAAGGTTTGGACGGAGATGGGCCAAGTGCTGGCAAAAGAGACTAGAATAGGTTAGGATATCTGGTCGGCATCGACGGGTGTAGTGGACAGCAAAGAGGGTTTCCTCATTTTACAACAGGATCTTGACCAGATGGGCCAATGGACTGAGAAGTGGCAGATGAAGTTTAATTCAGATAAATGCGATGTGCTGCATTTTGAGAAAGCAAATCTTAGCAGGACTTCTACCCTTAATGGTAAGGTCCTAGGGTGTGTTGCTGAACAGAGACCTAGGAATGCAGGTTCATAGCTCCTTGAAAGTGGAGTTGCAGGTAGATAGGATAGTGAAGAAGGCGTTTTGTATGCTTTCTTTTATTGGTCAGAGTACCGAGTACAGGAGTTGGGAGGTCATGTTGCGGCTGTACAGGGCATGGGTTAGGTCACTCTTGGTATATTGCGTGCAATTCTGGTCCCCTTCTTATCGGAAAGATGTTGTGAAACTTGAAAGGGTTCAGAAAAGATTTACAAGGAAGTTGCCAGGGTTAGAGGATTTGACCCACATGAAGAGGCTGAATAGGCTGGGGCTGTTTTCCTTGGAGGATCAGAGGCTGAAGGGTGACCTTATCAAGGTTTATAAAATCATGAGGGGCAAGAATATGATAAATAGACAAAGTCTTTTCCTCAGTGTAGAGGAACCAGAACGAGAGGGCATTGGTTTAGCGTGAGAGGGGAAAGATATGAAAGAGACCTAAGGGGCAACCTGTTCACTCAGAGGATGATACATGAATGGAATGAACTGTCAGAGGAAGTGGTGGAGGCTGGTACAATTGCAACATTTAAAATGCAGTTCGATGGGTATATGGATGGGAAGGTTTCGAGGGAGATGGGCCAAGTGCTTGAAAAAGAGACTAGAGTAGGTTAGGATATCTGGTCGGCATAGACGGGTTGGACCAAAGGGTCTGTTTCCATGCTGTACGTCTCTTTGACTGTATGACTCTGCGATTTTGTGACTCACTCCTTGTTATCTGTTATTCTGTATGTAAACCACCCTGAACCCCTCGATTAGATTCCAGGCTGTAACTCACTCCTGGGTATCTGGTTTGCCGTATATAAACCACCCTGAACCCCTCGATTAGATTCCAGCCTGTCCCTCACTCCTGGGTACCTCATATGCTGTATGTAAACCCTAAACACCTCAATTAGATTCCAGTCTGGAACTCACTCCTGGGGATCTGTTATTGGATCTGTGAAATTATCCTTGTTGGATGTTAGACTGAAGACAAGATAAACTAAATAGTCAAATGTCACATTGGGAGCAGGAACACAGAAAGCTGCTGTTTCATTTCTGTCCTGTTACATATCTCCAAGTTTCAGATTGGGGCTGAATTTCTGTTACAATGGGGAAAGTCTCAAAAGCTGTTTACTGTCCTGCTTGAATGCAGCATCATAACATGAATTCCCTTGCAAGATAGGAAATGGAGACAGCTTCTGGAAGGTGTCTGTATCTCTGTGTGTGTGATTCTGTGTGCATGTTCAATGTTTTGTATATTTTCAAACTGTATTGATGTTGCCAGTCTCTCTTGCTTTTCCTTATTTATAAACTCAATGTCATCGTTTTGCTGATATAAAATGGGGGCTGTGGACCAATCTAAAATGTCTGCCTGACTGATTTGTGTCAGGAATACTTTCAGCAAGGGAGAGGGGGCAATGTGTCAAAAGCCATTTCCATTCATTGATGCTAGCAGAGATAGGAAATGGAGACAGTTCTTTGAAGGTGATTAAAATGCAAATCCCATAACCTGTTTACAGTGAATGCGGAGAGACAATGTGACATTCCAGTAAGATCTGCTTTACTTTCCAAGCTCCTAATATATGAGAGAAACATAATATACAAAACCTGAAAGAGCTCAGCCACTGAATTGTAGATTTGCAGCGTTGGATCAGAATCCTGCCTGGCCAGGCCTCATCCCAAATTGAAGGGTTTCTCAAATCCCACGCTGACGTTCTGTGGGTTCAAATTGGGAACCCATTGACGAGATTCAAGGCTGTAAATCACTCCGGGCTATCTTTTTATTCTGTACATAACCACACTGAACTCCTCGATTAAATTCCAAGCTGTAACTCAATCCGGGGTATCTGTTATTCTGTATATAAACCACACTGAACCCCTCGATTAGATTCCAGGCTGTAACTCACACCGGATTACCTGTTATTCTGTATAAAAATCACACTGAACCCCTCAATTAGATTCCAGGATATAACTCACTCCGGGCTACCTGTTATTTTGTACATAATCCACCCCAAAATCAGCGATTAGATTCCAGGCTGTAACTCTTTCCGGCCTTTCTGTTATTCTGTATATAAACCACCCTGAACCCCCTCGATTAGATTCCAGGCTGTAACTCACTCCGGGGTATCTGTTATTTTGTATATAAACCATATTTAACCCCTCAATTAGATTCCAGGTTATAACTCACTCTCGGGAATCTGTTATGCTGTATAAAAACTACCCTGAACCCCTCAATTAGATTCCAGGATATAATTCACTCCGGGCTACCTGTTATTTTGTACATAATCCACCCCAAAATCAGCGATTAGATTCCAGGCTGTAACTCTTTCCGGCCTTTCTGTTGTTCTGTATATAAACCACCCTGAACCCCCTCGATTAGATTCCAGGCTACAACTCACTCCGGGGTATCTGTTATTTTGTATATAAACCATATTTAACCCCTCAATTAGATTTCAGGTTATAACTCACTCTCGGGAATCTGTTATGCTGTATAAAAACTACCCTGAACCCCTCAATTCCAGGATATAATTCACTCCGGGCTACCTGTTATTTTGTACATAATCCACCCCAAAATCAGCGATTAGATTCCAGGCTGTAACTCTTTCCGCGCCTTTCTGTTATTCTGTATATAAACCACCCTGAACCCCTTGATTAGATTCCAGGCAGAAACTCACTCCGGGGTATCTGTTATTTTGTATATAAACCACACTTAACCCCTCGATTAGATTCCAGGTTGTAACTCACTCTCGGGTATCTGTCGTGCTGTATAAAATACACCCTGAACCCCTAGATTTGATTCCAGGCTGCAATCATTCCTGGCTATCTGTTATTCTATATATAAACCACTCTGATCCCCTCGATTAGATTCCAGTCTGTATCTCATTCTGTGGCATCTGTTATTCTGTATATAAACCACTCTGAACTCCTCGATTAGATTCCAGGCATTAACTCACTCAGGGCTATCTGTTATTCTGTATACTAACAAGCTTGAACCCCTCAATTAGATTCCATGCCTTAACTCACTCCAGCGTATCTGTTTTTGTATATAAACCACCCTGAACACCTCGATTACATTTCAGGCAATAACTCACTCCGAGCTATCTGTTATTCTGTAACATAAACCAACCTGAACCCCTTGATTAGGTTCCAGGCTGTAACTCACCTGGGGATATCTGTTATTCTGTATATAAACCACACTTAACCCCTCGATTAGATTCCTGGTTGTAACTCACTCTCGGGTATCTGTTATGCTGTATAAAAACCACCCTGAACCCCTCGATTTGATTCCAGGCTGCAACTCATTCCGGGCTATCTGTTATTCTGTATATAAACCACTCTGAACTCCTCGATTAGATTCCAGGCATTAACTCATTCAGGGCAATCTGTTATTCTGTATATAAACAAACCTGAACCCCTCAATCAGATTCCATGCCTTAACTCACTCCAGGGTATCTGTTTTCTGTATATAAACCACCCCGAACCCCTCAATTACATTCCAGGCTTTAACTCACTCCGGGATGTCTGTTATTCTGTCACATAAACCAGCCTGAACCCCTTGATTGGATTCCATGCCTTAACTCACCCTGGGCTATCTGTTATTCTGTATATAAACCACTCTGAATCCCTCAATTAGATTCCATGCCTTAAGTCACTCCGGGCTATCTGTTATTTTGTATATTAACCACCCTGAACCCATTGATTTGATTCCACTTCCTGTCATGTTAAACTCATGTTGCCAACACAATCTAATCTCAATAATGATCAATGTATCGCGGGTTCTCCTATCTGCTGGCACTACCATCATGTTAACTTACTGATGTTTACGTACATGAGCAGCTGTCGCATCTGAACAATACTGTTTCAGAATTTCTCATCATTTTACACAGAAACTTTCAGCTTTTTCTATTCTTATTGCAAATCACCTTCCAGAATATTCTCTTGCACCTGCCAATGTTTTCAATATAATTCACAAAACACTGACAGCAAAGTAGATGACATGACGGGATGTAGCAAACTGTTACACTCAGTACCTTCATGTTGCAATGTAATAATATCCAGTCAGAAACCTGCCCTGGGTCAGGGACAAAACCTCCCTGGGTCTGGAAGTGGGTACTGGGCAGAGAACGGGGTTTTCGTCTGTCACTGAGTTAGTTTGGAAATCTGTGCTGCACATGGACATTTCTCCACATTATATTCAGTTTCTGTGTGTGGGTGTGTGTGTGTGTGTGTGATGGAGAGAGTTTAAACAGAGTTTAACTCTGCGTCTCTGCTTAGAGATTCCCTGTCCTTCAGATATTTGACTGCAACATCATAGAGAGTGTGGGTATCTGCCTGTTTCTCTCCCATCTTTCAGAACACATGGGAACCTCCACATACAGCAGTTGAATGCTGTGTGACTCAGCTCATTGTTGAGTTGGTCCATGGTGGGAACTTTCTCCTCTGCTTTCTCTCCTCTCGTATCCCGTTGCTCTGTCTATAAATCGCCCAATACCCTCAATTTGGATGCAATCTGCAGTTCACTCCTGGGTATTTGTTATTCTACACAAAATCATCCCAAATCCCCTTGATAAAATTCCAATCTGTAACTGACTTCCAATTTTAAGGGGCTCTGCACATTAGCCACCTCAATCCTTTGATTAGATTCCAGTCTGTATCACACTCCTGGGTGGCTGTTATTCTGTATATTAACCATCCAATCCAAACCCCGTTCAAATTGCCCATGGTATTCAGGGATGTGTAGGTGAGTTGCATTCGTCAGGGGTAAATGTTGGGAAATGGGTCTGGATGGATTATTCTACTGAGGTTCAGTGTGGTCTTGTTGGGCTGAAGGGCTTGTTTCCCCACTGTCGGGATTATATGAATCACCCGGAACCCTCTCGATTAAATTCCAACGTGTAACTCACTTCCATGTATGTGTGACTGGCATGTTTGAAAAACACCCCAAAACCTTCAATTCTATTCCACTTCGATAAACACGAGGTGCTGCATTTTGGGAAAGCAAATTTCAGCAGGACTTACACACTTAATGGTCAGGTCCGCGGGAGAGTTGCTGAACAAAAAGACTTTGAAGTGCAGGTTTGAAGCTCCGTGAGAGCAGAGGGGCAGGTGGATAAGATAATGAAGACAGCGTTTGGCATGCTTTCCTTTATTGGTCAGAGTTTTGAGTATAGGCATTGAGATGTTATGTTGCGGCTGGACTGGACATGGGTTAGGCCACTTTTGGAATATGGCGTGCAATTCTGGTCTCCTTCCTATTGGAAGGATGTTGTGAAATGTGAAAGGGTTCATAAAAGATTTACAAGGAGGTTGCCAGGTTAGGGGACTTGAGCTACAGGGAGAGGCTGAATAGGCTGGGGCTGTTTTCCCTGGAGCATCAGAGGCTGAGGGGTGACTTTATCGAGGTTTATAAAATCATGACGGGCATGGATAGGATAAATAGACAAAGTATTTTCCTTGGTGTAGGGGAGTCCAGAACTAGAGGGCAGAGGTTTAGTGTGAGAGGGGAAAGATATGAAAGAGACCTAAGGAGCAACTTGTTCACTCAGAGGGTGGTACATGAATGGAATGAACTGTCAGAGGAAGTGGTGGAGGCTGGTACAATTGCAACATTTAAAATGGAGCGAGAAAGGGTATGTGAATGGGAAGGTTTCGAGGGAGATGGGCCAAGTGCTTGAAAAAGAGACTAGAGCAGGTTAGGATATCAGGTCGGCATGGTGGGATTGGATCAAAGGGTCTGTTTCCATGCTGTACATTTCCACGACTGTATGTCTCCATGGTTTTGTGACTCACTCCTTGTTATCTGTTATTCTGTGTGTAAACCTCGCTGAAGCCCTTGATTAGGTTCCATTCTGTAACTCACTCTGGGCTATCTGTTATTCTCTATATAACCCACCCTGAACCCCTCGATTCGATTCCAGGCTGTAACTCTCTTCGGGCTATCTGTTATTCTGTAGAAAACCACCCTGAACCCCGTGATTAGATTCCAGACTGTAACTCACTCTGTGCTATCTGTTATTCTGTATATAACCCACCCTGAACACGTCAATTCGATTCCAGGCTGTAACTCACTCCGGGCTATTTGTTATTCTGTATATAAACCACCCTGAACCCCGCGATTAAATTCTGGGCAGTAACTTCCGGTCAGAGATAAATAGGCAAAGTCTTTTCCTTAGTGTAGGGGAGTCCAGAACTAGAGGGCATTGGTTTAGCGTGAGAGGGGAAAGATATGAAAGAGACCTAAGGGGCAACTTGTTCACTCAGAGGGTGGTACATGAATGAACTGTCGGAGGAAGTGGTGGAGTGTGGTACAATTGCAACATTTAAAATGCAGTTCGATGGGTATATAAATGGGAAGGTTACGAGGGAGATGGGCCAAGTGCTTGAAAAAGAGATTAGAGTAGGTTAGGATATCTGGTCAGCATGGACGGGTTGGGCCAAAGGGTCTGTTTCCATGCTGTACGTCTCTTTGACTGTATGACTCTGCGATTTTGTGACTCACTCCTTGTTATCTGTTATTCTGTATGTAAACCACCCTGAACCCCTCGATTAGATTCCAGGCTGTAACTCACTCCTGGGTGTCTGGTTTGCCGTATATAAACCACCCTGAACCCCTCGATTAGATTCCAGTCTCTCCCTCACTCCTGGGTACCTCATATGCTGTATGTAAATCACCCGAATCCCTCGATTAGATTCCAGCCTGTCCCTCACTCCTGGGTACCTCATATGCTGTATGTAAACCCTAAACACCTCAATTAGATTCCAGTCTGGAACTCACTCCTGGGGATGTGTTATTGGATCAGTGAAGTGATCCTTGTTGGACATTAGACCGAAGACAAGATAAACTAAATGGTCAAATGTTACATTGGGAGCAGGAACACAGAAAGCTGCTGTTTCATTTCTGTTCTGTTACATATCTCCAAGTTTCAGATTGGGGCTGAATTTCTGTCACAATGGGGAAAATCTCAAAAGCTGTTTACTGTCCTGCTTGAATGCATCATCATAACATGAATTCCCTTACAAGATAGGAAATAGAGACAGCTTCTGGAAGGTATAAAATGGTGGCTGATATAAAATGGTGGCTGTGGACCAATCTAAAATGTCTGCCTGACTGATTTGTGTCAGGAATACTTTCAGCAAGGTAGAGGGGGAAATGTGTCAAAAGCCATTTCCATTCATTGATGCTAGCAGAGATAGGAAATGGAGACAGTTCTTTGAAGGTGATTAAAATGCAAATCCCAGAACCTGTTTACAGTGAATGCGGAGAGACAATGTGACATTCCAGTAAGGGGTCTGCCTTACTTTCCAAGCTCCTAATATATGAGAGAAACATAATATACAAAACCTGAAAGAGCTCAGCCACTGAATTGTAGATTTGCAGCGTTGGATCAGAATCCTGCCTGGCCAGGCCTCATCCCAAATTGAAGGGTTTCTCAAATCCCACACTGACTTTGACGAGATTCAAGGCTGTAAATCATTCTGGGCTATCTTTTTACTCTGTATATGACCACACTGAACCCCTCGATTAAATTCCAAGCTGTAACTCACTCCAGTGTATCTGTTACTCTGTATATAAACCACACCGATTCCTTCGATTAGATTCCAGGATGTAACTCACTCCGGGCCATCTGTTATTTTGTATATAAATCACGCTGAACCCCTTGATTAGCTTCCATTCTGTTCCCCACTCCGGGGTATCTGTTATTCTGTAAATAAAGCACCCTGAACCCTTCAATTGGATTCCAGACCTTAACTCACTCTGGGCTATCTGATACTCAGTATATTCTCAAATGTACCAGCAGATTTCTGTGTTCCTGCTCCCAATGTAACATTTGACCCTTTAGTTTATCTTGTCTTGAGTCTTATATCCAACAATGATCACTTCACAAATCCATTAACCCATAACCAGGAGTGAGTTCCAGACTGGAATCTAATTGAGTGGTTTATGGTTTATACACAGCATATCAGATCCCAGGAGTGAGGGACAGACTGGAATCTAATCGAGGGATTCGGGGTGGTTTACATACAGAATAACAGATATCCAGGAGTGAGTCACAAAATCGCAGAGTCATACAGTCATAGAGATGTACAGCATGGAAACAGACCATTTGGTCCAACCCGTCCATGCTGACCAGATATCCTAACCTACTCTCGTCTCTTTTTGAAACACTTGGCCCATCTCCCTCGAAACCTTCCCATTCATATACCCATCGAGCTGTATTTTAAATGTTGCAATTGTACCAGCCTCCACCACTTCCTCTGACAGTTCATTCCATTCATGTACTACCCTCTGAGTGAACAAGTTGCCCCTTAGGTCTCTTTCATATCTTTCCCCTCTCACACTAAACCTATGCCCTCTAGTTCTGGATCATGTGAGCGAGAAAGAGTGAGTGTGAGTGCATAAGAGAAAGAGAGCACATGTGTGCAAGATTGTGCATGGGTGCAAGAAAAATTGAGTGTGCTCGTGTAAGAGGAAGAGAGTGCATGTGTGTGACAGTGTGCATGGGTGCAAGAAAGAGTGAGTGTGTGTGTATAGAACGAAGAGAGTGCATGTGTGTGAGAGTGTGTGCACGTGCAAGAAAGAGTAAGTGTGTGTGTAAGAGGAAGTGAGTGCATGAGTGTGTGTGGGTGCAAGAAGGAGTGAGTGTGTGTGTAAGAGAAAGAGAGTGCATGTGTGCAAGTGTGCATATGGGTGCAAGAAAGAGTGAGTGTGTGTGTGTAGGAGAAAGAGAGTCCATGTGTGCCAGAGTGTGTGTGGGTGCACAAAAGACTGAGTGAGTGAGTGTATGTGTAAGAGAAATAGAGTGCGTGTGGTTGCAAAAAAGAGTGAATGTGTGCGCGAGTGAGAGAATGCGTGCATGCTTGAAAGAGAGAGTGCGTGCGAGAGAGAGAAAGGGAATGCGTGTAAGAGAGAGACAATGCGTGCGTGAGAGAGAGTGAAAGAGAATGTGTGCGTGCTAGAGAGATAGAATGCGTGCGTGCAAGAGAGAGAGAGAGAATGCGTGTGTGCGAGAGACAGAGGGAATGTGTGTGAGAGAGAGAATGCGTATGTGTGTGAGAGAGAATGCGTGTGTGAGAGAGAGAACGAGTGTCTGTGTAAGAGAAAGAATGTGTCTGTGAGAGAATGTGTGCGAGAGAGAGAGAATGAGTGTGTGTGAGAGAGAGAGAATGCGTGTGTGAGAGAGGGAGAGATTGTGTGTGCGGGTGAGAGAGAGAGAATGCACGTGTCTGTTTGAGAGAGAGAGAATGCGTGTGTGAGAGAGAGAGAATGAGTGTGTGTGAGAGAGACAGAATGCGTGTGTGCAAGAGAGAGAAAATGCGTGTGTGTGAGAGAGAGAACGAGTGTCTGTGTAAGAGAAAGAATGTGTCTGTGAGAGAATGTGTGTGCGAGAGAGAGATAGAATGATTGTGTGTGTGAGAGAGAACGAGTGTCTGTGTAAGAGAAAGAATGTGTCTGTGAGAGAATGTGTGTGTGTGAGAGAGAGAGAGAATGTGTGTGTGTGAGAGAGAGAATGCGTGTGTGAGAGAGAGAATGCGTGTGTGTGAGAGAGAGAATGTGCGTGTGTGAGAGAGAGAATGCGTGTGTGTGAGAGAGAATGCGTGTGTGAGAGAGAGAGAACGAGTGTCTGTGTAAGAGAAAGAATGTGTCTGTGAGAGAATTCGTATGTGCGAGAGAGAGAGAGAATGAGTGTGTGTGAGAGAGAACTAGTGTCTGTGTAAGAGAAAGAATGTGTCTGTGAGAGAATGTGTGTGCGAGAGAGAGAGAGAATGAGTGTGTGTGTGAGAGAGAGAATGCGTGTGTGCAAGAGAGAGAGAATGCGTGTGTGTGTGAGAGAGAACGAGTGACTGTGTAAGAGAAATAATGCATCTGTGAGAGAATGTGTGTGCGAGAGAGAGAGAAGGCGTGTGTGCGAGAGAGAGAGAGAGAATGCGTGTGTGCGAGAGAGAGAGAATGCGTGTGTGTGAGAGAGAGAGGGAATGCGTGTGTGCGAGAGAGAGAGAGAGAATGATGTGTGCGAGAGAGAGAGAGAGAATGCGTGTGTGCGAGTGATGGGATTGCCTGTGAGAGAGAGAGAGAGAGAGAGATGTGTGTGTGTGTGTGTGAGAGAGAAGATGCCTGTGTGCGAGAGAGAGAGAGAGAATGTGTGTGTGCGAGAGATGGGAATGCCTGTGTGTGTGTGAGAGAGAGAGAGAGAGAATCCGTGTGTGAGAGAGAGAATGATTGTGTGCTTCAGAGAGAGAATATGTGTGAGAGAGAGAATGCATGTGCGAGAGAGAGCGAGAATGCGTGTGTGTGAGAGAGAATGTGTGTGAGAGAGAGAGAATGAGTGTGGGAGAGAGAGAACGTGTGCGAGAGAGAATGAGTGTGCGAGAGAGAGAATGCGTGCGTGAGAGAGAGAATGAGTGTGTGAGAGAGAGAATGCGTGCGTGAGAGAGAGAATATTTGTGCAAGAGAGAGAATTGTGCGTGAGAGAGAGAATGAGTGTGCGAGAGAAAGAATGTGTGCATGAGAGAATGAGTGTGCGAGAGAGAGAATGCTTGTGTGAGAGAGAGAATGAGTGTGCGAGAGAGAATGAGTGTGCGAGAGAGCGAATGCATGCGTGAGAGAGAGAATGAGAGTGTGAGAGAGAGAATGCATGCGTGAAAGAGAGAATGCCTGTGTACAAGAGAGAGAATGCGTGCGTGAGAGAGAGAATGAGTGTGCAAGAGAGCGAATGCGTGCGTGAGAGAGAATGAGTATGTGAGAGAGAGAATGCATGTGAGAGAGAGAGAGAGAGCAATCGTGTGTGTGTGACAGAGAGAATGTCTGTCTGCGAGAGAGATAATGCGTGCGTTAGAGAGGGAATGAGTGTGCAAGAGAGCAAATGCATGCGTGAGAGAGAATGAGTGTGCGAGAGAGAGAATGAGTGTGCATGAGAGAGAGTGCTTGCATGAGAGAATGAGTGTGCGAGAGAGAGAATGCGTCCGTGAGAGAGAGAATGAGCGTGCAAGAGAGAGAATGCGTGCGTGAGAGAGAGAATGCGTGTGTGTGAGAGAGAGAGGGAATGCGTGTGTGCGAGAGAGAGAGAGAGAGAATGCTGTGTGCGAGAGAGAGAGAGAGAATGCATGTGCGCGAGTGATGGGATTGCCTGTGTGTGTGTGAGAGAGAGAGAGAATGCCTGTGTGCGAGAGAGAGAGAGAATGTGTGTGTGCGAGAGATGGGAATGCCTGAGAGAGAGAGAGAGAGAGAGAGAGAGAGAATCCGTGTGTGAGAGAGAGAATGATTGTGTGCTTGAGAGAGAGAATATGTGTGAGAGAGAGAATGCATGTGCGAGAGAGAGCGAGAATGCGTGTGTGTGAGAGAGAATGTGTGTGTGAGAGAGAGAATGAGTGTGGGAGAGAATGAGTGTGCGAGAGATAGAATGCATGCATGAGAGAGTGAATGAGTGTGCGAGAGAGAGAATGAGTGTGCGAGAGAGAGAATGCGTGCGTGAGAGAGAGAATGAGTGTGTGAGAGAGAGAATGCGTGCGTGAGAGAGAGAATATTTGTGCAAGAGAGAGAATTGTGCGTGAGAGAGAGAATGAGTGTGCGAGAGAAAGAATGTGTGCATGAGAGAATGAGTGTGCGAGAGAGAGAATGCTTGTGTGAGAGAGAGAATGAGTGTGCGAGAGAGAATGAGTGTGCGAGAGAGCGAATGCATGCGTGAGAGAGAGAATGAGAGTGTGAGAGAGAGAATGCATGCGTGAAAGAGAGAATGCCTGTGTACAAGAGAGAGAATGCGTGCGTGAGAGAGAGAATGAGTGTGCAAGAGAGCGAATGCGTGCGTGAGAGAGAATGAGTATGTGAGAGATAGAATGCATGTGAGAGAGAGAGAGAGAGCAATCGTGTGTGTGTGACAGAGAGAATGTCTGTGTGCGAGAGAGATAATGCGTGCGTTAGAGAGGGAATGAGTGTGCAAGAGAGCAAATGCATACGTGAGAGAGAATGAGTGTGCGAGAGAGAGAATGAGTGTGCATGAGAGAGAGTGCTTGCATGAGAGAATGAGTGTGCGAGAGAGAGAATGCGTCCGTGAGAGAGAGAATGAGTGTGCAAGAGAGAGAATGCGTGCGTGAGAGAGAGAATGCATGTGTGTGAGAGAGAGAGGGAATGCGTGTGTGCGAGAGAGAGAGAGAGAGAGAATGCTGTGTGCGAGAGAGAGAGAGAGAGAGAATGCATGTGCGCGAGTGATGGGATTGCCTGTGTGTGTGTGAGAGAGAGAGAGAATGCCTGTGTGCGAGAGAGAGAGAGAATGTGTGTGTGCGAGAGATGGGAATGCCTGAGAGAGAGAGAGAGAGAGAGAGAGAATCCGTGTGTGAGAGAGAGAATGATTGTGTGCTTGAGAGAGAGAATATGTGTGAGAGAGAGAATGCATGTGCGAGAGAGAGCGAGAATGCGTGTGTGTGAGAGAGAATGTGTGTGTGAGAGAGAGAATGAGTGTGGGAGAGAATGAGTGTGCGAGAGATAGAATGCATGCATGAGAGAGTGAATGAGTGTGCGAGAGAGAGAATGAGTGTGCAAGAGAGAGAATGCGTGCGTGAGAGAGAGAATGAGTGTGTGTGAGAGAGAATGCGTGCGTGAGAGAGAGAATATTTGTGCAAGAGAGAGAATTGTGCGTGAGAGAGAGAATGAGTGTGCGAGAGAAAGAATGTGTGCATGAGAGAATGAGTGTGCGTGAGAGAGAATGCTTGTGTGAGAGAGAGAATGAGTGTGCGAGAGAGAATGAGTGTGCGAGAGAGCGAATGCATGCGTGAGAGAGAGAATGAGAGTGTGAGAGAGAGAATGCATGCGTGAAAGAGAGAATGCCTGTGTACAAGAGAGAGAATGCGTGCGTGAGAGAGAGAATGAGTGTGCAAGAGAGCTAATGCGTGCGTGAGAGAGAATGAGTATGTGAGAGAGAAAATGCATGTGAGAGAGAGAGAGAGAGCATTCGTGTGTGTGTGACAGAGAGAATGTCTGTGTGCGAGAGAGATATGCGTGCGTGAGAGAGGGAATGAGTGTGCAAGAGAGCAAATACATGCGTGAGAGAGAATGAGTGTTCGAGAGAGAGAATGAGTGTGCGTGAGAGAGAATGCTTGCATGAGAGAATGAGTGTGCGAGAGAGAGAATGCGTCCGTGAGAGAGAGAATGAGTATGCAAAAGAGAGAATGCGTGCGTGAGAGAGAGAATGAGTGTGCGAGAGAGAGAATCCGTGCATGAGAGAATGAGTGTGCGAGAGAGAGAATGCTTGTGTGAGAGAGAGAATGAGTGTGCGAGAGAGAATGCGTGTGTGAGAGAGAGAGAGAATTCATGTGTGTGTGACAGAGAGAATGCCTGTGTGCGTGAGAGAGAGAATGAGTGTGCAAGAGAGCAAATGCGTGCGTGAGAGAGAATAAGTGCGCAAGAGAGAGAATGAATGTGCGAGAGAGAGAATGCGTGCGTGAGAGAATGAATGCGTGACAGAGAGAATGCGTGTGTGTGTGAGGGAGAGAGAATGCCTGTGTGCGAGAGAGAGAGAGAATGAGTGTGCAAGAGAGCGAATGCGTGCGTGAGAGAGAATAAGTGTGCAAGAGAATGAGTGTGCGACAGAGAGAATACGTGCGTGAGAGAATGAGTGTGCAAGAGAGAGAATGCATGCGTGAGAAAGAGAATGAGTGTGCGAAAGAGACAATGCGTGTGTGAGAGAGAGAACGAGTGTGTGTGTGTGAGAGAGAGAGAATTTGTGTGTGTGAGAGAGAGAATGCGTGCGTGAGAGAGAGAATGCGTGTGCGAGAGAGAGAATTCGTGTGTGTGTGAGAGAGAGAATGCCTGTGTGCGAGTGTGTGCATGAGATAGTGTGCACATGTGAGTGAGAAAGAGAGTGAGCGTGTGTGAGATATGATGTGCTCATGCATGAGAGTATGTGTGAGTGCGAGAAAGAGAGTGTGAGAGTGAGAGGAATGTGTGAGTGTATGTGAAAGAGTGAGTGCATGCGAGTGTGTGTGCATGTTAGAGAGAGTGAGTGCACACGTGAGAGAGAGGGCATGTGTGAGAGACTTTGCAAGTGTGTGTGAGAGAGAGACAGAGTTTTGGAGAGAGAGAGAGCGAGTGTGTGAAAGTGAGCATATATGAGATGGTGAATGTGAGTGTGTGGGGGTGCGTGTGTCAGAAAGTGTGTATGAGATTGTGTGTGTAAGAGTGTGTGTAACTTAGAGAGTATGTGGAAGCGAGTATGTGAGAGAGAGAGTGTAGAGAGAGAGAATGAGTGAGTGAAAGTGTGTGTATGTCAGAGAGACAGAGCGAGAGAGTGTGCGAGTGTGTATGTTTGTGTGTGAGTGTGAGAGAGATTGTGATAGTGCGTGTGAAAGTGTTTGACTGTGCATTTGTGAGTGACTGCGTGTGTGTGTGTGCATGCCAGTGTGGATGTCTGCACGTGTGTGAAAGGGCATGTGTGAGAGGCTGAATGTGGTGGTGAGGGTGTGTGTACACGTGTAAGAGTGTGAGTAAATGAGAGTGAGGGACAGTGTATGGTTTGTGAATCATTACTGGGACAGGGACATAAACACGTGGTTTATACACAGTTACATTATGGAGGGATAGCACTGACACGGAAACTGGGCACTCTGATGGAAACACACACATGGTCTCACTCTCTCTCTCACACACACACACACACACACACAGAGGCTTGGTCTCACTATCTCTCACACACACAGAGGTATGTTCTCTCTCTCTCTCTCTCTCTCTCTCTCTCTCTCTCTCTCTCTCTCACACACACACACACACACACACAGAGGCATGGTCTCACTATCTCTCTCTCTCATACACAGGCATGGTCTCACTATCTCTCTCACACAGAGACATTTCTGTGATGATACTTGAGCTCAGACCCTCACTGACTCTACCCCCCAGACTAAATCTGTGCACAGTGCCCATGTCCTATGTTGGGGTGTGTCTGTGTGTGTCGGTGCCTGTGTGTGTGTGTGTGTGTGTGTGTGTGAATGTCGGTCTGTCTCTGTATGTGTGTGTCGGTGCCTGTGTGTGTGTGTGTGTGTGTGTGTGTGTGTGAATGTCGGTCTGTCTCTGTATGTGTGTGTCTGTGTGTGTGTGTGTGTGTGTGTGTGTGTGTGTCTGTCTGTGTGCGTGTGTCTGTGTCTCTGTGTGTGTCTGTCAGTGTGTGTCGGTGTGTGTCTGTCGGGGTTTGTGTGTGTCTCTGTATGTATGGGGAGGGTGAAGGCAGGGGAGCTGTGAAGGTGAAATGTGGGTGTTGAGGGGCAGGCACGTGATCTATGATTTAAATTCCCAAACTCGGCCAATATTTTTGAGAAAGGGAAAGGAAATAAAAGACTCAAAATCAAGTTAGAAATGGCTGGATGTAGAGCAGGGCAGGGAGAGACAGAAAGAGAGAGAGAGAGAGAGAGAGAGAGACAGAGAGAGAGAGACACATACAGGGACAGAAAGAGAGAGACAGAGAGAGAGAGACAGAGACACAGAGAAGAGAGAGAGACACAGGGACAGAGAGAGAAGACAGACAGAGAGAGAGAGACAGAGAGTAGGACACACAGGGACAGAGATAGAGAGAGAGAGAGAGAGACAGAGACAGAGACAGAGAGAAAGAGAGTGACAGAGAAAGACACACACAGAGACAGACAGTGACAGAGTTTAAGATTAATTCTAGGAATCACACATACAGCAGGAAAATCCCAAGAAAACCTCAGCAAATATCCCCCTCTCCATTCCCAGCCCTGTGTGTGTGCGTGTGTGTGTGTGTGTCTCAGGAAGCCTACCTACAGTCAGGCTCTGAAACGCTAGTGTGAGAGTAATTTTTAATATTTTCAAACTGCACTGACACAACTAATAAGGCTTCAATAAAAAAAGAGAGTTGTAGCAACTGGGAAAGATGACACTTTGTTGCCCCAGAATTAACATCTCAGTGGGCAGCAAGATCCCACAAGGCACCTGTCAATCAGACAGAGCCCTCCCCAGGGAGCAGACTGACAGACGATGCAACGTGTCAGAGAGGGCAGGGGTGGACTCCACTAACCCCTCACCCAGAATAAATGTGCGCAAGGAATTGGTCAGATTCATTCTCCAACCCTGTTCTCTCTCTGTATGGGGAGTGAGCAGCCCTCCCTGTCTGGTTGCGACTGTGTGATAGTGTGTGTGTGTTTAATAATGTTTCAAGCCTCTGGTTAATTGCTTTCTTATGATTTGCTTGTATTTTGATGTTGCTGTGAAGTTATGAAATGCATTGGGGATGGGGGAAGGGAGTGGTGGGATTGTGTTTAAATTGGGATCTTGCTGTGTAATTTTGCATCACACTGCTCTCGCTCCCCCCCCCCCCCATCAACTCATCTCTTCTTTCTTTTATCTCGAGGAACTTTTGTGGGAAAATCAGGAAAGTGAAGATCCAAAATGCCTGCGGTGGCAGGAAAGCTTTGGACAAGAACAACCTCCAGAGGGCGGGGAGCACAGGCCTGAGGACTGTTGGCCAGGCTGCAGCCCGTGGGGCCTAGGTGAGGGGTGTCTGTTTCCTCCCCCGAGGTTTCATCTCCTCTGGAGGTGGGGTGGGGGGTGGGAGCCTGGTTTGTCGGGACCTCTGGTTAACTGGGACCTGTCAGATCACAGGTTTGAAGCCTGGGGTTAAAGTAACCGGGGCATTGGTGACACAAACAGGTGAAACCCCCAGGATCTGGGAGAGGGGACTCCCTCGGGAGGGAACTCTAACCCAAAATATCTGAGCCTCTGGATAGAATTGTCACACTATCAGAGGAAAGTGGGTCATAGAGAGGGCAGGATGATCGAATTGGACATGGAGAGAAAGAGAGTGAGAGAAAGAAATGGAAAATGGTGAGAGCAAAAGATACAGGAGAGAGGAGGCAGTGTGAGATTGTGAAAAAGCTGCAATATTTGATTCTGGGGTGACAGGAAATAATTAAACTCGAAATAAAAATGATCAGATTATCGAGCTTCTGCAGCACTGTCACTTGTGGGATCTTGCTGTGCGTCAATTGCCCTAATGCCATCGTTGCAGGCAGTGAGTGGTTTTAATCGGCGAACCCGTCACTTCAAAAACTTTTCAACATGAAAACTCAACTCATCACCCGACGTGCTGGTGTTTGGATATTCCTGAGAAATTGTCTGCCTCACTGAGAAGGGAAAAGCAGGGATCTTGCTGTGCTATCTCCCTGTGAAAGATTTTCCTGCTCAGCCTTCCCATTAATGCTGCCTCTTTCCTCCCAAAGGGATCTTCCTGGCCACCTGAGGATTTGAAAAGTGTGTGTTTCGGAGCAGGAAATCATCAAACAAGAGCTTCCTCCAGAGGGGGAACGCAGTCCTGAGGCCTGTTTGACAGGCTGCAGCCTGTTGGGCCCAGGTGAGTTTTGTCTGTGTATTACCCTGAGGTTTAATCTCTTTTCTCTGGGGAGGGGGGCTGGCTTTTACCAGGACCTCTGGTTAACCGGGTCCTGTCGGATTGAGGCCTTGTCGTTTTTGAACAGGTGTGAAGCCTGGGGCTAAGGTAACTGGGGCCTTGGGATTTGACACAAATAAGTCAACCCTTAACCAGCATCACCCACGATGTGTGTGGGATTAGATTGCTGCTTGTGGGATCTCGCTGTGCGTACGTGTTTATTAATGTTTCAAGCCTCTGGTCAACTGCTCTGCGGTGATGTCTGTGTATTTCAATGTCGCTGTGATGGTCAGCAATTCATTCATTCATTCTGCAATAATGACACTGAACCAGGGTCACCTGGGGGATTGGGGAAGGCAGAGAGAGCTGTGGGATCTTGCTGTGCTTTCGGTGCCACAGCTGTATTTTATTTCAAATTGATTTGTTTTTATTTCTGTGTTCCCACCCCCCACCCCCCCCCACTCCCCCTAACCCTGAGGGTGAGGAGGAGATTGGATCCAGGAGCCGAAGCTCGGGACGACGCAGAGACAGAGAGAATTAAATCACTTCTGCCGCGAGGAATCATCAGACACAGAGAGAGAATAATCAGAAACTGTCCTGTCTCCTTGTCGTTCATTTACACACACACACGGGGAAAAGAATGGTGGGGTTCAGGCTGTCTCTGGGATTGTTGCCACAAGGGGGTGTGTTCTGATCTGGACTGGGGGAGACAAAGGGGGGAAAAGATGGAGGGGGAGCTTCTGCACAGTCTGATCCCACAGATGTCACTGCCTCCCTCTCTCTCACTCCTGCTCCAGGGACAGAGAGAGGGGTGGAGGGAGAATGGGGGTGTGAAGGGGGCGAGAGAGAGAGACAGAGTAGTGAAAGAGAGCGCTGACTATCCCATTGGAAGGTTCATTTGTTTAAAATGGTTTAGAGGCCTGGGGTTAAAGGAACCAGGGCCTTGGGATTGTGACACAAACTGGTTACACCCCCAGGGTCTGGGAGGAAGGACTCCCGGAGGAGGGAATGAATATCTTATCATGAGAAACTCTCTCCAAAGCCCCATTCTAATGTCAGAGTCGTGTGCATACGCCAGGGGATAAACTGTGAGAAATCTGAGATGCAGAGAGAAAGATCTTCGAGATGGAGACAATGAGAGGGGGGAACACAGAGGAAGAGATTTCAGAGATAGAGGGAGAGAGGGGAGGAACAGAGACATCTCGGAGATGGAGAGAGTAAGGGTGAAAACAGAGAGAGGGAGGGAAGAGAAATCAGAGATGGAGACAGTGGGAACAGAGAGAGAGAGATATCAGATGGAGAGAACACAAGACGTAGATCAGAGAGTGCAGGGCACAGAGCAGGAAGGGGGAAATGTTTGGAATTTGTTCAACAGGAGGATTGCTCCCTCTTGTCCAGGAGACAGAATCAAACCCTTAACCAGTATCAGAGACACACACGATCTGTCTGTGGTTACAGTGCTGATCATGGGATCTTGCTCTGTGTGTTTCAAGCAAGCATCTGGTTAAAAGCTCAATGGTGATCTTAATATTTCGATGATGGAGATGCCAGTGTTGGACTGGGACAACAGCAGGTTATAGTGTAACAGCATTCTCTGAAAGCTAGTGTTGTGTGATATATGTAGACACAGAGGGGAGGAGGGGCTTATGTATTTTTGGGGGCGTTTATGTGAGGGTCCTGTTGTATTTGGATGGAGAATCGGGGGGGAGATGTCGAGGGGGATGTCGAGGGGGGGATGTCGAGGGGGGAGGATGTCGAGGGGGGGAGATGTCGTGGGGGGAGGAAACTAATGTGCAGCGAAAATGAACCAAAATGAAATGCATAAGTGGTTTCATTGAGAATAACTGCGACAGCTTCTGTCGCCTTCCCTTTTAATCTCACGGTTAGGAGTTGGTGCACTCTCTGAAGGGGAAAGGGTGATTCCTGGTCAGTGAACGGGTGATGTGTTCTGCAAAGATATCTTGCTAACAGTATTTCTGACCGAGTTTCTGAAGCCGTCAGGTCATTGGTTTTGTCTCAAACGTTGTTAAGAATAACATGAAACAAAGAACTGCAGATGTTTGAAATCTGAACCAAAACCAAGATTTGATAGAAAAACTCAGGAGGACAGTGGAGAGAAACAGAGTTAATGCTTCATGTCGGCAGAGCGAGGTTACTTCGACATTTCTGTATTATATTTTTGGTAAAATAATCAGTTTTCCCTGTCAGGATATTTACCAAAATCTTTCATTAGCTTACAAACGTCAATATTGAAAATTCAAAATGATTTTGTTGGCTGTAAGAATCCTTCCGTTGCCCGGAGCTGGTGAAAGGCTGTGCTTAATAGTTCCCTTTTTTATATTATTTGTTTCTGTCAGTCAGCAGCCATGTCGATTGGAGAATTGGTTCTTTCAGTATCTCCCGCCATATGCGTCTCCATATTTCTTTCTTTCTGTGTGAATGCACCTGACCCTCTTTCACATTCTCGGACTCTCGGTCTGCCCATATTCCTCATTTCCCATTTCTGCTCTTTGAAAAGTCTGACATTCGGAGACAAATTGAGAGTGGCCCAGCTAACAGGCTTTCTGCCCCCTCGGTAGCATGTGGGGGATTGGGCTCACATTCTCCGAATAATGTGTCTGGCCCTTATGCCTCAGGTGAGGAGTCATTCCTTCCTCCAAATATTATGATCCTTTCGAGATGTAAATAGACTTCATAATCCACATGAAAAGAAACCGCAATCACAGTGCAAACTACAACGATAGCAGTGCAATGAAGTATTTCCTGTAGGTGTGGAATGAATGAATGTTGACAGCAGAGAATGAGGGTGAACAGCTCTTGGTGTCTGCGCCACCACTGCAACATTCGCCGGTAAGTCTGCCATGTCTCCTGGCTCACCTCGTTATTCCCAACAAACTGGAAATGAACGAGGCGTAATGAAGGAGGAGTAGAAGCAGAAGTTCTTGTCAAACGCAGGAAGGAAACTCCAGATTGAATTAATAGTTCGGAAGGAACTATATCTACTGGGGGAGCTAAACCAGGGAGCAGATCAGGGTCACAAAACAGGCTGACACTCAAACAGGACGCATGGTTGTCTGATGAGCAACACTGACTTGGGAGATTTTGAAACAACCATGCATTTGGTAAAATACACAGGCACCACTCCGATGTGAAATCTTGGTGGGCTGTTTATGATGTATTCTGGATCAGTGGTGCTGGAAGAGCACAGCAATTCAGGCAGCATGGGAGGACAGGCAAAATCGACGTTTCGGGCAAAAGCCCTTCATCAGGAATAAAGGCAGAGAGCCTGAAGCGTGGAGAGATAAGCTAGAGGAGGGTGGGGGTGGGGAGAGAGTGGCATAGAGTACAATAGGTCAGTGGGGAAGGAGATGAAGGTGATAGGTCAGGGAGGAGAGGGTGGAGTGGATAGGTAGAAAATAGCTGGGCAGGTCGGACAAGTCCGGACAGGTCAGGGGATCGAGTTGCTGGAGGTTAGAAGCGAGGATGAGGTGGGGGAAGTGGAAATGAGGAAACTGTTGAAATCTACATTGATGCCCTGGGGTTGAAGTGTTCCGAGGCGGAAGATGAGGCGTTCTTCCTCCAGGCGTCTGGTGGTGAGGGAACGGCGGTGGAGGAGGCCCAGCACCTCCATATCCTCGGCAGAATGGGAGGGGGAGTTGAAATGTTGAGCGACTGGGCGATTTGGTTGATAGGTGCGGGTGTCTCGGAGATGTTCCCTAAAGCGCTCTGCTAGGAGGCGCCCAGTCTCCCCAATGTAGAGGAGACCGCATCGGGAGCAACGGATACAATAGATGATATTAGTGGATGTGCAGGTAAAACTTTGATGGATGTGGAAAACTCCTTTGGGGCCTTGGATAGAGGTGAGGGAGGAGGTGTGGGCGCAGGTTTTACAGTTCCTGCGGTGGCAGGGGAAAGTGCCAGGATGGGAGGGTGGGTCGTAGGGGGGCGTGGACCTGACCAGGTAGTCACGGAGGAAACGGTCTTTGCGGAAGGCGGAGAGGGGTGGGGAGGGAAATATATCCTTGGTGGTGGGGTCTGTTTGGATGTGGCGGAAATGTCGGCGGATGATTTGGTTTATGCGAAGGTTGGTAGGGTGGAAGGTGAGCACCAGGGACGTTCTGTCCTTGTTGCGGTTGGAGGGGTTGGGTCTGAGGGCGGAGGTGCGGGATGTGGATGAGATGCGTTGGAGGGCATCTTTAACCAAGTGGGAAGGGAAATTGCGGTCTCTAAAGAAGGAGGCCATCTGGTGTGTTCTATGGTGGAACCGCTCCTCCTGGGAGCAGATACGGCGGAGGCGGAGGAATTGGGAATACGGGATGGCATTTTTGCAAGAGGTAGGGTGGGAAGAGGTGGAATCCAGGTAGCTGTGGGAGTCGGTGGGTTTGTAGAAGATGTCAGTGTCAAGTCGGTCGTCTCTGATGGAGATGGAGAGGTCCAGGAAGGGGAGGGTGGTGTCAGAGATGGTCCAGGTAAATTTAAGGTCAGGGTGGAATGTGTTGGTGAAGTTGATGAATTGCTCAACCTCCTCGCGGGAGAACGAGGTGGCGCCAATGCAGTCATCAATGTAGCGGAGGAAGAGGTGGGGAGTGGTGCCGGTGTAATTACGGAAGATCAACTGCTCTACGTAGCCAACAAAGAGACAGGCATAGCTGGGGCCCATACGTGTGCCCATGGCTACCCCTTTGGTCTGGAGGAAGTGGGAGGATTCAAAGGAGAAATTGTTAAGGGTGAGGACCAGTTCGGCCAAACAAATGAGAGTGTCGGTGGAGGGGTACTGTTGGGAACGTCTGGAGAGGAAAAAACGGAGGGCTTGGAGGCCCTGGTCATGGCGGATGGAGGTGTAGAGGGATTGGATATCCATGGTGAAGATGATGCGTTGGGGGCCGGGGAAACGGAAGTCTTGGAGGAGGCGGAGGGCGTGGGTGGTGTCTCGAACGTATGTGGGGAGTTCCTGTACTTGGGGGGATAGGACAGTGTCGAGGTAGGTAGAGATGAGTTCAGTGGGGCAGGAGCATGCTGACACAATGGGTCGGCCAGGGTGGTCAGGCTTGTGGATCTTGGGAAGGAGGTAGAACCGGGCAGTGCGGGGTTCCCGGACTATGAGGTTGGAAGCTGTGGGTGGGAGATCTCCTGAGGTGATGAGGTTCTGTATGGTCTGGGAGATGATGGTTTGGTGATGCGGGGTGGGGTCATGGTCAATGGGGCGGTAGGAAGAGGTGTCCTCGAGTTGGCGTTTGGCTTCAGCGATGTAGAGGTCAGTGCGCCAGACTACCACTGCGCCCCCTTTATCCGCTGGCTTGATGGTGAGGTCAGGATTGGAGCAGAGGGATTGGAGGGCTGCGCGTTGTGAGGGTGAGAGGTTGGAGTGGGGGAGGGGGGTCCACAGGTTGAGGCGGTTAATGTCCCGGCGGCAGTTGGAAATGAAGAGGTCGTGGGCAGGTGATAGGCCAGCACGGGGTGTCCAGGTGGATGCAGTGTGTTGGAGGTGGGCGAAGGGGTCCTTGGAAGGTGGGCGGGAGTCCTGATTATGAAAGTAAGCTCGGAGGCGGAGGCGACGGAAGAATTGTTCGATGTCACGGCGTGTATTAAATTCATTGATGCGTGGACGGAGGGGGACGAAGGTGAGTCCTTTGCTGAGGACTGATCGTTCGTCCTCAGTGAGGGGGAGGTCTGGGGGGATGGTGAAAACTCGGCAGGGCTGGGAGCTGGGAGCTGGTGTGGTTGTAGAGCTGGGAGTGGGGTCGGAGCCAGTACTTGGAGTGGGTGTGATGGTGGGGGGAATGGGGGTAGAGTCATGAGCAGGGCTAGTGTTCCCCTCGGGGTTCTTGGGGGTGGGGATAGTGACAGTGGGGTCTGTGGGGGGCGTGTCAACAGAATGCAGGTGAGTGGCGCTGGTGTGGACGGAAGTGGTGGCAGACACGGCAGTAGGGGTGGCGGAAGTCACTGAGCGTGTGGCATCGGCAATGATGTGAGGGCCGGAAGTAGCTGTGGGAGTGGCCATGATGGGGGCAGAAGTAACATCATCAATCAGCGTGGGGGTGGTAGCTGCATCAGCCGCATGGCTAATGGTGTTTCCGAGGCCAGGGGAATCTTCTGGAATGTTCAAGGAGCGCTGGTTATGGAGCTGGGTAGATAAAAGTTTGTTGTACTTACTGTTTTTGATGTTTGAGACGGAATTGAAATACTGTTTGTTGAGAGTATGAATTCTCCTGAGGATGTAGTACAGAGTGGGTAGGCAACTTAACAAACTGAGCCAGGGCACCACACCACAAGTGGTTTTCTCATCCCAGTTCCTTAACCAATTGATAACAGTAACTCGGAATTGTGTGTTTGCTGTATTAATGTTGCTCAGTGAGAATTGCATTCACCCCGCCCCCCCCCCCCCCTTTTTGCAAAGACAGTTTATGGCTGAACGTTCTGCATTGAAATTGTACAGAAAAAGACAATCTCCTCTTCCATTGGCTTCAAACTGATATGTTCAACTGTTTAAACTGACAGGATAAAGAGAATGTATTCATCCTCTCAGGGCCCATTAACTCTGTTAATATACACAGGGAACCTCACAAAAAGAGGAACAGGGTCATTGTGCTAAACTGACCTGAACTGCGTGTGAGTTAGTGTAAACAATATATAGTAAAGATTTGGAGGTACCGGTGTTGGACGAGGGTGGACAAAATTAAATAATCACACAACATCAGGTTATAGTCCAACAGGTTTATTTGATAGCACTAGCTTTTGGAGCGCTGTTCCTTCATCAGGTGGTTGTGGAGCAGAGCATCACACGACACAGAATTTATAGTAAAAGATTACAGGGTGATGCCACTGAAATGACATATTTAAAAATAAAAGTGCATTGCCTGTTCAGTCTGTATACCTTTAGAAAAACCATGTTAGATTTTGTTCTTTCATATGTAAACCGTATGTAAAAATAGCTAAATTCTCAGGTAAATCTTTAACAATAGGTGCCACCTCAGCTCAGATTCAGCCTTGAAGGTGTGAGGTTTAAATCTGCCTGTGTCCCAATGTTCTGTCGTGGCAGAAGCTGGGGGTACCCTTCCTCATGGCTTTCAAGATGCATTTGACATCGGCAGTGAGGTTCACACATCGGGTCCCATTGCCTAATATGATGGGACATCCTGGTGTGTTGGCTTTGTGTACCTTCAGAAGGCAGTAGAAGTCGCCTGTTTGAGAAGTGCATGATATGAGATTGATGGAAATCTGAAAGAGGGCATTTGAGTGCTCAGATCAGAGAGGTGCTGGAAAAGCACATCAGGTCAGGCAGCATCCGAGGAGCAGGAAAATCGACGTTTCGGGCAAAAGTCCTTCATCAGGATTTCGGAGGTGCCGAGCACAGAAACAGACCCTCCATTCCAGCTAGTCCCTGCTGACCAGATAACCGAAATTAATCCAGCTATATTTGCCAACAATTGTCCCTTACCCCTCCAAATCCTCCCTGTCTACATCCCATCCAGATGCCTTTTAAATACAGTCATAGAGATGTACAGCATGGAAACGGACCCTTCGGTCCAACCTGTCCATGCTGACCAGATATTCCAACCCAATCTAGCCCCACCTGCCAGTACCTGGCCCATATCCCTTCAAACCCTTCCTATTCATATGCCCGTCCAGATGCTTTTTAAATGTTGCAATTGTACCAGCCTCCACCATTTCCTCTGGCAGCTCATTCCGTACCACCCCCTGGGTGAAAACGTTGCCCCTTTGGTCTCTTTTATATCTTTCCCCTCTCACCCTAAACCTCTGCCCTCTAGTTCTGGATACCCTGACCCCTGGGAAAAGACTTTGTCTATTTATCCTTTCCATGCTCCTCATAATTTTGTAAACCTCTATAAGGTCACCCCTCAGCCTCCGACTCTGCAGGGAAAACAGCCCCAGCCTGTTCAGCCTCTCCCCATAGCTCAACTTCTCCAACCCTGGCAACAATGTTGTGAGTACACCAGACTTTGGTAAATCATTCCGCACACCCAAAACTTTCTGTGTATAAAAATTGTGTCTCAGATCCCTTTGTATGTACCTGTGCTGCCTCCAGCTTGAAACCCTCATTCCCCTTTACCCTGTCTGCTGTCTCTGAGCAAATGGTGTATTCATTCTGTTACTGACCCTTCAGTCCCACCGGCATCAATTTTTCTCACCATTCCAATTGGAGACCTTCTCTCATCCACGTGAAGGAATTGGACCCTGACAATTCCATTTACACTGTCTCCCATCAATCTTCATAGGATCCATATCGCAGAGGTTAGACAGTGTTCCCAGCAAACACTCCCAGGGCAGAGGGAGCACAGGGTTCCATACAGCGTACAGCTCCCATTAAACTGTCCCCATTTAAATATGCAGGGCAGGTAGAGAATACAGTTAGATGCAGAGTAAATCTCCCAGTACACTGCAGCTTTTCACATTCCCAGGCCATGTTCAGCATGTCGTTAGGCACTGATCAAATCTTCCACTTCCCCCATCCTATTCACATCAAACACACTCAGGGCAGTTCCATCACTGGGTTAGATACAGACTATGTGTTTAGAGGCAATTTCTCCATCTGAATCTCTCAGAGTCTGGGGAGAGTGGGGTTCGATAAAGGGCCTGTGCCCGAAACGTCGTATCTCCTGTTCCCTGGATGCTGCCTGACCTGCTGTGCTGTTCCAGCAATAAAGTTTCAACTTCGATACAGAGTCAAGATCTGTCAATATTGCTCATATCGGACACTCCCAGGACAGGGACAACATGGGGCTACATACAGAGTAATTCTCCCTACATACTGTCCACGTCAAATACTGCCCCCAGTAACTCTGTATATGTGTGCGTGTGTTTGTCTGTGAGGGAGAGAGAGAGAGAGGGAGAGGGAGTGACCGGGGCCCTGCATTCGTGGGTCAGGTCCTTTTGACTCCAGTATTACACATTATTTTCTGGATCCGTGTACAGAAATCACAGAAAGCTAACGTGATGTTCTCATCAAATATTAGGATGGTTTGCCAATTATTACCAGGACATGGGACTAGGGAAGTGAGGAAGCCTTGCTGTGTCTGCAGACTCAGTCTGCAGGGGCAGTGAGTGATCAGGAAGGCAAAGGGATTGTTGTTTTCATTCGTTCATGGGATGTGAGCATCACTGGCTGGGCCCAGCATCTATACCCCATTCCCATCAGCCCTTGAGAAGGTGGGAGGGAGCTGCCTTATTGAACCGCTGCACTCCATCATATTAATGTTTCTGGAGAAACAGAATGTAGCAGAAATTAAACTCCAGCTTTCTCTGTTCCTGCTCCCAATTTAATATTCAACCATTTAGTTTATACTGAGTTAGAGACTGGAATTTCATCGATGATCTCAGCGAGTTTATGTATTTCAGAACACAACAGGGAGTGAGTTTCAGTCTGAAATCTAATAGGGATTTGGGCTACTTTCTATACAGAGTAACAGGTACCAGTGAGTGAGTTACAGATCGGGGTATAGTCGTATGGTGCAGAATAACAGATACTCATGAATGGTGTACAGACTGGAATGTAATCAAGGGGATTGGGGTGTTTTACATGTGGACTAACTGAGAACCCAATACTCTCTCTCATGCACAATCTCACTATTGCTCTCTCTCATGAAGAATCTCATCATCTGTCTCATACATAATCCCAGTTTCTCATCCTCTCTCATACACAGACTGACCATGTTTCCCTCTCATACAGAAACTATTTCTCTCTCACATGCACAGTCACACTGTCTCTCTCTGTCAAACACAATGTCACTCATTTTCATACTCAATCTTGCCAACTCTCTCATAGACAATTTCACTCTCTCTCATACTCAATCTCACTATCACTCTCTCCCACACACAGTCTACACCATTATGTTCCCGGCAGACAATTCATGTAAGCACAGCACGAGCATGGACTTTACAAAGAGGGAAAAGCAAGAGAGACGACCAACATCAGTACAGTTTGAAAATATTAAACATTGGTCCCACACTAACATGTAAGAATTTCTATCCCCCGCCCCCTGCCCGACACAGAGGACTTGGCAGATGGTCGGTTTATTAGCTCAGTGTTTGTCTCAGAATATTCTTGCTGCTCGTGTGACTCCCAGATATAACTCTCTTTATCCATCTTCTATTTCTATATTTCCATGAAATGTGCCTATTTGTGTCTGTGTATGTGTGTGCGTGTGTCCGTCTGAGTGAAAGGTTTGAGTGTCAATGATTTTATGATGGAACTCCTAACTCTCTCTCACATACAGACACAATCTCACACATGAGCTGACAACTACACAAGCACTAACACATGCGTTAACAAACAGTAACACAGAAACACTCACACATACATGCTCATACACTCACATGCTCTCATACACACACGTTTTCACACACCCACACACATGCACACTTACGTTCTCTCACTCGTTCTCACTCACTCTTCCACTCAGTATGGGTTCAGGAGGTCTATATATCAAATAACAGATACCCAGGAGTGAGTTACCGCATGTAACCTAATTGAGGGTTCCGTGGGGACTTACACAGAGAGTAACAGGTACCGGGGCTTGAGTACAGACAGAAATCTAATTCAATTCTGGGCGATTTATATATGGAATAACATAGAGTTCAGAAGAGAGTTACAGACAGGAATCTATTCTGTGTTGGGGTGGGGAGTGGGGAGTGAGGGGTGGGGTGATGTGGGGTTCGGGAGTAGACGTTGTATACATGATGACAGATACCGGAGAGTGAGTTACAGACTTGGATCTAATCGAGCTTTGGGCGTTGGTTCAGTAACTGATGCCTGGGAATGAGTTACAGGCAGGGATCTAATCAGGTGTATTGGGGATGGTTTATACACAGAGTGTCAGATACCCAGGACTGTGTTACAGACTGGAATCAAATTGAATAGTTCATTGTGGTTTTATACAGAGTAACAGTTATTCAGGAGTGAGTTATCGAGATGATAGAAATTATAGAGTCATACAGCACAGAAACAGGTCCTTCGATCCAACTGGTCCATGCTGACCTGTTTTCCTGCACTGGGCTTACCCCGTTGGCACCATTTGGGGTGTTTCAGAACAGGAAGCACAGACTTATGGAAGTGAGTTGCACCTTGGAATCTAATTGATTGGGTTCATGGTAGTTTTTCTACAGAATTAAACATACCGAGCCATGAATTGCAAAACAAAATCTGACTGAGGATTTGAGGTGGTTTATGTAGAGAGTCGTAGATAAATGGAAATCAGTCAAAGATTGGAATTTAATCAAGGGGTGCGGGGTGTTTATATGTCGCATAACAGATCCTCAGGAGTGTGTTACAGACTGGAATCAAATCGAAGGTTTTTGGGTGGTTTATAATTGGAATAACAGATAAACAAGCGTGAGTTACAGATTGGAATCGAATTGATGGATCAAGAGGTTTATTTATAAGAAGAACAGATATCCAACTATGAGTTACAAACTGGAATCTACTTGTGAGCTTTGAGGAGGGTTATATGTAGAATAACTGATACCCGGGAGTTACGTGCAGGCTGGAATCTATTCAAGGGGTTTGAGATGGTCTACGTAAATAGCCACAGATACATGGGAGTGAGTTATATATTGGAATCCTATCGAGGAATTCAGGATGGTTTGTATATAGAACAACAGAAACCCATGATTGAGTCACAGTTTGGAATCTAACTGAGGGTTTTCTGGTGATTTGTGCATAAAATAACAGAGACCCGAGAGTGCGTTACAGACTGGAATTAGTCAAAGTAGTCGGGCTGGTTTACACACAGAATACTAGAAACGCGAGAGTGTGTTATAGACTGGAATAGAATTGAGGGGAGTGGGTTATTTATATACAAACAACTGGATATGAGAGGGGAGAAATCAAGGGAGAAAGTATCCACCATTGACCAACTCAACAATGAGCTGAGTCACACAGCATTCAACTGCTGTATGTGGAGGTTTCCATGTGTTCTGAAAGATGGGAGAGAAACAGGCAGACCCTCAAACAGTGAGCACCAGGCAGGAAGGGACAGAAGGAGATTCGGATTTCCAAATGGCATCAGATCAGGACAGTGTTAGATTTAAACATTGACTCAGCAGAGATAACTTGGAAAGGGAATTGGAGAGACGTAAAATCACAGGAAGTTAACCTGCTCGTTCCACCAACAAATGATGTGTTCCCTATTTTACCAGGAAATAGAGTGGGACAATGAGGAAAAGGTATCAGGTTATTGTTAGTCTGCACTGAGACATTTTAATTGATCTGTGATCAGTTTCCTTTTATAGTCATAGATACATAGAGATGTACAGCATGGAAACAGACCCTTCGGTCCAACCCGTCCATGCCGACCATTATGTCTTGAAGTCATAAACTTCACTACTTTAGGTGACTCCCCACTTGCCTACTTTGAACACCGTCCCCCTCTGTTTTCCACATTCACTGAAGATATTAATATCCTTTTATAATGGGGCGGAAGTGAGAACTGCAGATGCTGGAGGTTGAAGTCAAGGAATTCCTGATGAAGGGCCTTTGCCCGAAACGTTGATTTTCCTGCTCCTCGGATACTGCCTGAGCTGCTGTGTTTTTCCAGCACCACAATCTCGACTCCTTTTATAATGACACTACCATGCTGGTGACAGTGCTGTCTATCTCGCACTGTCAAATTTATCTTCAATCCTGTGTAACTACAATGACACCAACAAACACACAACGTTGCATCCTACAGCTTTGTTTATTTGCAGATGCATTATTTTCTTTTATTTGGAGACAACACACAATTTGAACTCCCAGCAGGTCAGAGTGGGATTTGATAAACACTTGATTTAGGGATGGGGCCTAACCACACAGGATTCAGACATGGAAACGGCTTTTGACACATCCTCCTCTCCCTTGCTGACAGAATTCCAGAGCCAAATGAGTCAGTCAGACATGTTAGGTGTGTTCCCAGCAGCCAGTTTGTGTTAGCACAGCACTGACGTTGACTTTATAAATGTGGAAAAGCAAGAGAGACTGACAATATCATTACAGTTTGAAAATATTGAACATTGGTCCCACACTAACATGTCAGATTCTCTGGGTCTTTTATTCATTTGTGGGACTTGGCCGTCTCTGGCTGGGCCAGCATTGATAGCCCATCCCTATTTGCCCTTGAGAAGGTGGTGCTGAGCTGCCTTCTGGAATCACTGCAGTCCACTTGCTGTGGGTTCACCCACAATGTCGATAGGGAGGGATTTCCAGGATTGTGACCCAACAACTGTGAAGGAATACCGGTATATTTCCAAGTGAGGGTGGTGAGTGGCTTGGAGGGTAACTTGCAGCTGGTGGTGTTCCCAAGTAGCTGCTGCCCTTGTCATAGAGTCAAAGAGATGTACAGCATGAAAACAGACCATTCAGTCCAACCCGTCCATGGTGATTGTATATTCCAACCCAATCTAGTCCCACCTGCCATCACCAGATCCATATCCCTCCAAACCCTTCCTATTCATATACGCATCCAGATGCCTTTTAAATGTTTCAATTGTACTAACCTCCGCCACTTCCTCTGGCCGCTCATTCCATCTCACTCTAAAACTATGCCCTCTAGTTCTGGACAACCCCACTCCAGGGAAGAGACTTTGTTTATTTATCCTATCCATGCCCCTCATGATTTTATAAATCTCTATAAGGTAACCCCTCAGCCTCAAGCACTGCAGGTAAAACAGGTCCATCCTATTCAACCTCTCTCCGTATAGCAAGCCAACCGTCACAACATTCTTGTAAATCTTTTCTGAACCCTTTCAAGTTTCACAACATCTTTCCGATAGGAAGGAGACCAAAACTGCACGCAATATTCCAACAGTGACCTAACCAATGTCCTGTACAGCCATAACATGACCTCCCAACTCTTGTACTCAGTAATGTAATGTAATGTAATCTAATGTACTCTGACAAATAAAGGAAAGTATACGAAACACCTTCTTCACTATCCTATCTACCTGTTACTCCACCTTCAAGCAGCTGTGAACCTGCACTTCAAGATCTCTTTGTTCAGCAACACTCCCCAGCATCTTACCATTAAATGCATAAGTCCTGCTCAGATTTGCTTTCCGAAAATGCTCCACCTCACATTTATCTAAATTAAACTCCATCTGCCACTTCTCAGCCACTGGCACATCTAATCAAGAGCATGTTGTAATCTGAGAGAACCTTCTATGCTGCCCACTATACCCTCAATTTCCGTGCCATCTGCAAACTTACTAACTGTACCTCTTATGCTCACATCCAAATCATTTATATAATGAAGAAATGTAGTGTACCCAGCAACGATCTTGTGACACTCCACTGGTCACGGGTCTCCAGACTGAAATAACAACCCTCCACCACCATTCTCTGTCTTCTACCTCTGAGCCAGCCAAATGACTAATTCGTCCTGTATTCCATGAGATCTAACCTTGCTAACTAGTCTCCCACTGGGGAACCTATTGGACTGCCTTACTGAAGTCCATATAGTTAATAACTACTGCTCTGCCCTGATACTTATTCTGATGCTGATGCTGCCAGGCTTGCTGAGCTTCGCCAGCTATTTCTGTTTTATTTCAACCCAATTCAATTGGTGATGATGCCGGTGTTGTTAAGTGTGTTTGAGAATAGCGAGCACCCAGCTGGCAGGGGGATGGGGGAATAATGGGCAGCATGGCTGCCTTCCAAGCAGTTGGTATGGGTTCGGATCTCAGCCATCGCACGGTGGCACCTTTGAAGTGATGTTCAATGGAAAACCCCGAGATGAAGTCAATGAGATCCATCTGTCAGAAGTTTTCCAAATGTTTTAGGATGGGATACCAGCTGCTGTTACACTTCCAGAGCTGGCAAAACTCTGAGAGATTCTCTAAATGGTTGTTTCAACAGTGAGTGATTAATCCAGGAGAGTCAGCATGGGTTTCTCAGTGAAGGTTGTACCTTGCTCAATTTGAGAGAATTTCATTGAAAGATAAAGATTGATCGATGGAGAAAGTATTTGTGATGGGGATAAAATGGATGATAGGAATCGTGCTGCATTTGCGTGTCTGGAAGAACTCAGTGAGGGGAGTGTTAGACCCTCCGATCTGAGCTGGTTCAAGCATCCTACAGGCACAACGTTGATGGGGCTTCACTGAGACAAACCCGAAACGCCGTGTGGCTGCTTTCCGTGCTGTCATCTGCCTCCAAGTCCCTGGCTCTATCTGACAGTGTGTTCAACAAGGGAAACTGACAGGTTACATTGATCATGATGAAAGGTAAGGACGGACTGGTGATGCCTGGCAAAGGAACAAGTTGTCAATGAGGAAATAGGATTTGTGCCACAATCTGTCCAACACTGATATTTGCATTCTCCATTTTTAGCATCGTCTGGTTAATTCATTGTCACAGAATGCAGTGGAGGCCGGGACGCTAAATGTCTTCAAGGCAGAAATTGATAAATTCTTGATGTCACAAGGAATTAAGGGCTATGGGGAGAATGCGGGTAAGTGGAGTTGAAATGCCCATCAGCCATGATTGAATGGACTCAATGGGACTCGGAGTGGACTCGATGGGCCGAATTGCCTTACTTTCGCTCCTATGTCTTATGGTCTTAACTCAGGGAAATAAAATGGGGAATTACCGGAAATTCGAGCAAATTTAATGAAAGGTAGGTGGTGAAATGAGCCAGGTTGTCAGTGCAGAGAGCCCTCACAAATACAATGTGTGTATTAGTTTGTTCAATACTATAACAGCTGTAGCATTCTATGATTCTGAATTATGATGGATTGTTCCAAATCTCCACTTCCCCTTCAACTTCTGTAACGGGCTGTAATTTCTCTGTTCCTGCAGACACAGTTGGAACTGAAGGAATCTGGGCAATTTCAAAAGGCCACATCATGACAATGTCTCCACCAGGGTGAGGTGTTTCTGGCCAGATTGATAACAATGTTAGCTGCCAATTACACAGATGTAGGGTTCTATTGAACATTTTGGCACAAAGTCAGAGTGAGGTCATGGTGTTCCCAGTGACTCGCTGATGGGAACAGATCAAATAGCACATTGTGGTGCACTGTGTGTGGCAGTTTGAGAGGAACCACTCCAGCAGAATGACACATTCCCCGGTGACAGTGTCTCGACCTTGAAAGCCCACAATTATGTGTGAACCCGAGCCAGTGCAAAGGCTGTCCCTTACATTCCAATTGACCTGCCAGTTAATTTCTGTCACTGTTGTACAGGGCACCAAGTGTGTCTCCATCCTGTCCCATTCCCAATGTGGTTCAATGCTATCCGCTTCTCCCTGGGCCGGGGCAGATTCTCTTTGGTTTCTCGGCTTCTGGTTTGGGACATGGAGGTTCCATCTGTGGTCCCAATATGACCTGACCTGCCAAGTATTTCTGAGCCAAGACTGATGTCAGCAACTGCTTATGAATTGGGGCCCTGAAGTACTTGGGGATATGCTGCACTTATTGTGTCGCATACAGACCTGAGCACCGAACTTTCCAAGGGATGTGTGAACGCTGCACATCTTTAAAATAATTGTCCCAGGAATGTGGATATCAGCTATGTTGATAGCTTAGAGAAGCTGGGCACTTCTGTTTCGTTTGGAAGTGATTTTATTTAATAGGTGTCCTCAAAATTGTGGGTCATCTGACCCAATAAAATGGAGTTACGCTAACTCCCTCCCAGAGAGGAGGAAGGCAAACGGACACTCAGATTATTGTCAAAACAGCAAATGGAAGAATGAGATGATTCCAAAACAAAAACATAGAATACTTTGTGTGGAGCTAAAATGATCCGTCTGAGCCTGGTTTGGAACTAGATCATACCAGAACGGTATTGAGTCAGCAACTGGGAAAAGCAAATCCATGCCACGGCACGAGGGTGACAATGAGGGGACCTGAATTTCTCCAACACAGAGATTGGACGGACATGGTACAATGACAGGTCAACTACATTCCTACAAGTAATCTAGGATATGGGAATTATCTGAGACATGGAGAATGACAGCCAATGGTAGAGCTACGGTAGAGGGCTCGCTAATGTCAGGGATTCATACAATAAATGGTCATGACTGACATCACGGAGACAATGTGAGGTACATTCCCTCAACAACAAGCTGCTGGACAAAAATCCAACACAAATTAGAAAGCAAATTTCGATGTTAGCGGGGCCTGAAGGAAGAGGAAAATAGGGTTGATGCAGCAAACAAAATGACATCCATCCACTAGAAAGCAATGTAATCTCTTTATGTGATGGCAGCATTATTACAACAGCAGACTGCCTCTCTGCTCATAGGCGAGAATTACGAGTTTTTCTAATTAACACAGTTTCCAATGATGATTCTTCCCTTGATGAGGTCATCCCTTCCCTGTCACAATCCAATTTCAGTGAGAAACATCTTCTACCAACTGGGAATGATAAAGTTGTCATCATCAGAGCTGCAACACCAATCTCCCAGTGGAGATCACACAGAATATAATGGAAACACGCAGAGAATGTAACACCGCAGAGTTTAATGCTTGCATTTTTATGTGCAGAAATAAAGGATTGCCACTCTCAAGGTATGGTAGGAAGATCGTATGAGGAAAGGCTGAGGCACTTGGGGCTGTTTTCATTGGAGGAAAGAAGGTTTCGGGGTGACTTGATAGAGGTGTACAAGATGATTAGGGGTTTAGATCGGGTTGACCATGAGAACCTTTTTCCACGGATGGAGGCAGCAATTACGAGGGGGCAAAGCTTTAACTTAAGGGGTGGTAGGTATAGGACAGATGTTAGGGGTTGATTCTTTACTCAGCGAGTCGTGAGTTCATGGAATGCCCTGCCAGTAGCAGTGGTGGACTCTCCCTCTTTATGGGCATTTAAGCGGGCATTGGATAGGCATATGGAGGATAGTGGTCTAGTGAAGGTTAGGTGGGCTTGGATCAGCGCAACATCGAGGGCCAAAGGGCCTGTACTGCGCTGTATTTTTCTATGTTTCTATGATCCAAGCCCACCTATATATACTCAATTGTTTTCCCCAGAGTAATAGAGGAAATATAATACATTCCATAGTGATGTAATTGCTCCTTTTTGGTTTGTTTTTATTTACTTTTAATTGAATAACTTCACTTGAGGAAATTCCTCATGTTTTATCATTCTGTCCTCGTGGACATTTATCACTGATTAATATTATGACTTGCTCTCCAATTTTTACTTCTTCTCTGTATCGCTTGAAGCCTGTACATTCTGGAAAATTGACGTACCTATCCCTCTGCTTGCCTTCAGTGACATTAATGACTTCAATCCCTGTCTCTTAACTTGTGATATCAAATCCTTCGTCCTTGTTCTTCAGACCCGTTGCTTGAAAATCTTAACAATTTCAATTCCGCTTCACCGTTACTGGCTTTATACATATTAGAACCACCTAATGTCTTTCCGGACTGTCTTTTCTCGATCTTACTCTGTATCTCCCCCTGATGACTCACCCCTCGGGATATCTCCCCCCCCCCCCCCCCCCTTCAATCTTAGTTTAATCCTGCTCCAACAGAATGAGCAATCATTGCCGGAGGGATTCAGTTCTCATTCTACTTAAGGTGCAACTAGTATGGCTTTGCTATTACCTGACCAACAATTGTCATAATATCCCAGAAAGCAAATGCACCAAGATAAATTTCATGCATGCTTAAAACAAAAGTATGGTTTGTTCTTATAGAGGATTGCAAAACAATTTAAGACAAATATAAATAAAATCCATGAGTGGTACAAAGACATCCAAAGGACTTGAGAGATAAGAGGTGCGTCAATGAGAATGATCGGGCAATATTCATCCTCGTAGAGAAGAAACCAACTGTAGAATCCTTAGAAAAAGGATTCTTGAATGAGCATCAGAAAAACCATGACATTCAAGTCAATGGATCACATGCTCAAAAGTGGGAAGAGTTGATAGACCGTAGTTTAGGCAGAGTAGCCTCGATGGTCCAAAGGCCTTATTATTTAGTGGGTGATTCGATGATTATGTGCCTTATGACACGAGGTAAGCCTCCCCCCACCCCTCCGCCCCGCTAACTTAAACGAGCAAGACAGATAAGATTTAATCCATGCGGTAATAAGAAAATTTGAGATGCAAAGAACTATCCCAAAATTCACTATTTAAAGTAAATATTAGCATCTTTGTTTAAAGTCGATCAGGGAATATTAACTAACATCTAATTACAACTCATTTATCTAACCCTATCGATTACCTTCCCCTCTACAATACTGGATGATAAAACACCTGATTAAAGTTTGCTGAAAAATTCAAATTTCAAAAAACAGCCACTGTTGAATCTTCTCTTGGCATCTTCCTCTGTAGGTTTGCTCTCCGGATCGGTGTCGATCTTCTTTTACTGTGCAACCTCCTTCTCCAGACAGGTAACTCTCAGAGAGTTCTGATGAGCAGCCTACATTTATTATTATTTTGGCAATTCTCTCTCAACTGATCAAGTTTTTTTCCTCCTGGTTTTATACCCCAAAACATTGCATCGCTTCATGGATTTGATATTGTCAAAATACCAAATTCAAATTTGATCAGAATGTGATGTGTTGGGGCCCAATGTAAACTGACTGGTTGAATTTGCATTTGCTTTTGTCTCACAGCAACTCAGCCAGTGCTACCTGTTCTGACCAAGCGTTACATTGTAATCTTGTTCTGGGCTCTGTGCCTCTCTATTTTTTGCTAGCTTTCAACTATCTTAAAGTTACAGCACCCCTTACTTCATTAATGATTGCAAAAGAATAAAAATCGTTACAAGTCAATTATTTTTTCAGAAATGTGGAAAACCACAATATTACTCGCTGAAATCACAGAAACCCAAGCTCACTCGGACGTTATGTATCATACATCATATTTAATATAGCACATAATTTATTCAACATGTAATACATGTCACACAGTTTACATTACAACATCTTGCAACATCCAGCACACTGGCCAGCATCTTGAAACAGCACACTACGTTTCAGTGATGTTGTGAATAAAATATATCAATTTGCATTTCAGCTTGATGAATCCCCATTAGAACTGGAAAATGATTGAGATGTCCCTTTTTTAATGTGGAAATGGAGGCACGAAGAAACTAGTAGAACAAAGGCAAGAAAAGGGCACAAGGCTCTGGTAGGAAGAATGTTGCTGGTGATTATGTGTGGTGAGGGATGAAAACACAACAGAAATATCTGGACAAAGTAATATTTTCTGGAATAGATAAAATTTGTAGGATTCTTTCCTGGAACTACTAAAGGGTGAAGTGAAGTTTGATACGTCCAGTGATCATCTGTGTCACAGGGGAACTTGTCTCATAAGATTCTTCTTATCGAGAAAATGGCATTGTATACATCATTACATCTGTATCATTAATGCACATCAGAATTGAAGTATGCAGACAGTGTGCCTTATGAGACTTGACAATCCAAAAATCCAGTTTCAAAAACACATTTTTCATAACCTTTGGTTTTTTACAAATACCATGTAGTCACTTGGCAATAATTCCTCTTTGGTCAACATAGAGCTCCGTTTCATCAAAGTTTTCGTCATTTCTTTCCCCCCAAAAATTTGTAAGTTCTGAAACAAAACAACAGATTCATGGCCTATTCCACAGGAGAATATAAAGCTGAGAACTTGGGCTGGCATGATGGGTCAGGGGTTAGCATTGCTACGTCACAGTGCCAGGCAGCTGGGTTCAATTCCCGTCTCGGGAGACTATTGGTGTAGAGTTTACACATTCTTCCTGAGCCTGCAAGGGTGTCCTCCCGAAATCCAAAAGATGGGCAGACCAGTTGAATTGTCCATGCTAAATTACCCGTAGTGTGAGGTGCATTAGTCAGGATTAAATGAAGGGATATGGGTCTGGGTGGGTTTCTCTTTGGAGGATTGGTGTGGGTTGTTGGGATAAATTGCCTATTTCCACACTAATGTACAAAAATACATGAAGGCCCTTCAGTCCACTGTGTGCGTGCTGTCCATGTCGTCGTAATAAACATACACCATTTGTCTGCACATGGTCCATTTGTCAATTCGTTGGCTTTTCATACATCTATCTGAATGCTTCTAAGGTGCCTCTATCGTATCCATTTACCCTGGCAGCATACTCCAGGCCCTGTTCACGTGCTGTTTAAAAAGATTTTTGTGTTGCAAATCCCCCTTAAACTCTTTACTCCCCCCCCCCCCCCCACCCAACTAACATCAAGCTCTGCAGCCCATTATGTGACATTTCCACCCCGGGATAAAGGCTCTGACTATCGAACCTATTAATTCATCCCACCATTTTCCAATTCTATCAGGTTTTCCTTTGGCCTCTGAACCCTCTTGAAGTCATTAATCCAAGTACATCCCTCTTCTACTGATAACTAATGGATTCCGATCCATGAAATATCCAGGTAAACCGCTTTTGCATGCTTTACAATGACTTCATATCCTTTCCTATATTTGCAAACAGAACTGCACGCAATACTCCAATGTGACTCAAATTTAACATGCTTACAATATTACTGGCCAACTATCGCAGTGAAGGATCACACCGATGTCAAAAAAACATAGCATTTTCCTTCTTTACTACCTTATGCACTTGTGTTGTCACTTTCGGGTACAAATGGTATTTATCCCACCTCATACTTCATCCACAATGAAAAAGAAATCTGAAGTAAGTTTGGAAAGCGTCAAATTGAATTCGATAAAATCTACAATTAAGTTTAGATTTAATTTAAATTAAACTAGTTTGATGGATATCATGTAACTATTTAAACCGCTGGAAATAACATCGAGTTTACGATCATGCTTCTTCGAAGGAAATTTGCCTGTCTTACCGGGCGTAGACGACATGTTATTAAAGAGATATGAACAATCCGGTTAATTCTGAAATGGTCTTTGAAGCAGATTCGGAAGCCAGTCATGTGTGTAGATAATTGTGAAGTAAAATAGGTTTTGAATTATCATTGAGAATTAAATTATTCATTTCTCTTGTGTGGTCATGTATACATATCACCTACGCATATAAACATAAAAATCAATGTACTTCTCGGTCACAGTTAACTGTCAGAATCAACATAGTGGGATGATTAACCATCGTAGCCCCAACTTATTTTGAATAGTATTACGAGCATTATTGGCTTCGTCGGAATTAATTATTTTCTGACACTTTTGTCGTGTGAAATTCATTTGAAAATGATCACCTCTAATCTGGAGGTTGTGCAGCTCATTAAGCACGCGGACATGGTTGATTAGGGTTCTGAGATGTCACTAATATCGTACAACCTTTGAACATCATTGGTCGAGGTGGACAAATGTGATAATTCCACATTTATTAAGATGTAATGCATCACTTGTTATGGTTGGTCTGAGCACACTGGGCTGAGGAACACCTGAATTGGCAAGGTGTGATAAGTGTACATCCCTATCAAGCATAACAATCTTGTATGATTCCTGCTTTGACAGTCCTGAGACTTCCCGCTGGCTGCAATTGATTTCAGATGCATTTGGATTCTTCGATGTTGTGATTATTCAATAACTTACTCCAGGTCATGGGGAGTTAGCCATAGTATGTGCATTTCCTGATCTCGCTCATCCATATGAGCCAAATGGAACAGAATTTGTTCCTTTCAGCAAGTTCTGCAGAAATTGAGCATCGTTGAGAGGATGGAACGTAGATCAATTTTGCTGAGACCTCCTATAAATGTTACTAATAGGAAACAATTGGACAAACTGATCTTGTCATGTTCTTTGTCAAGTAATTGTCATCTTTCCCCAACAATGCACTGGTGCAGACTTGGGCAGTAAGCAAGTCACCCTAAACAATACTTTAGACAATGGGATTGATTCAAGTTTCTGCTGTCAGGTCTAAAGCAATTGGAAGATTGACCTCTGTATTAGATGACATGCCTGCACTATTTATAACGTCTGGATTTGCACATTTTGTTCGGAGGACTGGGTTCGTTAACGGCCATATGTCTGTTGAACATTATCCCATTGTTGGAATTTATACATCACAGATTCATGTCAGGTGGATGTGAAGGTGGTTCAATTTCAGTTTCTTTGCTGAATAGTTTGTATCATTGAAGAACCTCTATTGTTTGGTGAATCATTACAGATTGGGGGATACTCTGGAGTTGAACCTCAACCACTGGTTGGAGAATGTCTGTTTTTTGGATGATATTACTCAATATATATTAGATTGAGGGACTGGGCATTCAACTTACAATCTGATGTGTTGGGGTCATTTGTGTTAATTATACTCATTTCAAAAGTCGAATCGACTGTATTGTTTGCAACATGTGCTTCTTGGAACTGAAGTTCATTTGAAATGTTTTATTGCCTCGAACCTCCGTCGAATCCCTACACTGTGGAAACGGGTCATTTGGCCCAACACATCTATAACGACCGTCTGGTGGGTATTCCACTCAAACCCATTTCCCGACCCCATTTGTCTACATTTCCCCTAAAGCACCTCACCTACACATCCTGAACATTATGGGAAATTAATCTGATCTGCACATCTTTGTATTGTGGTAGGAGATTGGAGCACATAGAGGATATCTATACAAACACAGGGAGAATGTGCAAACTCCACACAGACAGTCTCCCGAGGCTGGAATCGAGTCTGGTCCCTTGAGCTGTGAGGCAGCAGTGCTCACCACTGAGGCTCCATGCTGCACGAGGTAGAGATACTGAATGAGTTGATGTCATAGAAGTAGATTCAGATTTTCATTGAGTGTCTGTTTCAGTGTGTGCATATGGAGAGTGTTTGTTTTGTGTGGTTGCAATTGTCTTGCACAGTTGTGAAAATTGCAGCCTCAGAGGACAAATTGCTGGAATGAACAGAACTTGACAGGCCTGGAGACAGTGTTTAAATATAGGTTTGTGAAATTGTGAAATAATTCCACCCGTCCACACAAATTGTGAAGGCAGGCTGATTGTAAATATATTCATATCAAAGAGGAGATTTAATGTACTTTATAAATCTGAGATATGAAGCAGGCATCAGTAATATTGATGACAATGGTATTATGGAATAAACATCGATTTACAAAACTGCGGATGCTGTGAATCAGAAACAAGAAGCACAGATACTGCTGGAAAGGCTCAGCAGATCTGGCAGCATTTGTGGAGAGAAATCAGGTTTAACATTTCGTGTCGACTGACGCTTCCTCAGAACAGTTGACTCCTCGGTCAGCTTAGATGCAGAAGATAGTCTGAGGGAGGGGGTAAGAGTAAGGGAATATAATCCGAAGGAAGAGAAGGAATGTTCAACAAATTGATATGGCCCAGGAATGTGACTTGCAAATTTACAAACCTGCCTCGCCAGGTCAATCAAGCAATTCTTATAGATGTTGAAAATGTTCTTTGCTTGTGTGATTAATGATCATCAGGTCGTCCATATACACCAGACAACCGAGTAATCCAGAAACAACTTCCTTGGCAAGTCTTTAAATTGTGGCTGATGCAATTTTCATGTCAGATGGTATGTCTTTAGATTGGTATAGTCCGTTATATGCCACAAATGCCAAATTGTCTTCTCTCTTTAAGTTGAAGGTACCTGACAGTACCCACTGAGTATGTCCAGATTGTGTTGCCGATAGAATGAAGAGAGGAAGTATTGCGAATAAAATGTCTTAAGTCATCCAGGATTAAGGAAGATTCAGGCCAAGAAATAGAAGCATTTTATTGTTTTGGATTGTGCTAAGACGCCGTTGAATTTTTCTGTACCTTCATTATGTACCAAGAAAGGCATAGGTAGAAATAAATTCATAGCCTTTGATGTCAATTCCCACATTTCAATAACCTTTAGACGGGTTATAATATATTGTGTACGTCGCCGAACTAAAAACAAAAGTGGGAACCAATATTTTCTAATTGTAATGGGTGTGTCCACCAGGCTTCCAGAGACAATTCCACGATGGAATGTCAGGGCATAAAGATTGTGGCGGAGCTGCTTGCTTTACATAGGAAGATTCAGTCAGACTAAAGATTCAATTTTACTGCCGAATTATTCAAGGAGGTGATGGACAGTTCAGGCATCAGTCACTTTACGTCCAGTGTGCACCATCCTGAATCTCAGGGAGTATTGTAAAGATGGCAGCAGGCCCTAAAGCTCACTTGAGCACTTACTGCCAGGATTACCAAATGATCCTATTTATATTATTTACTATTAGGGATGCTTCACATGAAGGGACTCCGTTTACACCACTCGAATTGGCATTCAGACAGAAGCAAGAGGGCATTTAAAATTAATTATGGAAAAGTTGGCAGTCCGAGGTCAGATAGCTTGAGGTTGGATTAAATTTCTGAGGTGAGAGAAAGATTCAAAACAGTCGATGAATTAGCTAGACAACATTGGACGGTGGCACAGCACCGAATGAAGCACGAAGCAGATAACAAATCTAAAATCCGTATGTTTGACGTTGAAGATAAATAATTTGTGCTGTTAGCAGTGGTAGGAGATTCTTTCAGAGCAAGATTTAATTATCCCTATCAGATTGAGAAGAATTTAACTCAGATCAATTATCTGGTAAAGATACCAAATAGAAAAATAGACTTTCAAGGATATTGTTTGAGCATGGTGGAATTGTACTATGGTATCAAGGAAGCAGGTATTGTTTCCTGCACTCAATGTGAGTAATCCATTAGTGATGATTTGGATTTTGATGTGCCACCGAAAAAGATTGAAGGATGAAGAAGTCCTGAGGGAATTTGATAGGGTAGAGCTCTATCTGTCCCAGGAGAAGAGAACTATATTGAATGATTTTTGTTACCGTGCTATGGGCACCTATGCAGAAATGGAAGAGGGAGGACTATGGCCATAGTCGATGAGGCTGACAAAGGGAAAAAACAACAACCGTACAGGTTCAATCTTTTGAAATAAACGCAGCTTCAGAAGGAAGTGGAAATTCATTGAGATGAATTAAAGCAAATGTAGTTTGCCAAACCTGTTTACGAAATTTGAAGTTATTGAACTATTCTGCTAAGACTATCTGTAGATCAACGCTATGACTAAATCTGACTCACAATCAATTCCCAAACTGAAGATTTGTGTGGAGAAATCTGGACATGACATCACAAAGTTAGACTTCTTTTGTGATTAGGGTCAAAGTCAGAGAGAACAAAAGATGTTTCTGCTTTTGTGATCCCAAACGGGCTATGTTAATTTAAAGTTTTGAAATTAAAACTGCAACAGCTACTTTTCAAAGTCTTGTGAACAGACCTGTTGTAGAGTTGACCAATTGTGCTGACTTAGTGATATTTAGCCATTCGTTGAAATATCACATTGAAAATTTGGTAGAGTTCTTTGAAAGACTATGGCAGGGACATTGATCATAAACTTGCAAAACGAGGAATTGTGAAGGTGGAAATGGCATTCTTCGGGCACAGCAACGGAAGTGGGTGATAACACTGAGGAACATGAAGGTGAAGGCCATCGAGGAATTCCCAAAACCATCCTCAAAGAAGGAAGTACTACGAGTTTTACAATTGAGCGGATTCTACAGGAAAATTGTTCCAAACATTACTAAACTTTTAGTTCGTAGTTAGGGGGACAACTTCCACTTCATAATAACGTGGATTTCACTCCTGCATACATTACATCATCTGTGACATAGCTACCATTGAAAGCAGCTGCAGCATCACTTTCGCGCTCTTATTAACAAAGGTAAGTATACCATTTGCCTTCTTAACGAGGTCACCCACCTGTTCTGATCACAGACTTCTTATGCAGCATCATGCAAAGCAACGACGTTGACAATCTGGTAGCATAAGGGCTGTCTCACGTTGAAACACTACTCTCTACAATTTCCCCACCACGCCATTATCTAAAACTTCCGTTATTCTCTTGAATTGTTTCCTGTATTCTGATTTGGTCTATCTTTGCTTGCAGTTGGGTTGCTAGTTCATCATCATGCTTTGGTATACATGGTGAACTGTAAACTTATGCTGGGCCAGATAGCCTTATATTTATCTGTACAGTAACTGCAGAAGACAAGTTGGATTGATTAATGTGCTAATCCATGTTTGTACTGGTCCAGGTTCTAATTAGCAAAATAGAAGGACTATACGAAATCCTTAGAGAAAGTTGACAATACTTGTTTAGTTGACTGCCAAGACTTTATACGTAATATTAAGTAGTTATTTATTTTGCATTTGAAGAAGATAATCTCATTTCAGACACCAAGAATGCAAGCCCTCTTATAACCACTGTCTCACACACACACACGGTGCACATGCACACATGTTTTCACACATACTCTCACACAAACTTTTTCAAACATTCTCATTATATCAAATACACTAACTCAAAGTCACACACGCAGTCTCTCTCGTTCTGTCTCACTGTCACACACAAATGTCGTCACATGCGTGCACTATCAGATATGCAGAAAGACCCGCTCACTCTCTCCCACATACAGTCACTGACGCACATGAGCAATTCCTGCCTCGCATACATGCGCTGGTCTTTATCCAGGAGTTCGTGTTTTCATTTTAATACTTATATTTTGACGGTTCATGAAGACGTCGGTGCAGCTATAGGTCTTTAAATAATTCTTTGCGGTTACAGGCATCTGGTCTGCTCTCTGTGTCGAACGAAATCTAATTGATCAGTGAATTGAGACAATTTGTGCACTCAATGTGCAATTCAATGACAATTTTCTGGAATAACGGGACTTTCATTTTCAAAGTTTCTCCCTCTGAGGGGTAAAGCTACAATACTTTGCTGAGGATTGTGGACTATCGTGGCTGTTCGGGCCATGTGTCCTGTCAGCAGAGTCTTCAAATCTCTACCCTCAATCCTTCACTTCTGGGCTTATTAGTTGAATGGACTTCCGCACAAATTGACAAAATATTTAATTTGTATGTTGATTGCCAGAATTGTGAGGGCCTTGTGGGAAATCATTGCAATTTGAGAAAAAAATGGTATGTCTACGTCATTTGAAATCCAATGAATGCAAATATAACCTGATGCAAAGTAGGTTAACAGGTGAAGCACATAAAGTATATCCTTCACTCTCAGAAGAGTTTTTCGGTGCTGAAAACAGTGCAAAATATAATTACTTGTCAGTGAGTGCCTCAATGCATAGAGGAAAATGAGAGAACCAGGGCAAACCTATATCAATTTTAGACAGGTTAAGTAAACTAATTATGACAGGTGAATATTCGAAGCCAATGCAACACCAGACACTCTTCGACCTCTGAGAGAGGTTTACACCCTTGATGAAAGTCAAATCTCACCACCTGGAAAAGTATTCAAAGCTGATGCATTTGTAACTGCTTAGCAGGAGAGTAACCCCCTGCTGGTTATGAGTTATTCTCTGAAACTAAATGCTTTAATTTTATGTCCAGCTCATAAATTGGAAACGAAGCTGGGTACATACAGTGAATGATTGGCAGTTGGCTGAACTGCAATACGAACAAAGGAATATTGTAGTTGGAAACCGGAGTAGGGAATTCATTCCTCTGCCACTCCTCTGCTCGCTCTGCCATTTAATATTTTCAAGGCTGATCTTATCCTGACCTCACCTCCACTATCCTACCAAATGCTTATAGCCCTTTATGATACATTTAATCAGAAACACATCTATTTCTTTCTTGAATCTGTTGATTGATTCTGTCTCCACTTAACTCTGGGGCAGTAAGTTCCATATTAACAAACCCCTGAAAAATTAGTTTCTCCACATCTCAGTGTTGAAGGTGCCTCCTCTAAATCTATCACTCTGCCCTCATTTTCGAGACTCTATCACAATGGGGAAACTCTGATCAACATATCCAGCTTATAAATGCCCTTTAGTATTTTAAATACCCCAATCAAATCGGCTCAATTTATTCTGAACTGGATGGAGTACAAGCCCGAGCTATTTAAACCCTCATCGTTTCACAGCCCTTCCATCCCTGGGAAATAACCGGATGAACCTCCTCTGAACGGCATCCAATACCACCACATCCTTCCTCAAGCGAGGAAACTCATTTCTGAGTTGATCATTAGTAATGATATCCGAAGGTCCAATATTTGCTTCCACTATTCACTTCCTGTTTATACGCTTATAGAGGCTTTTGGTATCAGTGCTTATGTTTTCTGCTAACTTAGCTTCTCTTAGCTCGATTGATTCTGCTCTGAGTGAATCTTTGCTGACGTTTAGAATACTCCCACTGCTCCAGAGCTTCACTAACCTTCACCAATGAAATGTTTAGTGTTTATGCTCTCATTGACTTCCTGGATGATTGTGAACTATTGTGAACTATTTTACAATTCATATACTTCAATTGAGATATATTTAGCACCTCCCTCAGCATTTGCCACTGTTCTTCAGCTCTTCCAGAGCTCCATTTTTTCCCCAAGCTACTCCGACCAACTCCTGCCTTAGCCCTGCATAACTGCTTTTTCCCAACACTAAAACTCTCATATAGGACTCTGTCTTCACTCGAGTATGACGAGGTCACTCCCTCCAAGTGGATTGTAAACGACAAGTTCATTTACCAATGTTTCATCGTTTCACAATATCAAATCAAAAAGTGCCAATTCTCTCGTTGGCTCCGTGACATGTTGCTTTAAGAAATAGCACCTTACACTCTGAACAGGCCTTCGAGGCTCCCCTCACCACGTTAATTAATCCTATCAATACCTATGTTTAAGTCGCTCATAACAGCCATTGCGCCTTTCTCAAAAGCCCTCCTTTTTTTCCTGGTTTATGTCATGCCTTACTTCATACGTACTCTTCAGGATTATGTAAATTATTCCTATCAAGGTGTAGGAGTACCTTGCTTTTTTATTTCCATACAGACAGATCAACCATTTTTGTCCCTCATGTCAATATCAAATCTCAATACAAACTTGGTCATATCCTTCATCAATATAGCAACTCCCCCTTGTTTCTTCTTGTCTATCCTTTCAGAATGTTGAATATCCTTGGATATTTAACTGCCAGTCCTGATCATCCTGTCACCATTTTTCAATAATCCCAACAAGGTCGTACCTAGTTGTCTCTATTCGTCTCGTCAGCACAAATGTCTCCTTCTGTGCTGCATAAACAAAGCCCTGGGTAGTTGCCGCTTGGAGTACTGTGATTAGATGTGGTCAGTCCAGCTTGGGAAGGACATATCGAACTTGCAGGGAGTACAATATACACGTATCAGTCAAAACTAGCCATTTAACTGTTTAAATCCCGTGTGCTCATCCATTGGCCCACAGTCTTGGCATTGTAAGTGCACATCTGAATACTTCCTCAATGCTGCGTCGTTCAGGCATCTAAGAAGGAGTATAGCATAGACTTATGACGATGTTTCTTAAACTTCATGGATCAAGCTATTTCAGGAAAGCATATCGAAATTTTATCCTTTCCCTGCGAATTTGAAAAGTTATGTTGTGATAGATGTGCTGTAAAGTTTCAAGATATAATACGGAAAAGACTGGGAATTTAGAGATAGAACATCTCCATATGTTGGTGATTCTCGAACTCGGGAGCATGGTCTGAGATTTCGCACCAGACAATTCTGAGGAGACATTAGAAAATGCATTTACAAACAAAAGGTGTTCACAACTCAATTCCACAAATGGAAGGGAATAGAATATAGAACATAGAAAAATACAGTGTAGAACAGGGATTTTGGCCCTGTATGTTGCGTCAACCTGTGAGCAAATCTAAGCCAATCCCCCTACACTATCCCATTATCATCAACATTCGTATCCAAGGACTGTTCAAATGCACCTAATGTCACTGAGTTAGCTGCATTGGTAGGCCGGGAATTCCATGCCCTTATCACATTCTGAGTCAATACCTGCCTCTGCGTCTGTCTTAAATATATCCCCCTTCAATTTGCAGCTATGGCCCCTCGAACAAGCTGACACCATCATCCGAAGAAAAAGACTGTCACTGTCCATCCTATCTCATCCTCTGAGCATCTTGTATGTCTCTTTTAAATCCAATCTAAGCCTTCTTCTCTCCAAAGAGAACAGAACCAATTTCCTCAGCCTTCTCTCATAAAACCTTCCCTCCAGCCCAAGCAACATCCTGGCAAATCTCCTCTGCACCTTTTTCAATGCCTCCACGTCCTTTCTGGAATGGGACGACCAGAACTGTACACAATGTTACAAGTGAGGCCACAATAGCATTTTGTACAGTTGCAGCATTACATCATGGCTCTGGAAGTCAATCCCTCTCACAATCTAACACACCGTATGCTTCTTAACAGCGCTATCAACCTGGGTGGCAATTTTCAGAGATCTATGTATTTGGGCACCAAGATCCTTCTGCACAGCCACACTACCACGAATATTTCCATTGACCCAGTATTCTGCCTTCCTGTTATTCTTCCCAAAGTGAATTCCCAAAGTGAGTCATTTATCTGCATTGAATTTCATATCTACATTGAAATCCATGGCGTTGGAGATTACGGAACTTGATTTTGATTCCTGAAGACGTGAGTCTCCAAGAGGAGGGCTTTGCAGATGTACCAGCACTATGGACTATAGAATGTTGGATAAGTTGTTAATATTAAATCTGAGAGAAGGATTCAAATGTTGTTCAAAGTTTAAAGGGGTCTCAGCCAAAGACACTTGCCATTGGCATATGGAGTTAGAACAAAATGCTGAAGAAACACTTTCGGTATGTAAACACCTCTAGAGAGACAACAGAGTTAACTTTTTGAGTGCAGTGATGCTTCTTCAGAACTGGAAGCAGCTTGGAAAATGTGGAATTTCTGCTGCTGATGCGTCGTTGGATGCGGGTCTGGTGGGTGGGAAAAGGAGCAATAAGATAAGTAGTGAGGGAGCCGAGAGAGAGAGAGAGAGAGCGAAATCAAACGACAGGTCGGCCAAGGCAATTTTGATGGTAAGCCAGGCAAGAAGACAAGCTGTACTGGTTACAATAAGCTCTCGGAGTTGTTAACAATGAGTTGGTACCAATGAATGTAACCCATTTCATGATAGTGTGCGTAGTGTTGTTCTACCAAGGAATGGAGAATTAACACTTTGATATTATTGAACTCGATTTTGAATCCTGAAGTCTTTAGGGTCTCCAAGTGGACGGTTGTTTGCAGCTGTACCAGCACTATGGACGATTAAGAAAATTAGCTTTGACAGAAATAGGTTTTATAGAGCGGTTCTCTGATTGTTTCCTGGTTGGTTGACATCTTGTTGGTGTGAAAACTTTGAGGAGAAAGTGAGGTCTGCAGATGCTGGAGATCAGAGATGGAAATGTGTTGCTGGAAATCTGCTCCCAGGAGGACCAGTTCCAAAAACGCACGTCCCAGATGGCCTCCTTCTTCAAGGACCGCAATTTCCCCCCCGACGTGGTCGACGATGCCCTCCACCGCATCTCTTCCATTTCCCGATCCTCCGCCCTTGAACCCCGCCCCTCCAACCGCCACCAGGACAGAACCCCACTGGTCCTCACCTACCACCCCACCAACCTCCATGGACAGCGCATCATCCGCCGCCATTTCCGCCACCTCCAAACGGACCCCACCACCAAGGATATATTTCCCTCCCCTCCCCTATCAGCATTCCGCAAAGACCACTCCCTCCGTGACTCCCTCGTCAGATCCACACCCCCCACCAACCCAACCTCCACTCCCGGCACCTTCCCCTGCAACCGCAGGAGGTGCAAGACTTGCGCCCACACCTCGCCCCTCACCTCCCTCCAAGGCCCCAAAGGAAACTTCCATATCCGCCACAGATTCACCTGTACCTCCACACATATCATCTATTGCATCCTTTGCACCCGATGTGGCCTCCTCTATATTGGGGAGACGGGCCGCCTACTTGCGGAGCGTTTCAGGGAACACCTCTGGCACACCCGGACCAACCAACCCAACCACCCTGTAGCTCAACATTTCAATTCCCCCTCCCACTCCACCAAGGATATGCAGGTCTTTGGACTCCTCCATCGTCAGACCACAGCGAAACGACGGTTGGAGGAAGAACGCCTCATCTTCCGGCTAGGAACCCTCCAACCACAAGGGATGAACTCGGATTTCACCAGTTTCCTCATTTCCCCTCCCCCCAGCCTGTCTCAGTCAAATCCATCAAATTCAGCACCGCCTTCCTAACCTGCAATCTTCTTCCCGACCTCTCCGCCCCCACCCCAGTCTGACCTATCACCCTCACCTTGACCTCTTTCCACCTATCACATTTCCGACGCCCCTCCCCCAAGTCCCTCCTCCCTATCTTTTATCTTAGCCTGCTGGATCAACTTTCCTCATTCCTGAAGAAGGGCTAATGCCTGAAACGTCGATTCTCCTGTTCCCTCGATGCTGCCTGACCTGCTGCGCTTTTCCAGCAACACATTTCCATCTTGTTGGTGTGCACGGTGTAGGAAAAGCCTCTTGAAGCAATGAGGTTGCACTAGTCGAGAGCAAATACTGAAGTATTCCCATCCCATATTACACCAATTTTATCCTTGTCCATTGCCGCCATTACTTCAGCTGAAAACTCAATTAAGTTGTCAGATACGACCTGCTCTGAACGAAGCCATCTCTACTATCTGGTATTAACTTACCATTTTTCCAAGTGGATATTGTTTACCTTGGTATCTCAAGTCACATCTAAATGCTTCTTAAATGTTTAAAGGGTTTCTGCCTCAATTACCCTCACAATCACTGTCATGGTATTACAGAAGTAAGTAGGTCAGACGAGGTCCTTCGACCCAAATCTACTAAACTGACAAGAAATACTTACTACAAATGTAGCCTTTGGGCTACACAAAACTTCATTCTCAAAACAAAATGTGTAAGTCGACACTTGCCCCACTTTCATGCACTAGGCCGATAATTGTGAACTTTGTGACATTTCAAGTCTTCATCTGAAATACTTTTTAAAACGTTTTGTGATTTGCATTCTCAACTACCCTGCCGGACAGTGCATTTCTGACCGCCAAATAACCCTATATATTTTGTAACATCTACTGTCATTCAAGTTCACCTGATGCTCCCTAGTGCAATTTATCTCCACCACTTTCCCAGGTAGTGCATTCCAAATTCTGATAACTCATTGTGTAAAAGCGTTTTGCTATTACGAGGGGGCATAGCTTTAAATTAAGGGGTGGTAGGTATAGGATAGATGTTAGGGGTCGGTTCTTTACTCAGCGAGTCCTGAGTTCATGGAATGCCCTGCCAGTAGCAGTGGTGGACTCTCCCTCTTTATGGGCATTTAAGCGGGCATTGGATAGGCATATGGAGGATAGTGGGCGAGTGTAGGCGAGCTGGGCTTGGATCGGCCCAACATCGAGGGCCAAAGGGCCTGTCCTGCGCTGTATTCTTCTATGTTCTATGTTCTATGTTTCTCATCAACTGGCTCTTGCTGACAGACTTCATATTGTTATCAGCAAGTTACTAATTATAATTGGAAAACGATATCATTCTTTACACTGTCAAAATTGATCATAGGTTTAAGCATTCCAAACAGGTCACTTATTAATGTTCTCCGCCTCAAGGAGAAAATGACTATTCACTCTATCCTTTCATTGGATCCAGAATTCCTCCATAATTCTTCTAAAACTCCATTTCACTCTCACCTGGGCATTAAGATGTTCCATACTGAAGCTGCCCACAGCTGAATATTAAACTCCAAATGCGTCTTCCAGATAGTTTTTCTAGGTCTGTCACCGCCTCATTGCTTTTATCTTCCACGCCTCGATGTAAAAACCGTAGTATTCTATTACTTTCTCAATAACTGTTTCACAGTGCCTCACTGCACCAGGTACCCAGGTTCGATTCCAGCCTTGGGCGACTGTCTGTGTGGAGTTGGCACATTCCCCTCCTGTCAACGTGGGTTTCCTCCATGTACCCCGGTTTCCTCTCACAATCTAAAGATTATGTGAATTAGCCATGCTAAAGGGTTCATGGATGTTTAGATTAGGTGCATTACTCAGGAGTAAATATAAGATAATGGAGTAATGGGAATGGGTATGAGGGGATTTGTGTTTCGAGGGTCAGTGCAGACTTGTGGGGCTGAAAACCCTGTTTCCAAATTGTAGCGATTTCATGATATTCTATGATGTTTCAACTTCCCTGGCAACCATCTGAAATGCAAGCACATTAACCCTGAAGTCTCTCTGCTCCTCTACGTCCAGCGAAGTTGTACCATTCAGTCTGTATTGCCTCTCTGTTCTGTCTATCAAAAAGCATCGTCACCTGTACCTATTTATTGCAATTTATCCGCCAGGTGTCTGCCGATTCTGCCAACATACGAATATTCATTCGAAGATGATCAGTGTCATCCTCATTACTCACAAACCACCTTATCATTTGCGAATCCATATTCGAGTATTATCCTCTCTGTTGCGTTTGAGATTCTCTTCCTATTTCTGACAGCTATTATTATCGTGGCATGCATCACATGTCATTCATTTCCTTCCTTATTTTCTCATCAGTATCCTTAGTCATCCAGATTCCTACCATTTTGGATGCCTCAAATTTATTTCTGATGGGCATGCAGTAAGCATGCACACTATCCAACTATATTTCAACTATATTATCCCATTTTTCATGCATTGTTTCTTATCAACGTGCTCCAATTTAGATTTTAGACCCATAACATCGTTCATTTTCCAGATGCAATATTAATCATTGAGTGGTGTTAATATACTTTGAACTGAATATCGAAAATGATTAAGTTGTTATGCTATTGCCTAACTGCTTCTCCACTCTGATGCTCCGCACTTGGCCTGTCTCAGTTTTGTAGGATCAGATACAGTACTGCCCCGTTCTTTGTAGGACTAGAAATGCTCAGTTCTCGGAAGTTCTCCCGCGCACTTTACAGGATTTCACCCCTTCTGACAGCGCACACTCCTGTAATCTATCAGCCACAAAAACAGCCATCCAATCACATGGAATGCCGGCTGGCGCCAGTGCATGAACTCGTTGCTCCTCACCCCCGCAGCAAGTTGGTCCACAGCAGAAGACAGTTTATTGATCCTTCACGTCCTCAACATTACTAGCCAAAACACCACCTGCACCAAAACCTAGAGAGACTTCCAGACCGACCACTTGAGAATCCATAATGGTATCTACACTATTTTTGGCCACAAAGCCTACCCATCATTATCCTGACCCAGGAGCTGTTATGTTGTATATGCGGTTCAGTGCCATTTGCATATCATTTCCAGTCTGTCCCTTTACGACGCCACCATATCACAGGAAGCGAAGCCTCACCAATCTTGACCTGGTTCTCTCCATCCTTTCACCCAAATATGCAACCACTCGTTCTAAATAAAAACTCATCAGCTGGCCTCCACCTTGGAGTAGGTAACCAACGACAAGCTGAATGCCAAAACTGTTGGCATCCCCAATGTGACCCTGCAAAACTGGATGATCCAGGATTATCTGCTGTTCGAGAAAGTGGGCGCATGCACCCTCATCGTTTCCGATTGCTGCACTTTCATACCCAACCCCAGTGAGGACATCAGTAACCCAGCCTGGCATATCCAATGCACTACCGCAGTACTGCTCAACCAAAAACCAAAATGGGACCTATGGAACTGGGCAAGAACTGTGGCAGTTTTCCTGATGCACAGCCTTGCTACAGGGATTCATATTGCTCATTACTATCAGCGTCGATATCGCACTTCTTGCATGGCTATTAAAATGTGTTTAAATCGCCAGCGCTTGTGCTTCAAGGTGCTACCCACGTCCCCTTACCATGCATCAATGAAGGCCCACTCGAACAATAACTTTGCAACCGACATGGAATAGGCAGTTTTGGACTCGGACTCCAAATACTACCCAACTGATGCTGACCCGACCGCGTCAGATAACCCCCTGGTTCTTGCGACACACCCCCTTCACCTCAAACCCAGTTAGCAGGCAAAAACAAAAAAAGGAGGAATTGTCAGAGAAAAAAAAACTACTCTGCCTGCCCACTACTTGTTTGCAGAAGCCATGTCGGTTATTAACTAACCACAACATACGCAAAATGCCTCAACTTGACCACAATCAGCTAAGTAACAAAACAGCTAAACAAGCCATTTTCTAAACAGCTTCCAGATTAAATGAATACACTCCTTAGATGATCTGACAAAAGTATTCCTAGCTCACAATAGCATCATCTCTATCGAAGTAATGCAAGGACATCTCCAGTCTCCTCAAGTACTGAACCACACAAAGCCAACCTAGACTGTGTGACACCTGATTCGACGGAAGATTGCACACCACCCTGCATAAGCATTGAAACGAGGATACTGGAGATGAGCACCTGCACCAGACGAGGAACGGACACCCCTGTTACAATTACATTCTTTTTCCATTCAATATAATTTAATTCATATTGTCTTGGCATTAACAATGCACGACTGGAACACGGATGTAACAGTATGCAAACTATTTATATCTACAACACGGGATAGAGAAACCTGGAATTATCTGTGCAGTGTGTCCATGCTGTACCATTCCTAGCAATTTATCCTGCCCATGATATCGTCAGAAATAAACTAGTATTCGTCTATTTCTCAGATCTGTGTGTGACCTCTTTTAGTCATTGACGATTCTCCACCAGTATTGCTTTGCAATACTTAAAATACTCCGTTTACCAGTTTTTCTGTTCAGTGCCAATCAATAGATGAAATTACATATTCGCATTTGTCTGAACTGAATCTCGTCGGGACACTCCCAGTCTACAGTCAGGCAAGCTTAACCTGTTTCCAGGAGGTTTTCTGGTTAGACTCTGTTCAATTAAGCCTTATTGTCCTCAACAACCCCACTGCATTTATTCAGTCACTGTGCTGGTGTCAAAGAACACAGACTCATCAAATTTTCTCTGCATTTGTTTTCAACGTGGTTTGACAATAGATTTCATAGCAGACAAGACAATTAATTCCGCACAAAGACAAATACGTTCCTTTGGAACAAACAAGCTCTGAAAATGATTGCTGGCAGCCTTTATTATAATGTTGGAAATCAGCAGTACATGCAGATTATTGTCTTCTACAAGCTGGAGAATGTATTCACTCTATCATTTACAGTGGCTATATGTATCAATCAGACAATGCCATTGGTTTTATATGAAGCGATAGAAATGTGCAAAAATCGTTATTATTTCACTTTTTAAATTTGCAGCAGACAATTAAAGCAATGTCCTTGAATGAGTCAGCATTAACAGAAATGATCCGGTTTATTATTCAGCTGGGATTGATGAAGCTCTGTCTTATCAGTTGGCTCGTTACACGACAGGGTACCGCACAAAACTGGCAATTTCACAGTGATTCCCTCTATCCTTGGCAATTTTGATGTACCCGTCTTCACCCCAGTCTGTTCCCCAGCTGGAAAATAAGAAAATCCGTTGGTGTTGGAATCAAAACGCTAATAAACGAGACATGTTTGGAGAAGCATCTGTTTTAACTCTGGTATACAATTGGAATTATTTTAGGGACTGAATTCTGGAATTACTGAGCTAGATAATTAGATGTAAAGAATAAGTTGCATCAGGCTGGAAAGAGTCAATTGTTTTATTTTACATCAATTGCTGATCTGTACAGTCCGTATGGACTCACTACACAATTTAAAATGGCATGAGGTGAGATCCTTATCAGGGATAGGTCTGCAGCTGGAGTAGATATGAAGGGGAAAGTGAATAGGGACGAGTGAGAGCAGTATATATGGCCTCCTGGAGATTTCCTTCTTGCCGTATGGAGGAGGAGATTTTCTCAGAGTTTTTTTTGCCATCATCGTTCTGAGAGTGCCTGCTACAGGATATAGTCTGTGCAGAGCATGAGTTGATTTGGGCACAGGTTACCCAGTGTCTCCTGAACTGCAACGATACCTCGGCCTTAAAATTTGTTCCATATCCGGTTAACCTGCCCAAATCACATTTCCAGCTTTACCAAACATTCCAGCACCCATTACACTGTAATACTATCTACCTTATTAAACAACAATGTCTATGCTTTTATAAGCCACCCACATACTTTTTCCTCTGGGAAATCATGTAGAAATGTGTGTATGTGTCAGTGTGTGTGTGTCTGTGTCTGTGTGTGTGTGTCACTGTGTGTGTATATTCACCCGAACCATAGGACTTATTTAATCAAACATTTTGTATCCAATCTCGCCCTGAAGATGTGACTGCTTCTTCCAAGCCTGACTGCCGTGACTGTAATAACGACAGCCAGCGACGCCTCATGGAATAAATCACTGAAAGGAGTCAGACGGTAGTAGTTGATGGAAAATATTCATTCTCGAGTTCAGTTACTAATGAAGTCCTACAAGGATCAGTTTTGGATCCACTTTTTTTAGTCGATGTTTATATAAATGAACTGAATGAGAGCACAGAAGGATGGTGGATTAATATGCGGATGACATTAAGTACATTAGAGTTGTGGATAGTTCCTAAGGATGTATGGATTGCAGAGATAAGTAGATAAGCTGAAGAGCTATGACGAAAGGTGGCGAATGCAGTTTAACGCGGAAAAGTGTGAGGTGATTCGGTTTGGAAGGAATCCAATGTAATGGGCGAATAGTCAGATTCGTGCTTGTGCAGATGAGCACAGAGATCTCGGTGTCGAGGTACATCGATGTTTGAATGTTGCCTCCCAGGTTGATAGGGTTATTGAGATGGCATATAGTGTGTTAGCTTTGATTGATAGGGGGATTCAGTTTCGGAAGTAGGAGATCATGCTTCAAGCCGGACTAAACTCTGTTGCAACCACACTCTGGGTAATGTGCACAGTTCTGGTCACCATATTACAGGAAGAATGTGCATGCTTTGGAACGGGTTCAGATGAGATTTACTGGGAAATCGCCAGGTTTGGAGGGAGATATTAAAAGGAAAAGCTGAGGGAGTTAAGGCTGTTTTCGTTAGGAAAAAGTTTGAGAGGTGAATTAATTGAGACACAAAAATTAATTAAAATATTTGATAGGTTGGATAGTGAGTGGCTTTTTTCCTTGAATGGCGATAGCTGGCAGGAGGACTTTAAAATCAACTGTGATAGATATTGGACAAATGTCAGTGGTAGTTTCTTTCCTCAGATTGTTGTAGGAGCTTGGAACTCTGCCTGCAACAGTAGAGGTATTGCCACATTTCAGAGTATTTAAATGGTCATTGGTCAGGCATATGGACGAGAATGGAATAGTGTTTGTTACATGGGCTTCAGATTGGTTCCACAGGTCGGCACAACATCGAGTGTTAAAAGGCATGTACTGGGCTGTAAAGTTCTATGTTCTACGTTCCATAATTGGGGCTGTTAATCTGATCCCATCAGTGCTCTAGTGACAAGTGATTCGAGCTTTGTCATTGTTTCCCTGTGAACAGGTTGTACAGTTGGGTTTGGGATCTGACTTTTCCGCCCATTTCCCCAGTAAATTGTCTTTTGTTGTGTATAGCTGTTAATTTTAACCGTATGTTTGTAATTTGTACTGGTAAGTTTAAAAAATGGTTGTGATTCAGGGATAATGACACTCTGATGCCTGCCTCTGTATGAAGCAATCCTTCAGTCAAGAACCGTACACTTGTAAGTGCAGCGTTACTTGGTGATGGGATACCTGCCTCAGACGTGTTTTTAGATATCATCTCAGACAGCACAACCATTAAGCATTCACTTCCAGATAAACACAGTGTTACGTGCTCGCTGAACAGATACACAGTTTGCAGCACAGAGACAGGAAATTCATTCCATGTCACTGTCCCTTCTCCATCTATGATCAGGTGTTTATTATTTCATACAGTACGGACCTGTTTTTAACCAGCCAATAGTTCATTCCATCCTCAATTCCAAAACCAACCACCAGCACTTCATTGGTTACATATCCATTGCAATTTTCATCATAGTAAACTCCTGTAAGGAGACACATATTAAATGGTTTATCTGTGAAATATTCAATTCGTGTTAATTTAGCTTTGATTAATGAACACTGACATGTCTGTTTTTACTAACTGTCTTCAAATTGATCGTCCTCACTCCGCACCATTACATCTGTTGACTTTAATCAATGTTTCCCAATGACATTGCCTCTGCCATTCTCACTTCCTCTCGGCACATCCTTCAGAGTCATAGAGTTTTATAGCGTAGAAATGCTTCGATCCTTCGATCGAAATCGTCCATGCTGAGCACATAACCTCAACCAATCTAGTCCTATTTTCCAGCACTTGGCCAATATCCATGTAAACCATTCCTGTTCATGTACCCATCCAGATGCCTTTTCTAATGTATTTGTATCACTCTCCACCACTTCCTCTGGTATTTCATTCCAGACACGTACCATGCTCTGTGTGCAAACATTGCTCCTCAGATAACTTTTAAATCTTTCCTTTCTCACCTTAAACATATGGTCTCTCGTTTTGGACTCTCCTTCTCTTTATTCGTCCCATACCCATTATTGTTTATGAACCTCCACAAGCTCACCCTTCAGTCTCTGTCTTACCAGCGAACAAGGCTGCAGCCTTCTCAGCCTCGGGCAAAAGTGAGGACTGCAGATGCTGGAGGTCAGAGTCCAGATTAGACTTATGCTGGAAATGCCAATGTCCTGTGCAGCTGGAACATGACATCCCAAATCATATACGCAATGCACTGACGAATGCTGCTTTCACTACCCTGTCTCCGTGTGACTCCAAAATCATGTAACTATGCACGCGGGCCCCGAGGTCTTTTTTTTTAAAATAACACTCCCTCAGGCCCTGAAACTTACTGCATACATTTCTTTACTTTCTTTAATTGTCTCCATTCCTTTCCTGCTGGCACTGGACCACCATCCCTTTTCTTAATTAATTTCCTTGTTCCACCCAATCACAGACTCTCAGTTTTTCAATTGAAGGTCCGACCTTGATTACAATCTTCCATTTTTTAATAATGTTTGCTGTTGTTTTTATATCGATGATTGATATAGTATCTTGCTGAGATTACTTTCGATGTAGAACTAATTTACCAGACATTTGCAGAACACACTGACCATGGTATCTGACCGTGTGAAACATCGGTTTGCTGCCATGTGTGTTAACACATTCTATTAACTTACAAAATCCTACACCTGGAATAATGAAGGAGCTCCACTCTGCAATCAGTATTTTCCAGTTTGTCTCCAATTGTGGGTTGTACAGTAGAAGTGCTTTGTGATTTGAAATGTTGATGAAGTCAATAGGGAATAGTCCTGCACATGGAGACGACCTGTGTCATCATCACAAGGAAGCTGTGCAGGCGTCCACCTCCCTGTTCAGACCACCGTCTTTGCAAGTCATCTCGCGTTGCCACACGAGAGGACATCAAGAACAGAATAGAAACAGCTGCTGAGAGAGGAGGTGGAGCAGAGAGTGAAGGACTCTCAGCAGGATGCGAAGAGATTTCAAGTCGAAGGTCTTGCCCTTCCTCTTAATCCAGATACAGTGAGTGTAGCGTCTTCAGTTTACAATTAATAAAACGCTGACTTGTGCAGACAGTCAGCAACACATCAGGACAGTTACACCTCACTATCAGTTCTCTTAGCTATAGCACAACGTTTTGAGCTATTTGCATTACTCTGAATGGGAGCAGGTCCATTTCTCATGACCATTCATGAGCTCAACTTGTAGCATGGTCTAGCTTTAACTCGATGATATCTGACAGAACTGGACGGCATGTAACAGGGGGGAGTGTAGGCAGGAACAAGGCTAAGGTTCATGGTCCATGGTGAACCTTGCATTAATATTAATACCAAAATAGTGACAGTAAATGTGTCTGTAGATGTATGATTTCTAATACCTTTTCTTGAACAGTCGATAATCTGATTCAAAGACATCATCCAGTGCTCTGCGACTTACCTCCTTTATAATGTTGAAAGGATTTCAGACTTGCATTAATCACAACAGACATCGGTCCTATCTCTCTCACTGCTTGTTCCAATGCTGCCTCGCCTCCCCAAACCCATTTGCGGTCAGTGATTTTAGCAGCAATTTTATCTGGCTGAAATTTGCAGTAGCGTCCATGCTATAATTTAAATAAGATGTTCAAAATGAATACTCATTAAGATCATAACAAAACTATTTTTTCTTTGCTTGACACTTTACTGCATTCCGACTTTGGCTGCCAATTTATTTTCCCAAACCTGCGCGATATTTGTTCACTATTTGTTTAGAAAAATGCACATTTTGCGCGACTTTGCACGAAACAAACCGTTTGTTCCAACTCGTCCACACCAGTCACATATCCTGACGTATTGTCGTCCCATTTTCGACCACTTGGCCCTGAACATTTCCAATCCATATACCCATCGCCGTACCTTTATAATTTTGTAATTGTACCAGCCTCCACCACTTCTTCAGGCAGGTCATTCCATACATACGTGATCCTCGGTGTGAGACAGTTACAACTCAGATCATTTTTAGGGTTTTCTTGAGTCAAACTTAATATTTATTGCTCAATGTATTCGAAACATTCTACAGTGAGACCAAGCAATGGTATTACAAATGACTTGAAATGTGAGAAAATAAAAAAAAAGTACTTTGTCTTGACAACTCAATATCCCAATCAAGCTCACCATCTAGTTAGCTCATACCGAAACTACATTAGAAAGAGTTGAGCCTCTTCACAGTTTTCAGTCGATTCATCTGAAACTTGTGATCATACAGTTGTGAATTAAATTCTTCACATGCAGATAAACGTTTCCCAAACCGTCAATAATTACACCATTAGAGTCATTGGATTACAACTAATTCGTATTAGTCTCAGTATCTATTCAAATATTTCCCCATTCATCTTCAGGCTCTGCTTTCTAGGTTTGGACTCTGATCCCGCTTCATGTATGTCATGATTTTATAAACCTTGATAATGTCACCCCTCAGCATCTGTTCCTCCGCTTGGAGAAAAGCCCCAGACTATTCAGTCTCTCCCGATAACTGAAACCCAATCCCAGCAACATCCTTGTCAATATTTTCTGCATCCTGTGAAAGTTAACAACATCCTCCCTTTAACAGAGCAACCAAACGTGTGTACAGTTTTACAAAAGTGGCCTCGCCAATGTCCTGTACAGCTGCAATATGACGTCCCAATACCTGTACCAATGTTTTGAACAATAAAGGTAACTGTGCCAAATTCCTCCTTCACCATCCTATCTGTCCTCGGCTCGACTTCCAAGGAACTATACACCTGCACCCCTCGGCCTTTCTGTAAATTCTTGCATGTTGGAAATGATGGAGTATATTGATTGTCTAAAGTATGGCCTCGATACCCGTGTTTAAACGAAAATTGGAAAATTATAAATGTGGTGACTTTGCTACTCTCTGATGGTCAATAATTTTCAATTACTTCTCACCAATGTTGCAGTTACTTCAGTTTCAGGACACAGGGCAGAACATGACGCTAACTCTGGGGTGAGATTGATACTGGGAGTGATATCGAAATGGGTGGGTGTGTGTAGCAGGAGGAAGTGCCACATACACCGAGATGTAATTCCAAAATGGATTAAAATGTCGTTGTGGCATTCTGTGTCAGCGTTCATTCAAACTTGGCTTGGAGAAGATGTGATGAGCTGCCTTCCAGAACATTTGCAGAAATTTTGATCGGTACTATTCTGTCGAGAGGGAGTTCAAGGCTTTTGACCCAAAGTCGGTGATGGAATGACAATAAATTTCTGAGCAGGAATGGTGAGTGATTTGAGGTGATGTTGCAGGGAGTGGTGTTAACTGTATCTACTATGGTCCTTGGCAGAAGTGGTCTTCGGTTTGGAAGGTTCTGTCTACAGTCCATCGGTCAACTTCACAGCTGTAGCTCGTGGATTGTATATACTGCTATCACTTTGTGATGATATTGGAGGGAATAAATATTTGTGGATTTGATGCCAGACAAATGCAGTGAATGTCCTGGATGGTGTCAAATCTGCTCAGTGTCAAACATAGAACATTGAACAGTGCAGCACAGTGCAGGCCCTTCGGAACCTAATGTTGTGCCAAACATTTATCTTAATCTAAGATCAACCTCAATACACACCTCTCAAATTGCTGCCGTGCATGTGCTTGACCAGCAGCCGCTTAAATCTTCTTAATGTCTCTAACTTTACGACTAAAGCTAGCAGTGGAATCCACGCATCAAAAACTCTTTGCGGAAATAACCAACCTTTGATATCTTCCCTTTACTTCCTCCAGTGACCATAAACAAATGACCTCTCCTGGCAGCCTTTCTCCTGGGTAAACGTCTCTGGTTACCTTCCACTTCTTTATCCAACCCAATTATAAAAAAACAACAATCCTTAATCAAAAATATTTATCCAAACAATCCAAAATCATATATCTGCGAACATTTTTTCAGTACCTTGCTGACTACAGACGTAAACCTACCTAGACAATAATTTCCAGGTTTTTTCCCTATTTACTTCCCTGAAGAGAAGTACAATATATGCCTCCCTCCAAACATGAAGAACTACCATGGAGAGGTTGGATTCAAAGATCATTGCCAGAGGTGCAGCAATCTCATTCCGCACTTCTCGTAGGAAATGTGGATATATCTGATCCGGCCCTCGAGATTGAGTCATACTCATGCTTTCCAGAATTTCCACCATATCCACATTCTTAATATGAATCCGCTCAAGCCTATTAAGCTCTTCCCCAGTATTCTCTCAAACATCAAGCTCCCTCTCTCTCATGAATACAATAGCAAAAAACTCATTTTGCTCCTTCTCTATCTCGCCACGCTCAGTGCTTAAGTTTATCCACTGGCTTGGATCCAGCTTACGCTCTCTCAGATCATTCTCTTTTTCCTAATGTACGCGAGCAAAACATTTGGATTTTTCCAAATCCTTTCGCCAAGGCTTTTTCATGCCCCAACCAGCTTTCCTCAATCCATTTTTGAGTTCTTTCCTTTCGACCCTGGAATCTTCAAAATTTGCGCCAGATCCCGCTCTTCTGCTCTTATCATCCAGGGCTCCTTTCCTTTCCAATTCCACACCGGTCTCATTGGGACAAAGTTATTCAACACAGCAAAAAGATGCTCCACATTTCTGTTGTGCATTTCCGTAAAGCAATTATTCTTAATTTACACTCCACAGGTCCTGTCTAAGAGCGGTAAAACATCCCGTCCCCAGAAAAATATCCCTCTCATCCAGTCAGTTCCTATTCCTCTCCATGACGACCGCAAATTTGAGGCATTTATGCTCTCTGTCACCAAAATGCTTGCCACCGAGATATCTGACACCTGGCCTGGCGAATTGCCTCGCACCAAATCCAATATGGCCTCCCCAGTCGGCATATCTACTTATTGCGTCAGGAATACTTCCTGGAAACACCTAACAAAATCATTTCCATCCAGATAATCTGCACCACGGATGTTCCAATTAATATTGGGGAATTTCAAATCACCCTTATCAGCAATTCTGTTATATCTGCTCGTTTCCAAGATCTACTGCCCAATCTGTCCAATGTTTTTTACAGAGAACCAATAAAATAACTGTTTCTTTCTTTGTTGTCGGAGCTGCAGTCATCCAGGGAAGTGCAAGTATTTCACCATATCCTTGGCTTTTGTTTAGTTGATGGAAAGGCTTCAGAGATGTTGATAGTGTGCGATTCAGTAATGATTAATTTCTCTCCCATGTTGGATTATGTCATTGTCTGGCACTTGTCTGGTGAGAATGTTATTTGTCATTTATCTTCGCAAGTGGAGATATTGTCCACACTTTGCCGCATTGGACACAGGTTTCATCAAAATGTGATGAATTCAAATGGTGCTGACAATCGTGGAGATCTTCCCTCTGCGTACCTTTTGGATAGAAGGCCAGTGACGAATCAGCTGAAGATGGCTGTACCAAGAAGGCTACACTGAGGAACTCCGATCGACATGTCCTGAGCAGAAAGATATCAAATAACTGCAAACACCTTCCAGTGTGTTCGATATAATTACAACTAAAGGAACCTTTTCTTCCAATTCCCATTCACTCCAGATTTTCTTGATGGAAAGGGGTGTCATTCACACTGTAACTCTTGAGATCATTTCGTTTCCCCAACTGTGGAGTGTAAATTAGGGACTAAAGGTTTATAGAAACACAAGCCGAGTATTCGTGCTGGACTCCAAACTGAGGCTGCCAAATTGGCAATTTATAATACTGAGCAGTTCTGATCCCAATGCCAATATAATTCATTCAGGGGTGAGTAAGGTGTTCAACATGAGAGGAGAGGACAACGATATGCAAATGTGTTCAGCATTGTTTGTAGATTTAGGGCTCGGGAAATATCAAGTACCAGTTGAGGAAGAATACACCTGCTGATATGTGACCTTACTGCACCACACCCCACCCGAGCCAAACACACCCCTACACAAAGCTGTGTTGTGATCGTCACCTCCCCTCCTCACTCAATCACTTACTGTTGGTCTGTTACCCAAGCTCAATACCAGCCCTCAGATTGTTGTTGTACTGAATGTTACTGCATTCCTGTTGAGCAGGGCCACTGGCCTCTGGCTGGTAATGACCACTCCTTGGGGCTATCATTTGTGCAGAGCCCTTCTCTTGTCCAGCTTCGTGCCCGAGTGACAATACGGACACTGGGGCTTCATGAAAAGAGGAGACTCTGTTCATGTTGACTCGCCAGCCAGTGAGTGAGAGGCCATCACCTCCATAAAACATAGCCAGAGAATAGGTTTCGTTCAGAGTGATGCCCAGTCACCAGATCACGTACGCCTGTCACATGAAGAGAGTGTTTCTTTCATTCAGTTGTCTATTTGGCCAATGAAACGCTGGATTTTGGAGACCAGAGTGGATGGGCAGACAATGAACTTAAACTCTGCGTGGCCTCAGATTACCACAGGAACAAGTAAATAATGTTGACACAAACCCAAAACAAAAGCAACAGCTGTCCTGGATAATAACGCACAAGTCATCTACAATAAGTCCAGACATGAGAGTGTGGAAGAGCTGGGGTAAGGATTTGAAGAATGAACTGAAGAACAAGCTGAAACTGTGTGGCACTGAGACAAAGAGCTGGGATTTGCAAGCAAGAGGCTGATCCCAATCAAATCCAATACTCGGGGCAATTGTGACGTGTAGAAAGACAACAACAGCTTCTGGAGGAACAGCATCAACCGTAAAGCAACTTACACAAAAAAGTCTCCTGAGTAAAGATTCAAGCCAAGTTTCTTAATTACACACAATATGCCAAATGTCAACCCAGCAAGTTGCACGGTAAATGACATTCCTAAAGAGTAAACACCTCTCTTAACAAAGGACAATATTTACACACAGACCTCCGAACGACATGAGCACATAATTCGAAGATTTCTCATCAAACGTTTATAACTTCTTATAGCTCACACTCCAAACGTAAGTTGTTCCTTTTCATGTAAAATTGCAACTTATATTAGAGTGACTGACCAGCCCGATGGGGCATATGGGAGAAGCAGACAGACTAAAATAATTATCTTTATTCCTGACTCTTCAGATCTGTCCTTCGCAGTGTTAGTACGTTAACTGTTATAGTGGATGGTGCACGTACCCGTCTGAAGGACAGAACATGCTCAATGTTACGTTCATTCAGCTGAACGTCACATCCACGTACTAACTCACAGTATCAGAGAATCCTCAGAGTGTAGAAAGTGCCCATTCGACCCTACCCTTTCCTAGTAATCCTGCGTCTCCCATGGCTTGCATACCTAACCTATAATTCCCTGCGCATTATGGTTAGCATAACATAGACAATCCCCTAACCACCACATCTTTGAACTGTGGGAATGGTGAACATTAATTCACAGAAATGGAAGTACTCTTAACTCCTCAGACCGATTGTCTGGGGGTACGAGGTGTTGTGTCAAGATGTAGGAGAGCATTCCAAGATAAGGTTGAGATGATTGGGAGTGCTGAAAGATTATATAGTCCTTGCTAAGTGCTCCATCATGAACATGCTGGTCAGGCATGTGTCCCGTTCTCTCTCACCGTCGGAATGAAAGACGCCCAATCTTTGGCAGCATCTTGACTCCGCTGATGCCTTGGTCACAAAGAGGCCTTGATGGACCTCAGCAAAGTAGATGCCACTGATGCTGCTGGGCATGACATTGGTCCAAACTCGATTCTGTTGTTACCACGAGGCTGCTTTAGATATCGCTTACTAATGCAGTCACTGCAGTTGCTGCCGGTTCTTGTACTGGGCCGAAGCTCCATTGCTGTCTCCATGAATCTGTGATGGCGACGTGCACTGATAGGAACCCAAACTCACCTTCTCCCAATCTCCATGAATCTGTGCTTGATACAGATCAGGACAGGAACCCGAAAAAAACTTTTCCCCTCTCTCTATGAATCTGCGCTGGATAGCGATACTGACAGAACCCAAACTAATCTTCACTCTGCCTCAATTAATCTATGATGGATGCAGTAATGACAGGAAACCAAACTGACCTTTTCTGCCTCCATGAATCAGAGCTGGATACATCTACTGATAGAAAACAAAACTCACCTCTGCTTTGCCTCCATGAACCTCTGCTGAATACAGACACAGACAGAAAACTGACCCATTTGCACCCTTACTCCATGAATCTGTGTTGGATGCTCATGCTGCCCAAATCCCAGACTCACCTCCACAGCTACTTTTGTGAATCTATGATAGATACAGATATTGTCATGAACGAAAACAGAGCTCATCTGCTGCCTGCACGAAACTGTACTGGATATGGACACTGCCAGGGACCTAGACTCATCACCGCCTGAGCAGCCATGAATTAGCGTCAGGACAGGAGCCATCAGGAACCTAAACTCTCTCGGCTATCTCCGTTGTGAGTTCATGCTGCTCGACACACTCACAGATTTCGCTGCTCTTCACCAAGAGGTAATTAAATTAAAAGCCCAAGAAAACTTACAAGCGAACGCAGACAAAAGAGAAGAAATAAAATAAAACGAAATGAGAATGAATCCCGACTCCACCACAACCTTACTAGAAGTCTTGGGGATTTACCTTTTCTATGTAAGGGTAAGTTTCAGCAGAGTTGATGCCTTGAAGTTGAATCACTAGATCAAAGGCTCTCAATGCGGTTGAACGAGAGCATTTAGAAGTTCCGCGTCTACAATCAATCAGATTCTGTTCACTGAGAGAAACCAGTTTTCCATGCCTTTTTGCCCACTGTCCTTCTATGGCACCAGTTGCACTGAAGGCCCAGTCAGAATGACATTGACCCTAGTGTTGACAGAAACATAACCACATGAAATCATATTGATCTAAAAACCATATCCAGTTTGCATCTACATTCATATGGAACACAGTCTCACACTAATGTTCTTAGTCTAAATGTTTGTTCGAGTTTCTCAGAATTACACAGAATCTGTGAATATCGGTGTGCCTAGGTTCGGATTTGATTTGACTTATGCATTGTCACGTGTCGTGAACAACAGTGAAACCCTTTGTTTATGAGCAATATAGGCACGAGGATGCGAGGATGAAGTATGCGAGGATGAAGAGATCAAAAAAGACTTGGAAAATGGTACATTGCAGAGAGTGGGCACAAGGCAAATTCAAAGTCAGCAAGATCAGTATGATTTGAACAAGAGAGTCTCATAACCGTCTAATAACAGCTGGGGAAAAGCTGCTCCTGCACCTGCTGGTGGATGTGTTCAAGCTTCAGTGTCTTCTACCTGACGGAATGCATGTAAGGAGTACATTACCGGGGTGAGTTAGATCCTTGGTGATGTTGCCTGCCATTTCGTGGCAGCGAGATGTGTAAGTGGAGTTCATTGATAGAGTATTCGATTCCATAATGGCCTGGGCTGCGCACACAACCTTTAGTAGTTTGTTATGATCCTGAGCTTCGCAGTTGCCATACATGGCCTTCCGGACCCAGACAGTATGCGCTCAAAGGTGCAACTGTCGAAGTTAGAGAGGGTCCTTATGCACATGCCAAAATTCCTGAGCTCTCTGAGGAAGAAGGGGCGTTATTGTATATTTTCCAACGGCACAAACACATGGTATTTCCCGGAAAGATTGTCCATTATGGTCAGTCTAGGAAATTTGACATTTTCCATTCTCTCAACCTCATTCCCATTGATGTAGATTGAAGCGTGTTGTTCTCCTTTCCTTCTGAAGTCAATTATGTGCTATTTAATTTTACCGAAATTGAGAGAGAGAGAAACGGTATTCTCATTGCACCACGTCAATGATCTCTCTATTTCCCTTCTGTCTTTTCATTCATCATTGTCAAATTTCCCTCCTGTTACAGTGCTGTCGTCAGTGAATGTATAGATGGTGTTCGTTCGGGATTCGTGGGTGTAAAGGGAGTACAGTAACTGGTTGAGCACTCATTATTTGGGGGACGCAAGTGGTGAAGGTTATTCGGGAGAAGGGGCAGATGCCTATCTTCAATGATTGGTATCTGTGGGTCAGACACCTGCGGATCCAGTTGAAGAGGATAAAATCACGACCAATGTCACAGGGTTTTGAGTTCAATGTAGAGAGGATAAGAGTGTTGAAGGCAGAGGGGTAGTCAATGAGCAGGAGTCTGACAAAAGTGTCCTTTTCCAGATGTTCACGGGGTGCAGGGCGAGAGATATTTCACCCACTTTGGACCTGTTACTTTAAAAGGCAAATTTTAAGTGACCGAGGCAGGCTGGGAGAATGGAGTTGATGTGGACCCTCACCAGCTTCTCGAAGCACTTCATGATTATTGTGCTCAGGCCACTGGTCGGTCGTCATTAAGGAACAATGCATGAGTTTTGTTTCCTCACTTACGAAGATGATGGTGGTCTTCTTGAAGCAGGTTGGGACTTCAGCTTGTAGAAGAGAGAGTTTGAAGATGTCGGAGAATATCCCGCTAGCTGGTCCACACTGGAGCTGAGTTTCTGGCGGGGAGAGTGTTTAGGCCAAGCAGCGTCCTTAGGGTTATTCCCAGGAGGACTGATCTGATTTCTACAGCAGTGACTAACAACCTGAAGCATTGACATGTAAGAGGATTATTTGATGATGTAAAGTCTCCTTACTAGCAAAACTTGTCCCATTATTCAATTTCCCCTCTTGACAAATTCACAAAATGCATTGGCTATCTAGGGAACATGGCATGGCTCTCAGAGAGGGACAGGATGAACGCTGTTTCCGATTGGTTACAAACGACCATGGTGTTCGATCAGACCAAATAGCATCTCAGGGCAAGATGCACAGGCTCCTGTTGTATGGGCCTTGCCCATGAACTTTGGCATCTGGCATTTGTTTGTCCACAGTCCAGGGATCGACCATAGTCTGTTGCGGGGGCGGGGTGGGGGGGGGGGTGGAGGGGGGTGCGGTGGGGAGTTGTCTTTGCGTATGCAATCCAGAGACTTGGTTTCAACTACAAAGTGACCTGTTCGGGGATTGGGAACTGTTGTCACAGGAAGAAGAGTTTGAAATTCTTCACCTCTGAGGGCTGTGCGTTGAGAAGTCTGGGAGATTGCAGTTGTGAGCGAGGATGGGTGATAACACTATATGCAATGGTGAATAAAATGAATCTTGGATGGGAAGGGATTCCATAAAGTTGTTGGATGAGGTGTGACGGTGTTAGCAGCACAGCCTTACCTCTGCAAACCTTGTTCCTCTACCTTCAACATGCGACACCAGGCTCTCAGTACACACATTGATCCGATGTAACCATGTCATTCGGCATCATGGTGCTGCAGTTATATTAAGCCTTCTCTCCACCGAGAGAGAAACAGCCAAGTGGAATGTCAAGCTGATACCACTTATCGAAAAGGATCAAATAACGTACGAGGTTTGTCACGCTTGCCACGAAACCTCCCTTTCCTTCATTGTTTCAGATTTAATGAATACAGGTTACTGTGTTGGGCAGGAAGGATCGGACTCCTTGTTGCTGCCTGTTAGCCCTGCAGTGGTTTGTTCAGTCAGCCTCGCAGCATTTCTGTCTGGCGGGGGTGAGGGAGCTCTGGCAATGCTGAGAAGAACTGGGCAGCAGTTTGCAGGTGGAGACTCAGCCACTTCTATGACATCTTGAGTCTGGGTCTTCGGAGTGACCTGTGTGTGCTTCCTCCTCCAGCAGGGCACTGTCCCTATTACTTGTGATTAGAAAGTGGCACCTCGACTACAGGCCTGTGGAGCAGTGGGCGATGGGGTACAGCTTTGTGGCCATAGCCAGCAGACGCTAAGGCTGCTGGGTCTGCTTCTCCATGGAAACTGCCAAACTGTCCTTGGAGGTTAGATGATTCATTGTTTGGGATATCTGGGTCCCCACAGTGTATCTGCATCCCTGTCGTCTTTCAAGTGTACATCTCTGTCTGCTGCATCTGCTGTTCCCTGGTAAATGTCGATGTTTGCCGACACCACGGTCTCTCCTGCCCGTACCGGGTCGCTGGCAGCCCTCCGAGTGCTGTGGGAAATGACACAGTGAGGGGCTTACCAAACTGTGCTCCCACACCCTCAATAGCTCACATTCCCAGGGAGCTGAGGGTGTGTGCTGGACGCAGCCTTACTGATATTTCATCTGAGGCCGCAATACTTTCATGCTCAGAGAACGAGGAGGTGTCTTCTTTCCCTGCGGAGCGAGAGTAGATGCTGACGGAACCGACAGAACACGAGAGACAGAAGTTTCTGGGACCAATGCAAAGCGACACTGAAGAATTAATGAGACTGACAGAGCGCTAACAAAGGAGTGATGAGTGGTATTTACTCGCTCAGTGGAATGTGAGTGTATCATGTTTTCTTGTGAGAAACAGGAATCACTCCTCACAGGTTGAGGAATCTGGTGTCAGACATCTCTCCACCAATCGAAGAGCTTTCTGCCCTCCAGTGTTCCCTCATCTCCTGGAATGCCAGAAAGGGAAGGATTGAGTGAGAGATTTAAGTTTTGCATGGCTGTTGGTGTTGGTACATGCGGGAGGTATTCCGAGGTAGTGAAGTGGCAAAGCTGATGTGATGTTTGTTTTGAAGATGAGGAAGACATCAGTGACAGCATGAATCTGGGTAGGAGGGGGTGCTGGGGCTGGGATAGAGTGTGTCGGAGGGGGAAGGTGGGTGGTCACAGCGATTCTGACACATAGCATTTTTATGGCAATGTTGGTTGTTTTTCTGTACCATTCTCTGGCATGTTCGAAAGCATTCCTATCTGAGCAGGGCAAGGTTACCATGCTCGTGCTCATGTGGGTTCACAGCAGCTTTTTCATGATGGCCCAGCTCCCAGGATACCGGGCGCTAATCAGGAATCTATTGAATTGTTCCGGGAAGAATGTGTGGGAAGATTAGACTCGGAGCGGATATGCGGGATGTTATAGCTGCATTGACATAGCTAATGAGATGGCTATGATAACGGTAGTGAGAAATCTCACTGAGCCTCGTGGCGGTATCCCTCCCAAACATTCAATGCAACTGACATTTAGTGAATTACAGTATAATCCGATCTTTTACAACTACCATTTGTACACAATGCTTCATATGCTTACCAGCAGGCTCTGCTCTCCTGTCGATCAGCCTTGTCCAGTTTGAAAGAATGATTGAGAGAGGTACAAGGCCCAACAGAAGTGAACTATGAATGTGGTTTTATAAGTTGCGGTATCGAGCATATGATCGAATATTCTTTGAATAACACTGGACATGGTATCACAAGGAAGCTTGGCACTGCAGCCTGCAACATTAACATTGTTGAGTTGTGCCAATTTACATCTGAGCTTATATTTCTTACATCGGAATTGTACCTGTAGACTTCAATTTTACAATTTAATCTAACCATTGAATTTGATTTTGAAGTAAAAATTCTCCAGATATTATGAGTAAAAGCACAAACATTACAATTGATACATATACCATGCTCCCTTGCCTGACCATACCAATACCTGGAAACAAATGCAACAATAAAGCAGGAGAAGCAATTTAGATTAAAAATGATCTACTGAAACGTAGCCTTTCCTAACAATTCCTACAAGCTGATCATAACGCTCAATCCTGTTGAGAAGTTAATGTCTGCACTTAATAAACTTGAGAGCTTTTTCTGATTTTTACCTGGTTTTTCACTGGAGTAACTAATCCTTCTCTCCGCCAGTCAACAGTTGCAGTTCTCAATTCAATGTGACTTTCTTCAGATTCACTACTTTCATCTCTTTCATCAGTTTCAATTTCAGTCATGTTGACAGCTTCGATTCGGAGAGGTCCATTCATGAGCTTATTGAACTCTTCATTGGTCTGAAAATTCAAACACATTGGTGAAATGATTGACTTTTAATGGTGATTATGTAGGAGAAGTGTCAATAACGTAAGAGAGCTACATTCTACATATTCGCTGACTTTAGCATTAAGTGCGGGGAAAGCAATGAGGGCACTCGCTACTCGTGTTTAAGCTTTGACTGAATAAATGAGTAGCAGGCAAATAGTGTCCATTCATTTCGTCCCAATCCAATATAAAGCAGTGTGAGAAACCTCGAGCAGCTCAAATATCTCTGCTCGATCGTTCAATTACCAAAAGGGGAGGGGCTTTATAATGTGTTTCATTTTGCAAGAATCAGTCTTCTCTGATAATTAAAACCTGACAGGTCAATTTCATCATGGAAGGATAGGTTAAGTCACCTCAGATTGGTGGGATTTATTGGTGTTTGAGATGAACCTTCCCAATCAGGAGGATTTCAAATTTCATCACCGGCCTGACCTGATTTCCGGAGAAGACATTGGCTTGAGTTGGCCTCATGCCCCTTGGACCATTAGATTCAGATGCGAAACTCAGATTGTTCATTTTCATGAAGGTACTGGATTGGAATGGTGAGAAGAGGACCAGAGTTGATGCTATCCATCATCACATAACTTATCATCCGGAACTGTGGCTGTCTGCATATCAATCTGAGATTGCAGACTGGTATGGAATCATCTGGTGTCTCTTTTTGATGGGGAGGGAGGGGCACATGTCGGTTTGAAAGGGGATTGAATATGTCCCATCCTCTGAGTAATAACCTGGGCCCTAGGTACATGCAAAAGTCCGAGTTGTGGCTGCCTTTTTGCAGGCGATATGGAGCACGCCTTGTTCCAGTCCTACTCTGACCCCTGTCAAAGTTCTGTCTCTGATCCATTGATTGTTGCTTCCTACTCTCACCCAGAATTAGAAATAGTAATCAATTTTACTTCGAATTTCAACCCTTGTCCCAACTTCACCTGGAATCTCTGAAAATCTTCCTTTCCTTTCTTGATTTTCATGTTTCCATTTAAGGGCTAGACCATCTACTGTCTCCCACAGTTACGTTGAACTACGTCTCCTCACACCCTGCTCTCTGCAAAGATTCCATTCCATTTTCCAGGCTCTCCACCTGTTCTTCATGTTCATTGGTGTCACCACCCACTGGGGTATGTATCCTTACCTAAGGACTCCTCTCAATGTCGTTGACAGGCATTTTAGCTGTCTTACTCAGTTTGCGCAATTGTTTCCTCACCCATAAGAACAGAGGAAGTAGCAACATGAGTAGACTGGTGGCCCCCTCCAC